>NC_134234.1:148316696-148619726 GCF_965152275.1 Natator depressus
CACAGCTGCAGGAGACCAGAACTAGAGAAGGTTGGCGTGGCTTTTTTTTTACAAAATGGGCATGCACCAAATTAAACATTTAAATGCATTCGGACAGCAGAGTTGTTCAACTTGCTCATTTTTAATGCTAGTGGCAGCTTTTTCGCTTTTTAGCTTGCAGACAGACTGCCCCCCGAGTTAACCTTTCCTTGGATGCTTCATCAGCTTGCTATAAGACTGTTCAGCTCCTTTGCACTTAAAGGATTCATTAGTGTCACCTGAATTTTCCAACTGAAGCAGGTGACAGCTTGAGCAGATACCATGTAATTCATCTAATCACTGGGGGAGGGGGAAAAACTAAATTAATTCTATAGGAAAAATGTATCCTTTTAGATATGTATTCAAACCTAAATGATGGTGGGCAATAGAGAGGAAAGAGACAATCTTTCTATCGCATTGTGATACATGTTAGTTTTAATAGGAATAAAAGATCCCCATTTTCAGAGACAAAAAAATATTAGACTATAATCAATCATTTCTGTCATTTAATCCAGGATTGGATACCTGTCGGAAATTAGACCCTAAAGGGTTTTTTTAACCTTAGATTCTTGGATATTTAGGGCAAACTATCCTGAACTATCAAAAATGATGTATTAATGAATAGTCTATATACATCCACCAACAACAAAAGGCTGCAAAGATTTTTTACCAAGAGATATAAAGCCATTGTGTGTGGCTGCATAATGTGTGGGGTTCTAATACTGTACTGAAGTGATAATGAATCTGCAAATTCCTGGCATAATAATAGCACATGGCAGGGTTGAGGGAGGGCACACGATAATGCTGAGTGCCTAATTTGATCTTGCCGTTTGTTATTAGAGCAGGGACATGAAGCATCAGGCCCCTGCTATCATTATAAAAATGGATTTCAGAGGGAGTTGGGCTTTAAAGGAAAAACTAAAGCAAAACAACAATAGTTTGGTTTGCTTTTGATTTGGGATAATCTTAAAGAATCCAGACTGAAATGAACTACAGCTATGCAATATTGCTGCTTTAACAATAAGGGGGAAATCATTTTTATGCATATTGTACTTGGAATAATCCTTTTCTGAAGACTTCAAGTATCACATGCATTTCAGCATCTAAAGACAAACACAAGATTACAACTGAAAGGTTGCAATGAGAATAGGTTACACCCATGCCATTTCCCATTTATGTTACAATCCTTGTCATGAGAATGGATTGACTGGAGAGGAGTGTGGATTATATTTAGTTTGCCCTGAGACTTCTTGTCTGTCTCATGAATTTCCTAGGGGTTTTGTTGGTTTGTTTGCAAACAAAAAAGTAAACCATTCCATAACATTTCAATGGAAATTACAGCCATATCGATCAAGTTGTTTAAGGCAAAACTTCCACAATTTCAGTGGATAAGCATGTCAGACATGACATACTGTCCATAGAAAATGTGCATGCCCATGAATACCCAAAACACTTCACCTAAAATCTCTGAATGTCACTGTATTCTAACATCAGAATGCTGGACAACACCAGCTGGCTGATGGAAGACAGTAGACTTTATTTTCCTCTCATTACACTGGTGCAAATCACGAATAACTCCATGAAAATGAATGGAATTACACTGGAGTAAAACTGGTGTTAGTGAGTGGAGAATCAGGCCCAGTATCTCTGTGATTGATGAAGAACCACACTGATGATGCTGAGATGCTAAAGGGAAGTTGAAGGAAGGAACCTCTTCTGTCCACTACACTGATTGACTGTTTTATATTTTACTTACTCCGGATTGAATCCTACACGGCACTGAGTAGGGTGCAGAGGCATTTGGCAGTCCTGAGCATTGATCAAAAGTATCAGCTGCATTCAAAGCCACAGCCGGAGACATCTAAGACTTTATTGTTTCTCTCAAACACGTCATAGTTGGCATTTTAATTGTCCATTGCCACTTTTTAAAATGCAGTGTGTTTTCCTTTTTAGTTATCTGAGTAAGGTAGCCATAGCAGTGACATGTGAATATCTGGATTGTGCTGTGTGAGACATGTTACCCTGGAAAAAAGAATCAGCGGGGCCAACGTGTCTCATTGTGCTACTCTGCAGGATACATACATCACACATAAAGGAGCTCAGAATTTGCTTCCCTTCCACCTTAATAGCACCATCTTAAATTGCACCCTTGCACATGTACTGGGCAAAGTTGAATTAACTTAGTCCATCTGGTTGGCTTGAGGTAAGCTGCTTAAACTTACACTGTCCTCTAGTCACTTCTGCAGGATCGAACCCTTTCTTTGTTTCAAGACTGGATACGTATTTTTAGTATTGTTATGAGGCTTTACAAGGTCTCAGAAGTTCAAAAATGTAAAAGTCTTATGTAACATATAGTGGGGTGTTTTCTTAATCTCACCTTTTCAGTGTTCTTATATTTTGATTGGCTGATTGTTCATTTCAATCACTGATGAAAGGAATTGCTAAAGAAGTAAACTGCCTTCACCATCCCTCTTTTGAAACCATTCTTGGTGCCTTTCAGTCATTTCTCTTTCCCTGGGCCTCCAGTGACCATTGCCAGACCTCCTATCTGAAGAGAGAGACTGCAACCTTTTTCTTGTCAAAACTTTGTACCTATTAGTTACTCTTGGCTTTGCGTCTCTTGATGTCAGAGCTCAGTTTCTCTCACAGAGACAGCCATCACTGCCCCAACTAATAACATAATATGGTGGCACATAGTGTCCCTGCCATGTTTTCTTACACAATGAGGAAGTGTCAAAATGGCTGGTGCAAGAGGTTCAGTGCATATGAATATTCCAAGGCTTTAGTATAACATATTTGTTCTCCTGTAAGTAAAATCAGTGCTGGAATCAGTTTGCCACTGCAGAACACCAGGCATGCCCTCTGCTCTCAGGCTGCAAGCACAACGGCAAAACAGCAGTGATTCCAGCCTCATCAGCAGGCAGCCCATTCATATGCCTCTTTCTTCCCAAAATAAAAAAGCCAGAAATAGGCAGAGTCATCAACTACTCTGTACAATGGGAAGTCAAATGGAGACAATAGAGCAACATTCGCAGCTGTCCGTCTCTAATAATCAAGAGGAAAACATTAATACCCCAATCTGGAGTACTGCCGACTGACAAGATGTGAAAGGGATTTTTGCACACATTTAAAGAGTTCCGTTCTGGAGCCTCATTTCCTTCAGTAAAAAGAAAAAAGAAAAGGAGTACTTGTGGCACCTTAGAGACTAACCAGTTTATTTGAGCATGAGCTTTCGTGAGCTACAGCTCACTTCATCGGATGCATAGCATATCGTGGAAACTGCAGATTCTGCAGTTTCCACGATATGCTATGCATCCGATGAAGTGAGCTGTAGCTCACGAAAGCTCATGCTCAAATAAACTGGTTAGTCTCTAAGGTGCCACAAGTACTCCTTTTCTTTTTTCTTTTTACGAATACAGACTAACACGGCTGTTACTCTGAAACATTTCCTTCAGTGTAAGCTCAATTCCTGGAATGTTTAAAAGATCAGACCACTAGTGCATGTGGTTTTGCAGTCAAGGGGCTGGTCCTCCATTACAATAGTAATTGAAACTCAAAAGAACAAAGCACATTGAAAATACTCCTTATCTTTTAGATAATAAACCTATATTATTAGTCTGGGGCCTGCTTTCCTGAGAGACCACCACTCTTTACAGGGCACACTCTCGCCACAGCTGGATCCTCCTTGTTATAAAAAAGAAGGAACTGTTGGCAGTCATTACACCTTGGGACTTTTGAACCTGCTCCCAACCTGAGTCCAAAATAGCTTTGAATTTGTGACCTTCTAGACAGGTTGCAAAAGCCATTATTTTGATAGAGTTTTTTTGGAAGGGGCTGAAGGTATGTTCCCACAATGAGCTCGTGGAAAGGAGCTTTTCGTAGCTGACTGGTTGAGTTATTTGTTCCTAATGGAACATTTGCTTTTTTAATGCTGCTGGAGGTATTATTATGCTGTACGTTTAATTAATGTCAAGGTGCCTGAAGCCTCTGTATAGGTTCATTATTTACATTTAAATAACTAAATATTATTGTAGTTAGCATGGTCACCATCATGACCAATTACTACTGTCCAAGCCCCAAACTGTTGCAGTTTGATTAGAAAACAGAAAATATGGAAATACATCAGTGTCATATTGATTTACTGTGAAACTTTGAGCCTAATGAAAAGGAGTACTTGTGGCACCTTAGAGACTAACCAATTTATATATTTAATAAATTGGTTAGTCTCTAAGGTGCCACAAGTACTCCTTTTCTTTTTGCGAATACAGACTAACACGGCTGTTACTCTGAAACCTGTCTTTGAGCCTAATGTCACCTTATAAAAACTTTGAAAAGCTAGAGTGCTATGTATTACTGACATCAAACCTACACAATCATATACACTGATACCACGCTGAGTTTTGTTGACTGAAATAAATTCTGCTCCTGTAAAAGCAGCAGCTGAGTCATGAGCCTCAGCTCACAGATTATCGTGCCAAATTACTATGTCTGTCTGAGTTGGGCCTTTCCTAGACTGAAGGTGAGATTAATACAAAGACACTACCTATCATTTATCATTAAAATCCTTCCAAAAACCAAAATAAGGAGGCTCTATTTCAGTAGTCACTGCTAATTAGACTGCAAGGGAAATTGTCTCACCAGACAAAACAAGAAATGATGTTGCTTCAGAGTGGGAGACAGGACACACCGCTGCTAATACTAACGATTTTCAACAAGTGCTCTTTTGCTTGGAGACTTTTATTTTAGATCTGTGTGATAAAGTTGTACACACAAGAGTGTTGAGAAGAGACATTTATTCTGGGCCCTAGTCACCTGATTTGGGCCAGGGTTAAAAAAGGTCACTGATGCTCTTGTCACATGACAGTTCAGTATCCACTATCAGGAGTGATGGCTGTTTCGGGCTGACCCAAAGCACTAGCTGGCCCAAAGAGGCTACAGTAGACCTATTATTGACCTGAAGTCAAGGGCACAGGGCAGGTCTGTTCCGCTCTTAAAAACAATTGAAATAATAATAATATAAAATTAATATAAACTTTTCACACCTACTGAGGACTTTCTACAGTTTGACTGGACTTTCTTTGCCTTGTGCTGATTAACTGTTTGCTCCAATCCTCCTTCCCCCTCACAGTCTCTTCGCCTGTCAGTCTCACTCTGCACCTGCCTCTCTTAACTTGATAATAAGATAGAAAATATCATAATGCCACTATATAAATCCACGATAAACCAACATCTTGAATATGGTGTGCAGTTCTGGTCACCCTATCTCAAAAAAAGATATATTAGAATTGGAAAAAGTACAGAGAATGGCAACAACAGTGATGAGGGGTATGGAACAGCTTCCCTATGAGGAGAGATTAAAAAGACTGGGAGCGTTCATCTTAGAAAAGAAATGACTACGGGGGAATATGACAGAGGTCTATAACATCATGAATGGTGTGGAGAAAGTGACTAAGGAAGTGTTATTTACCCCTACACATAACACAAGAACCAGGGATAACCCAATCAAATTAATAGGCAGCAGGTTTAAAACAAACATAAGGAAGTACATCTTCACACAATGCATAGTCAACCTGTGGAACTCATTGCCAGGGATGTTGTGAAGGCCAAACGCATAACTGGATTCAAAAAAGAATTAGATAACTTCATGGAGGATAAATCCATCAATGGCTGTTAGCCAAGATGGTCAGGGATGCAACCCCTATGCTCTGAATATCCCTAAACCTCTGACTGCCAGAAGCTGGGACTGGACAACAGGGGATGGATCACTGGATAATTGCCCTGTTCTGTTCTTTCCCTCTGAAGTATCTGGCACCAGACACTGTCGGAAGATAGGATACTGGGTTAGATGGACCACTGGTGTTACCCAGTATGGCCGTTCTTATGTTCTTAATTTTCAGAACCTCAATGATGCCTTAATATTGTATTTAGGCCCCTAAAATAGCAGTTAGGTGCCTAATTCCCTTTGTGGATCCAGCCCTAAGCTCTTAGGGGCAGGGACCATCTACTACTGTATGGTTGTATAGTGCCTCAGTAATGAGGCCCGTAGGCACTACCATCATAAACTTGATAATTATTCATAATAGCCAAAGACATTATACAAATTGATTCTGACTGAAAGGGAAGAATTGGTTGGGAATCTAAAGATTGAAGGAAATTTGGGTGTGAAGGAAATGATGGATTTCATGAATCTAAGGAAAGGAAGCAGCAGAACAAGGAGAACGGACTTCAAAAAAACACAGACTTTAACAAACTCGGAGAACCAGTAAGGTAAGGTCCACCACTGAAGGTAGGACAAGAAGTAATGGACTTAATCTACAGCAAAGGAGATTTAGGTTAGATATTAGGAAAAACTTTCTTATAAGGGTAAGTAAGCTCTGGAATAGGCTTCTAAGGGAGGCTGTGGAATCCCTATCACTGGAGGTTTTTAAGACAAACAAACACCCGTTGGGGACGGTCTGGGTTTACTTGGTCCTGTCTCAGTGCTGGGGGCTGGACTAGATGACCTCTCAAGGTCCCCCACAGTTCTTTGAGTCTGTGGTACTATGAAAATAGTATTCCATGGGTAATGCAGAATATACTCTTTTCTGGAGTCAAATACCTCATTGGGACTTCTAGGCACTACTGTGATATAAATAATTAGTAAGAATCATAGAATCATAGAATATCAGGGTTGGAAGGGACCTCAGGAGGTCATCTAGTCCAACCCCCTGCTCAAAGCAGGACCAATCCCCAACTAAATCATCCCAGCCAGGGCTTTGTGAAGCCTGACCTTAAAAACTTCTAAGGAAGGAGATTCCACCACCTCCCTAGGTAACGCATTCCAGTGTTTCACCACCCTCCTAGTGAAAAGGTTTTTCCTAATATCCAACCTAAACCTCCCCCACTGCAACTTGAGATCATTACTCCTCGTTCTGTCATCTGCTACCACTGAGAACAGTCTAGATCCATCCTCTTTGGAACCCCCTTTCAGGTAGTTGAAAGCAGCTATCAAATCCCCCCTCATTCTTCTCTTCTGCAGACTAAACAATCCCAGTTCCCACAGCCTCTCCTCATAAGTCATGTGTTCCAGTCCCCTAATCATTTTTGTCGCCCTCCGCTGGACGTTTTCCAATTTTTCCACATCCTTCTTGTAGTGTGGGGCCCAAAACTGGACACAGTACTCCAGATGAGGCCTCACCAATGTTGAATAGAGGGGAACGATCACGTCCCTCGATCTGCTGGCAAAGCCCCTACTTATACAGCCGAAAATGCCATTGGCCTTCTTGGCAACAAGGGCACACTGTTGACTCATATCCGGCTTCTCATCCACTGTCACCCCTAGGTCATTTTCTGCAGAACTGCTGCCGAGCCATTCGGTCCCTAGTCTGTAGTGGTGCATGGGATTCTTCCGTCCTAAGTGCAGGACTCTGCACTTGTCCTTGTTGAACCTCATCAGATTTCTTTTGGCCCAATCCTCTAATTTGTCTAGGGCCCTCTGTATCCTATCCCTATCCTCCAACGTATCTACCTCTCCTCCCAGTTTAGTGTCATCTGCAAACTTGCTGAGGCTGCAATCCACATCATCCTCCAGATCATTAATGAAGATATTAAACAAAACCGGCCCAAGGACCGACCCTTGGGGCATTCCACTTGATACCGGCTGCCAACTAGACATGGAGCCATTGATCACTACCCATTGAGCCTGACAATCTAGCCAGCTTTCTATCCACCTTATCATCCATTCATCCAGCCCATACTTTAACTTACTGGCAAGAATACTGTGGGAGACCGTATCAAAAGCTTTGCTAAAGCTAAGGAACAACACATCCACTGCTTTCCCCTCATCCACAGAGCCAGTTATCTCATCATAAGCCAGTTATCTCGTCAATTAATAAGCATAACTTTTTAATCAGATACCAAATACCCCCATGACACAAGTATTTTGTCCCTTTTTTACTTACTACATTTTAAAAGCAGTAACTGAAGTAATTTACTACTGGGATAATGTAATATATGAATAAAATATAACAATAAAATAAGCTATTTTGAAAGTAGTCATTAGTTCACTTTACAATCTTACCTATTTTATCTAGGTGGGAGAGAGGAAAGAGAAATAAAAGTGGATAAGGAAGGGGGGAAAAGAAAAGTAGTAAAAAGAAACACTATTGAGTCAAACCAAGAAAAAGGCTAAGAGTCATAATGTATTTATAATGGATTCTGTATGTCTCAAATTTGTCTTCAGTGCCCTTAAGCCTACAAGATAATTTTTCACAGGGAGCTGTTACCATGAGAGATGTTACTCATTTCCAGTGGAGAGTTACAGGTGTCTCAGCTTATAGGGCTTCCACGTCTGTACTTGGCTTAACAGAGCTGGTACATGGCAATGGGAGTGTCTTCCCACTCTTACAGGGGAGTAGCTGCTTAGAGCGGGTGGCCTCTCAAAGACCCTCCAGGGGGGAGGAGTGTAGCAACCTACCAGCATTCCATGAATATCCTGGGAGGTTCAGAGGGGGTACCTGGTCCCAGAATGACTGCACAGAAATGAAAGAAAGATGACGAGAACCCACTCCACTATGCCCACTGAAAAATGGGGGTTTCCACTGGCGGTACACCTTAGCCGTAAAAGTTACCATTGCTTAAAATGTTATTGCTGTGAACCTCTTTCCCTAGTAAAAAAATAAAGCACACCCTCTCTTGCTGCCTCAACTTGCCTTCCCTTCTACAACCAGGAACAAAAGTATTTAAAAGCAAATTAAAGCCAGCTCAGAAGTGACATTTCTCAGACTTTCATACACTCTTGTGCTTGGTCTAAAAATGAGCATGTACAATTTAATCTACTAATAACTCCGACAATTGGAATTGTTTGTGATATAGAAACAGCCACTCCATAGTGATGAGTAAAGCTAGATTCCCATTCCCCAGATGTTCCCCAAAAGAGACCACTCCCTCTGAAATGTTGCATGCCACATCTAATATGAGGGCAGAATTTTTTGTGAGAAAAGATTTTAAAGTTATGGGACCAGATCACAGAATCATAGAAATGTAGGGCTGGAAAGTCCCTCGGGAGGTCAGCAAGTCCAGCCTCCTGCACTGACACAGGATCAAGTAAACCTAGACCATTTCTGATAGGAGCTTGTCCTGCCTGTTCTTATAAATCACCAACGATGGGGATTCCACAACCTCCCTTGGAAGTCTATTCCAGAGCTTAACTACCCTTCCAGTTAGAAAGTTTTTCCTAATATCTAACCTAAATCTCCCTTGCTGCAGAGTAAGCCCATTACTTCTTGTCCTACCTTCAGTAGACATGAACAATTGATCACAGTCCGCTTTATAACAGCCCTTCACATTTTTGAAGAGTGTTATCAGGTCCCTCCCTCAGTCTTTTTGCTCAAGACTAACCAGGCCCAGTTTTAACCTTTCCTCACAGGTCAGGCTTTCTAAACCTTTTATCATTTTTTGTTGCTGTCCTCTGGACTCTCTCCAATTTGTCTATATCTTGCTGGAAGTATGGTGCCCAGAATTGGACACAGTGCTCCAGTCGAGGCCTCACCAGTGCTGAGCAGGAAAATTACCTTTCCTGTCTACATATGACATTCCCGTTAATCCTCAGCTGGTATTAATTTTCATAGCTCAATTGCAATCAAGGAACGGTTTACACTGAGGATTTGCCCCATGATTTTTCATACATTTCTGATTTTTGAATTCCAAGTTACTTGTTGATAATTTTCCTAACTTTTTTCACTCACCCTACCTCTGAAATGGCTTGGCTTACAGATTCTGCATTTAGGTCCTGATCCTGCAAAGAACTCCACCTATATAGAGTACTAGCACCTTAAGGGGGGCAAAGGAACAAAGTTAAGGCTGGGTGAGTGAGACAGTGAGTGGTGAAAGATCCTTTAGCTCTTCATTCCAAACCTTGTAGACATTTGAGTTTTCAGCATAAAGGTGTAGAATATTTGTAAAAAGAGTATGATACTTTGGGGCACTGACTGGACTCCACTTAAACATACTTTCAACCTTCTTTCTTTATTACATGCAAAAACTACATTAGAAGAATGTTAAAGTTGCAAGATCAAGTACTGAACATTTACATTAGTACTGCTTTTTGTTTCCTCCCTATAAACTCTCCTGGGCGGGGACAGTGTCTTACTACCTGTCTGCCAAGTACCTGGCAGTATTCAAATCATTAATAATAATAGGGCCTGCAGAGGGGCAACAGCTTTACAGATTTAATTTGCATGGTATAAGTAGTTCATTTGCATCTTGCAATTTGGGGTTCCTGCATCTAGCAAGCAGCGTGTGCGATTGTAGCTTTCCATTCGTCTACCCCTTAAACACAAGTAAACACTTGTACTTTCAGTCTTCAGAATCATCAAGACTTGTCTGTCAAATATATTTTGTGATTAATCATTAATCCTTTTTTATTATCTTTATATTCCACGATAGAATTCTTCTTCAATTCTGCTTGCATTACAGAGAGGAAATAGAGCTGAGTAGGCAACTTCCTATAGTATATTCTGGATTTATTTTAACATCATCTTTGTTCCCTGTTCAAATGATTCTTGCACATAAATGATAACTCATCCTTCTCCCCACCACTGCAGGACATACACATGCATCCATTTGCTTTGTCTCTTTGTGTTAGGCCAGCAGGAAATGAACTATGAGTCATTTGATCATGGCTATATACCCTCAGGAGCTGAACGCTATGCAATGTCCATACATGGCATACCTTCAGCTTGTCCAGCAACACAGTTATATTCCTTCAAGTGACGGTTTCATAGATGTACATGCGGTAACTGATGGTAGCTGGGAGTCAGCTCCCTAATACCTCCAGCCTGTCAACCACTCAAATACTTTCCTCAGGGCGATGCCAGGCCTAACCTCGCCTTGCAGGTTAACCATAGGTGCTCTCCGATCCCTGAGTCCCTTTGAATCATTCCCATGTGATGTCCAGCCCCTGACACTGGCTACTCACAATAATCCCAGATCCTCTGCTCCCAAAGGAGCAGTGTGCCCAATATTCCAGTTTTACCTTAAACCACCATTCCTGTAAACCACACAGTTTTTATGAGCACTTATAATAAAAGAGAATTAGGTTTATTTAAGAAAGAATAAAGATTTGACTAGAAATGAGAGGAAGGGACGGAAACAACTGGTTACAACATAAAACCAAATCATAAAACGTAAACTTGGGTCCACATTTATCAATAGTTACCTGTCCTATCTAATAAAGTAGGCTTTTTCCCCAAAGTTCAGTCTGTTGCAGAGCTGGCTGGTTTCATAAGAACCATGATCCAAACATTTACAAAAGTCCCCTAGTCCTGAAGGTATATCCTCAAAGAAGGGATCCAGAGTGCCTTTCCCTACACTTGGTTAGACTGAAAGCGCCTTTTGTCTTTATTCATAGCTAGTGTGATCTCCTGCTTACTATAATGTTCCTTTTCACCTCCAAGTGGTTTTGATCATTTGTTATTGTCTTTGATGGTTTTCCATTGACTGTTCTGGAATATGGCAATGGTAGACAATGGAACCTTGCATTACTTTGCTGTTTGATTAGGAAGAGGTGATAGCTCCCTCTTGCTTGAATGGTTCATCACCAAGACACATTACCTCAGTGACTAATGTTTACTTCAAGTCCATAAATCATATTTTCAATATAAATGTTATTCCTTAAATAGTATGCATATATACATCTCTCAGTGATTATGAGTTTTGACAAGTTCTGAGCTTTCTGTAGATACGTTACCTATTACTCTTTAAGGATAAATATCCTATAAGACATATTTGGTGTAGTGAGTTTGTCAGGTCTGAGGTGGGCCTTATTTGTAAAGAACAGAAGACCCTTAGCCAAGGAGCCTCTGTGTCACATATGCATATTTCCGCTGCAATGGAGAAGTTAAATAATTATCATGGTGAATGGCCCTGTACATTCTCGTTACTTCAACTGATTCCCTCTATAGCTGTGCTTACACTGCTGGTTTCCTTTTAAATACACGCCATTTTAGGAGAACTTTCATGAGGGCCTACTGCATGCCAGTGGGCTACCTCTTTTTACCATGTTTACAAATGTTTCTCTTCTCTTTTTATGCCAAAAGCTCATGTCCTCATGTCTCTGAGGAGTCCAATTCACTTCCTCAGTGAGCAAGGCATAGAAAAACTTGACTCAAAAAGTGCTGGAATTGGATTCTCTCCAAATTACAAGGGTAGATCCTCAGCTGGTGTAAACTTTCTTTGACTTCAGTGGAGCTAGGCCTATTTACTCCAATCAAGAATCTGCCTCTTGAAGACTTTAAAAACAAATACTTTGCCTTTAGTCTAAATGGAAGGCTAAAATCTGATTATACAATAGTTGCGGTAGCTAGAAGCCATTTCACTTTTTTGTATTTATACACTAAATTTTCCAGCCAGTTAGTAACTTCTAGGAAGTCCTGTGTTTCCCTTGAGTTACACTTAGCAGAGATGGGTCAGCTTATATATTGAAAATGGATGTTTTAATTTCATCCACTGAATTCTCCAGGATAATATTTTAAATTGCCATTTTAAGATTACATTTCTCCTTACAATGTACCAAAAGTATATATCAGCAAAAGAAAAACCATGAAAACAGAATCATCCACTCTTTCAGAATTTAATCTGTTATTGTTCACTAAAAGACAACCACTCAACAAAAAATTAAAATAAAAAAGATAGTAATCAACGCATCTCTTTCAAATTGCTCTATTATGAGTTTTCAGTACTGCATGACATACTGCATGAAAGACAGCAAATCTTATCTGTTTTAGATGCACAGTACAAGGCCATTCTGCAGACTGAATATAAGAAATCAGAGTGGGTTCAGAGTTAAGAGGATGTGCCTCTTTATTGTGTGCAGAGCTCTTCAGAATGCTTTGAATACAGTATTCAAGGTTAATGCATTTTCTGCAACATATCAGCAGAGTTTTCTTCAGTTCCCCACACGCTTACTCAAAATTTAAAGTTGTTAGCCATAAAATCAAATTTCATTTTACTCACAAAATAATGGGGCACTTATTATACCAAGGCTGTCCCAGGAAGCTTGCTTGAATTTCACAAGCTCTTTTTCCTACTGGTCCTTTTATTAATTCATATCAATCTGAAGAAAAATCGTAAACAAAAGCAAGGTCACCATAACAGGATAAAAGAAATGTTTAAAATCTATAAAATGGTTGTCAGTTGGCACATAGACATAAGAACACTGGGGGAACAAGGACAGGATGTACAAGACCAATTGCTTCACTTTCAAGAATAACCAGTCTGGAAAATCAAACCATAGAAAGGAAACAGCAGTAGTGGTATCTACTGCTTATTAATTATCCTGTCTGTCATGATGAATTTTCCTTGAGGAAAAACAAAAGAAAATGTCAATACATTTAATAAGTCAATCTTAATATTACGGGGTTTTTATTAGGGCTGTTGATTAATTGCAGTTAACTCACATGATTAACTCAAAAAATTAATCGTGATTAAAAAAATTAATCATGATTAATTGCAGTTTGAATCACACTGTTAAACCATAGAATACCCATTGAAATTTATTAAATATTTTTGGATATTTTTTCTACATTTTCAAATATATTGATTTCAATTACAACCCAGAATACAAAGTGTACAGTGCTCACTTTATATTATTATTTTTATTACAAATATTTGCACTGTAAAATGATAAACAAAAGAAACAGTATTTTTCAATTCACCTCATACAAGTAGTGTACATACTGTAGTGCAATCTCTTTATCATGAAAGTACAACTTACAAATGTAGATTTTTTTTGTTACATAACTGCACTCAAAAACAAAACAATGCAAAACTTTAGAGCCTACAAGTCTACTCAGTCCTACTTCTCATTCAGCCATTTGCTAAGACAAACAAAGTTTGTTTACATTTAAGGGAGATAATGCTGCCCACTTCTTATTTATGTCACCAGAAAGTGAGAACAGGTGGTAAAAAAAATAATGTGTTAATAAAATTTGTGACTGAACTCCTTGGGGGAGAATTGTATGTCTCTGGCTCTATTTTACCCACATTCTGCCATATATTTCGTGTTCTAGCAGTCTCGGGTGATGACTCAGCACATGTTCATTTTAAGAACACTTTCGCTGCAGATTTGACAAAATGCAAAGAAGGTACCAATGTGAGATTTCTAAAGATAGCTACAGCACTCGATCCAAGGTTTAAGAATCTGAAGTGCCTTCCAAAATCTGAGATGGATGAGGTGTAGAGCATGCTTTCAGAAGTCTTAAAAGAGAAACACCCCAATGCAAAAACTACAGAACCTGAACCACCAAAAAAAGAAAATCAACCTTCTTCTGGTGGCATCTGACTCAGATGATGAAAATGAACATGCGTCGGTCCACACTGCTTTGGATTGTTATTGAGCAGAACCTGTTATCAGCATGGACGCATGTTCTCTGGAATGGTGGTTGAAGCGTGAAGCGAAATATGAATCTTTAGTGCATCTAACATGTAAATATCTTGCAACGCCGGCTACAACAGTGCCATGAGAACACCTATTCTCACTTTCAGGTGACACTGTGAACAAGAAGCAGGCAGCATTATCTCCTGCAAATGTAACGAAAGCTTATGCTCTAATAAATTTGTTAGTCTCTAGGGTGCCACAAGTACTCCTGTATTTTTATTTGTCTGAGTGGTTGGCTGAACAAGACATAGGAATGAGTGGACTTGTAGGCTCTAAAATTTTAATTTTTTTAATTATTTTGTACATAATTCTACATTTATAAGTTCAACTTTCATGATAAAGAGATTGCACTATAGTACTTGTATTAGGTGAATTGAAAAATAATATTTTGTTTTTTACAATGCAAATATTTATAATTAAAAATAAATATAAAATGAGCACTGTACACTTTATATTCTGTGTTATCATTGAAATCAATATATTTGAAAATGTAGAAAACATCCAAAAATATTTAAATAAATGGTATTCCATTATTGTTTAAGAGTGCGATTAATCTCACGATTAATCGCAATTACTTTTTTTAATCGCGTGATTAATCGCAATATTTTTTTTCAATCGCTTGACAGCCCTAGTTTTTATTTTTAAAAGACACGTTAGAGCATGTGATTGGGGAATGAGCAGAGTCTTGGCTCCATCCCTCCCTCAATGCACTGGCCAACGCAGCTGGGCTGATGTGGGGGTGTCATAATTTGTTGCTGGTATTTACCTCCTCTGTAGCATAAAGGAGGCAGAGGAGAGTGACCTGTCCTTCTTAGGCCTTGTCTACCCTGCCACTTTACAGCGCTGCAACTTTCTCGCTGGTAGCTACTCCCCTCGTGGAGGTGGTTTAATGTTGCTAGTGAAGACATACCCTTAGACTAGGTCTATGTTTGGAGTTTCCAGTGTGATTCCCAGCTCACATAGACATACCTGTGCTAGCCCTCATCCAGGTAGCACACTAAAAATAGTAGCGTAGCTGCAGCTGAGCACAAACCCACCTGAACTCCATAGGAACATACTTAGCACGGCTCGTGCCTCCCGCCACTTGCTGCTGCCTGGGTGACTGTGGTACCCTACTATTTTTAGCATGCTAGCTCAGTGAGACCTAGCTTATGTCTACACGAGCTGCGGATCGCTCCCCAATTCCAAGTGGAGCTGTAGAGGTACAATTCCTGCCCTGCATTTCTCCAGCGTCACAATCTAGCCCTTCGGATGTCGCTATCCAGGTCTCTTCTGCTAGTTCCTCAGGGAATATTTGTCCTGATTAACATTCCTTTTTTCAGCAAAGAAAAAACCAACAAAACCAGACTAGATTCTTTGTGTAGGATAATGCAGCACTCTGACCAGCAATTCTATTTGATAACCCATCGGGTGAAATCCTGGCACAGCTGAAGTCGATGGGAGTTTTGCTACTGACTTCAACAGAACTGGGATTTCACCCATTGCAACTGCAGCCTCCTGACTTACGCTGAGTAGTACCTTACTCTGCAAGTTGTTTATTCACAGAGCAGGGCCCTACAGAATGTAAAGGAAACAAACTGGTTTTGCCTTTAGCAGTTTGTAACTTTTTGCTTTGGGATATTTTGGGGCATGAAAAGAGCTATTTCAAAACACATTCAGTTTTACAGGTTTTTCAAACTTTTGACCCAAAAAAGGACGAGGATAAGAAATAAAGAGATGATGGTCTTACGCTGCAACACTCCCGTCCTCTTTCTCTGTCCTTTGCATGTTGTTTATACAGTTAGATTATTGCTTTGCCGGAAGCCGGGTCTATGGGACAGCATATTGCTGAGCTGCCGCAGGAGCCGTGCCAGGAGGGAAGGGGTGTGGACACTGTGGACAGCAGATGTACACCGTCCCTTACCCAGCGCTGTTCCTCATGTCCCTTTAAACACTCGATCCTGCCCAGAATAAGGAGCACAAAAGAACAGAAACACACACACATATATAGCAGGTAGAGAAGCCCAGGCCTTTTAAAATAAAACTGCTGTATGCTGTACGTGATCTCTTGAAATCCATTCAGGATCCTCTAACTGAAGGGTCAGTTTCAGAATCGATTGCTTGTTGCTATCATTAAAAACAGAACAATGGCCTGCTCTTCTAGCCGAGCACCACTCTGCATCAGTTTTAAATCACTTTCTAACACATCAGTGTTCTTTTGTTCCAGGGGGAATTTCTCACTTTTAACCCCTGCTATCAATTGATCTAGTATCCCTCTTGTCCTGGCTTCAATGGACACAGGTATCAGTGTTCCTGCCCTCTCAAGAGTGCATATGCAACAACAGCCATTACTATAACCGCAATCTTTAATAGCTGCACATCTGACAGAATCTGGACCAAATCTGCAGCACTGGCACATCGTCGGATCGCAGATTGGTGGAATAGCGCAACCTATGGTTCACAGGCTCAGTGGGCTAGCTTCAGGTCAGCATCCATCAGTCACAGAACTCTGTGGACACCATCCCAATAGTTGTCATCGGCCCTGGGATATGGAACATGGATGTGACCTGAGGCCATATCATGAAAGTCACGCCACACTGTGATTAACATCACTGATATCGCAAAACTTGGAGCAGATGTGAAGGCCTCCTACCTTCTCTCTGTAGAGACGCCATATATCAGCCAGAAGAAGCTCAAATGGAGGGCTGACTAGGATATTAGCCACAAAACTCCCAATGGAATATGACAGGTATGTGGCTAAATCCCCTCATTGACTTTGAAAATCTCAACCTGTATTTCATAGAATCATAGAACTGTAGGGCTGGAAGGGACCTTGAGAGATCATCTAGTCCAGTCCCTTGAGCTAAGGCAGGGCCAAGTATACCTAGCAGGTGTCTGTTTGACCTGTTCTTAAAAACCTCCAATTATGGGGATTCCATAACTTCCCTTGGAAGCCTATTCCAAAGCTTAACTACTCTTACAGTTAGAAAGTTTTTCCTAATATCTTAAATAAATCTCCCCTGCTGCAGATTAAGCCCATTATTTCTTGCCCTACCTTCAGTGGACATGAAGTATGATTGATCACAGTCCCCTTCATAACAGCCCTTAACATATCTGAAAACTGTTATCAGGCTCCCTCTCAGTTTTCTCAAGTTTTTTTAACCTTTCCATGTAGGTCTTTGATCATTTTGGTTGCTTTCCTTTGGACTCTCTCAAGTTTGTCCACATCTTTCTTAAAGTATGGGGCCCAGAACTGGACAAAGTTCTCCAGCTGAGGCCTCACCAGTGCTGAATAAAGCAGGACACTTACCTTCCATGTCTTACATGCAACACGCCTGTTAATACATCCCAGAATGACATTAGCCTTTTGTGCAACTGCATCATATTTTGGGCTCATATTCAATTTGTGATCCACTATAACCCCCAGATCCTTTTCAGCAGTACTACAGCCCGGTCAGTTATTCCCCATTGTGTAGTAGTGCATTTGATTTTTTTCTTTCCTAAATGTAGCACTTTGCTCTTGTCTTTATTGATCATATTGTTAATTTCAGACTAATTCCCCAATTTCTGAAGGTCACTTTGAATTCTAATCCTGTCCTCCAAAGTGCTAACAACCCGTTCCAGCTTGGTGTCATCGGCACATTTTGTAAGTATACTCTGCATCCCAATATCCAAGTCATTAATGAAAATATTGAATAGTACTGGACACACAATAACCCCCTGCAGTACCCGACTAGATACGTCTGCCCAGTTTGATAGCAAACCATTGATAATTACTCTTCGAAAGGGCCTGCCTTGGGTACAACATCTCTACTGACCAATACATGGTAGAGCTGAGGCCACAGCTCAGTGGACCCTTAGCTGAGGTGGCAGCTGAAATGCCTAAAGAACACATGAACAAGTATGAACTGTTTAAATCCAAGGCAAGAGTCAGAATGGGGATAACACCCGAGCAGTCTCGTCGGAGGTTCAGAGCCCTAAGGTGGAAACCAGACGTGTCATTTACCCGACATGCCTACCACATTGTGAAACATTGGGATGCCTGGATATCCGGAGCAAGTGTTGAATCTCCAGTAAATTTGCCCTTCCTAATGAAAATGGAACAATTCTTAGAGGGTGTTCCTGAAGAAATAGAAAGGTACATACTAGATGGGAAGCCCAAAACTATAATCGAGGCAGGAGAGATTGGAGCCAGATGGGTGGAGGTGGCAGAGAAGAAAAAAACTGGTCGCAGTTGGAGCGGAGACCAGAAGGGACAACCCCAGGCCACACTCTATTACTGGGGGCCGCCCAAAGCCCCACCTACCTCCCAAAGAACCCTCCAGACCCCTTATCGTCCCACCACCCCGTTCTCCAGCAACCCTCCTCGCCCCAGTGACCCGTCAGCTGGACGATGTTTTAAATGTAACGAGCTGGGGCATGTAAAGGCCAACTGCCCCAAGAACCCCAACAGATTACAGTTCATTGCACCGGAATCACACCAGAGGTCCACAGGCCCAGATACCTCCCAGATACCCTTGGAGCGGAGGGAAACTGTGAGTGTGGGCGGGAAGAAGGTCACCGCGTGGAGGGACACCGGAGCACAAGTGTCAGCTATCCATGCTTCCTTAGTGGACCCCAAGTTAATCAACCCAGAGATCCAAGTGACAATTCAACCCTTCAAGTCCAACTCTTTCGATTTGCCTACAGCCAACGTGGACTTTTGCAGTCTATGATGATTATCCCATCCCCATGCTGTTGGGGGAAGACTTGGCCAATCATGTGAAGCAGGCCAAGAGGGTGGGAACGGTCACCCGCAGCCAGGCTAAACAAGCCGTGAGGCCTAGCTCTGTTCCGGAAACTTCTATCAGGACCCGGTCAGAGGTGATGGACCCGGACCCCAGGCCAATGTCTGCAACAGCAGTAGTGGATCCAGTCCCAGAGACCCAGACGGAACCAGTCCCAGAACCGGAACCAGCCGAACAACCAACACCAGACCCATTGCCAGCACTGAATCCAGTACTTGCAACCTCAACACCAGAGGGCCCCACCGACCCTGAACTGGCAGCAGCCGATAACCCGACACAAGAGGCTCAGCCGGAGCCTGAATCCCAACATAGTGCACCAGCAGAGAGCGGTTCACAGTCAACAGAAACAGCTCCATCCCCTATATCGCTTCCAGAGGTACCAAGCCTAGGTCCACAATCCAATGAGGAACTGATGTCTCCAGCATCAAGGGAACAGTTCCAGACCGAACAGGAAGCAGATGAAAGCCTCCAGAGAGCTTGGACGGCGGCACGGAGCAACCCACCGCCTCTCAGCTCTTCTAATCGATCCAGGTTTGTTGTAGAAAGAGGACTTTTATACAAGGAAACTCTTTCTGGTGGACACCAGGAAGACTGGCATCCTCAGAGACAGTTGGTAGTTCCAACTAAATACCGGGCCAAGCTCTTGAGCTTAGCCCATGATCACCCTAGTGGCCATGCTGGGGTGAACAGGACCAAAGACCGTTTGGGGGGGTCATTCCACTGGGAGGGAATGGGCAAGGATGTTTCTACCTATGTCCAGTCTTGTGAGGTGTGCCAAAGAGTGGGAAAGCCCCAAGACCAGGTCAAAGCCCCTCTCCAGCCACTCCCCATCATTGAAGTTCCATTTCAGCGAGTAGCTGTGGATATTCTGGGTCCTTTTCCGAAAAAGACACCCAGAGGAAAGCAGTACATACTGACTTTCATGGATTTTGCCACCCGATGGCCGGAAGCAGTAGCTCTAAGCAACACCAGGGCTAAAAGTGTGTGCCAGGCACTAGCAGACATTTTTGCCACGGTAGGTTGGCCCTCCGACATCCTCACAGATGCAGAGACTAATTTCCTGGCAGGAACTATGAAAAACCTTTGGGAAGCTCATGGGGTAAATCACTTGGTTGCCACTTCTTACCACCATCAAACAAATGGCATGGTGGAGAAGTTTAATGGAACTTTGGGGGCCATGATACGTAAATTCGTAAATGAGCACTCCAATGATTGGGACCTAGTGTTGCAGCAGTTGCTCTTTGCCTACAGAGACGTACCACACCCCAGTTTAGGGTTTTCCCCATTTGAACTTGTATATGGCCATGAGGTTAAGGGGCCATTGCAGTTGGTGAAGCAGCAATGGGAGGGATTTACACCTTCTCCAGGAACTAACATTCTGGACTTTGTAACCAACCTACAAAACACCCTCCGAACCTCTTTAGCCCTTGCTAAAGAAAACTTACAGGATGCTCAAAAAGAGCAAAAAGCCTGGTATGATAAACATGCCAGAGAGCGTTCCTTCAAAGTAGGGGACCAAGTCATGGTCTTAAAGGCGCTCCAGGCCCATAAAATGGAAGCATCGTGGGAAGGGCCATTCACGGTCCAGGAGCGCCTGGGAGCTGTTAATTATCTCATAGCATTCCCCACCTCCAACCGAAAGCCTAAGGTGTACCATATTAATTCTCTAAAGCCCTTTTATTCCAGAGAATTAAAGGTTTGTCAGTTTACAGCCCAGGGAGGAGACGACACTGAGTGGCCTGAAGGTGTCTACTACGAAGGGAAATGTGCTGGTGGTGTGGAAGAGGTGAACCTCTCCATGACCCTTGGGCGTATGCAGCGACCGCAGATCCAGGAGCTGTGCACTAGCTACGCGCCAACGTTCTCAGCCACCCCAGGACTGACTGAACGGGCATACCACTCCATTGACACAGGTAATGCTCGCCCAATTAGAGTCCAACCTTACCGGGTGTCTCCTCAAGCTAAAACTGCTATAGAACGGGAGATCCGGGATATGTTACAGATGGGTGTAATCCGCCCCTCTGAAAGTGCATGGGCATCTCCAGTGGTTCTAGTTCCCAAACCAGATGGGGAAATACGTTTTTGCGTGGATTACCGTAAGCTAAATGCTGTAACTTGCCCAGACAACTATCCAATGCCACGCACAGATGAACTATTAGAGAAACTGGGACGGGCCCAGTTCATCTCTACCTTGGACTTAACCAAGGGGTACTGGCAGGTACCGCTAGATGAATCTGCCAAGGAAAGGTCAGCCTTCACCACACATCTCGGGCTGTATGAATTTAATGTACTCCCTTTCGGGCTGCGAAATGCACCCGCCACCTTCCAAAGACTTGTAGATGGTCTCCTAGCGGGATTAGGAGAATATGCAGTCGCCTACCTTGACGATGTGGCCATATTTTCGGATTCCTGGGCAGACCACCTGGAACATCTACAAAAAGTCCTTGAGCGCATAAGGGAGGCAGGACTAACTGTTAAGGCTAAGAAGTGTCAAATAGGCCTAAACAGAGTGACTTACCTTGGACACCAGGTGGGTCAAGGAACTATCAGCCCCCTACAGGCCAAAGTGGATGCTATCCAAAAGTGGCCTGTCCCAAAGTCAAAGAAACAGGTTCAATCCTTCTTAGGCTTGGCCGGTTATTACAGACGATTTGTACCGCACTACAGCCAAATCGCCGCCCCACTGACAGACCTAACCAAAAAGAAACAGCCAAATGCTGTGCAGTGGACCGAAAAGTGTCAGAAGGCCTTTAACAAGCTTAAAGCGACACTCATGTCTGACCCTGTACTAAGGGCCCCAGACTTTGACAAACCGTTCCTAGTAACCACAGATGCATCTGAGCGTGGTGTGGGAGCAGTTTTAATGCAGAAAGGACCTGATCAAGAATTCCACCCTGTAGTGTTTCTCAGCAAAAAACTGTCTGAGAGGGAAAGCAACTGGTCAATCACTGAAAAAGAATGTTACGCCATTGTCTACGCTCTGGAAAAGCTACGCCCATATGTTTGGGGACGGCGTTTCCACCTGCAAACCGACCATGCTGCACTGAAGTGGCTTCACACCCTCAAAGAAACTAACAAAAAACTTCTTTGGTGGAGTTTAGCTCTCCAAGATTTTGATTTCGACATCCAACACATCTCAAGAGCTTCTAACAAAGTGGCTGATGCACTCTCACGTGAAAGTTTCCCAGAATCAACTGGTTAAAATCGTCCTTGAGATGTGGAAAATACTGTTAGTCTTTATGTACTTGGTAGTATATTTAGAGATGCATGTGTCTTATTAACTCTGTTTTTCCTAGAGCTCCAGGAAGAAATCCCAGCCAGTGTTTCACCCTAGCTGAGATTTGGGGGGCGTGTCATAAATATAAAGGGAAGGGTAAACCCCTTTAAAATCCCTCCTGGCCAGAGGAAATCTCCTCTCACCTGTAAAGGGTTAAGAAGCTAAAGGTAACCTCGCTGGCACCTGACCAAAATGACCAATGAGGAGACAAGATACTTTCAAAAGCTGGGAGGAGGGAGAGAAACAAAGGGTATGTGTGTCTGTCTATATTTTGTCTTTGCCGGGGATAGACCAGGAATGAAGCCTTAGAACTTTTAGTAAGTAATCTAGCTAGGTATGTGTTAGATTATGATTTCTTTAAATGGCTGAGAAAAGAATTGTGCTGAATAGAATAACTATTTCTGTCTGTGTATCTTTTTTGTAACTTAAGGTTTTTGCCTAGAGGGGTTCTCTATGTTTTGAATCTAATTATCCTGTAAGGTATCTACCATCCTGACTTTACAGGGGGGATTTTTTTTTATTTCTATTTACTTCTATTTCTATTAAAAGTCTTTTTGTAAGAAAACTGAATGCTTTTTCATTGTTCTCAGATCCAAGGGTTTGGGTCTGTGGTCACCTATGCAAATTAGTGAGGCTTTTTATCCAACATTTCCCTGGAAAGGGGGGGGTGCAAGTGTTGGGAGGATTGTTCATTGTTCTTAAGATCCAAGGGTCTGGGTCTGTAGTCACCTAGGCAAATTGGTGAGGCTTTTTACCAAACCTTGTCCAGGAAGTGGGGTGCAAGGTTTTTGGGAAGTATTTTGGGGGGAAAGACGTGTCCAAACAGCTCTTCCCCAGTAACCAATATTTGTTTGGTGGTGGTAGCGGCCAATCCAAGGACAAAAGGGTGGAATATTTTGTACCTTGGGGAAGTTTTGACCTAAGCTGGTAAAGATAAGTTTAGGAGGTTTTTCATGCAGGTCCCCACATCTGTACCCTAGAGTTCAGAGTGGGGGAGGAACCTTGACAAGTATACTCTTTCAAACAGGTTTTCTCCCACCTTATAGTAATTTCACTAAGACCACATTTCCCTAGTTTGTTTATGAGAATGTCATGTGGGACTGTACCAGAAACCTTACCAAAATCAAAATCTCACATCTACAGCTTCCCCCCACCCTCTAAGCCTGTAACCCTGTCAAAGAAGGAAATTAGGTTGGTTTGGTATGATTTCTTCTTGACATCCATGAAGGCTATTATTTACTACCCTCTTATCCTCTAGATGCTTACAAATTGATTATATAATAATTTGTTCTATTATCTTTCCCGGTATTAAAGTTAGGCTGACTAGTGTATAATTCCCTGGGTCCTCTTTTTTCCCCTTTATAAAAAATAGGTTCCATGTTTCTTCTTCTCCAAGACCTCACCCAGCCTCTGTGAGTTCTCAAAGATAATTGCTAATGGTTCCAAGATTGCTTCAGCTTGTTCCTTTAGTTCCACAGAATGTGTTTCATTAGACTCTGCTGACTTGAATCTATCTAACTTACCTAAATATTCTTTAATCTGTTTTGCCCTATTTTGACTTGTGTTCCTTCCCCACAGTGTTAATATTGATGGTCTTAAGTATCTGGTTACGATTTAGCCTTTTAGTGAAGACTGAAGCAAAGTAGGCATTAAACAACGTAGCCTTCTTGATGTTGTCCATTACTAGTTCTCCTTCCCTGGTAAGTAGAAGATCTATACTTTCCTTTGTCTTTCTCTTGCTCTGAATGTATTTATAAAACCACTTCTTCTTATTGCCTTTAATGTCTTTTGCTAGGTATAACTCATTTTGTATTTTATCCTTTCAGATTTTGCCCCTGCATATTGTGCTATTTTTTTGTAATTAGTTATCTGCTCATGTCTCCACTTTTTGTGTGATTCCATTTTGATTTTTCAGGTCATTAAAGAGCTCCTGATAGAGCCATATTGGCCTCTGACTCTTCTTCCTATCTTTCCTTTGCATCAGGATAGTTTGCTGTTATGCCTTTAATACTGTCTCTTTGAGAAACTGCCAGATCGCCTGGATGTCTTTTTCCCTCAGATTTTCTTCGCATGGGACTTTACCTGCCACCAACAATGTCACCACTATATCCCTGTTGCTGCTGTTGTTGCTGGCACTTCTGTTCACCTGCCTGTGGCATGACTCAGTGCAGATTTTGATGTGATGTCATTGGCAGACACTCCCAATAATGCTCTTCATACTTGGAAGAATAAGGTGACAGTACTACAGACATATTTACCATCCTCTTTTTTAAATATGGACATACACTCTTTACAGAGGAAATTCAACTTTTTTTCCAGGGTCCTTTATCAATCTTCTTTTACTGCTTTGAATGAATTTATCCCCCAGTCACAACCCCATTCTCTTTCCAATGATCAGGTTGTATGAGTGGTTGTGTGTGTGTGGCTAATTTGCTGTTCACACTGCTTAGTGATGGACTGCACAATTCAAAACGGAACAATGTCAAGAAGAGTCTTCTTCATTTCTTATATATTTGTTTATGACATTTTTCAAACTGTTTTCCCTTTTGACAGCCATACCCCTTCTCCTTCTAACTCCTTCCATTATGACAATGAGTGCTGATGATCAACTGAATAGGATTCAGGTCAAGATCAAATAACTGCAAGAAGCTGAACTCTTGTTTTCTTCCTCCTCCACTATGACGCACACATTACACCTGTGCTATGTGCACATGAAACACAAGTTTGACTTTTTTCCTCATTGGCATTAACCTCTTTTCACTCACATCAAGATTCACAAAATTGCACAGGTGGGGGGGGGGGGGAACAGCATACTGATTTCAACCTTCTTTGTGATACTAGTGTTAAAGATACATTTGGCCACTTTTGCTTGCAGTGCAGAAATGGTTTTTTTGTTTGATTTTTAACTCAGCACTAAAAGTCTTTTCCAGTTTCATTTTGATCTATAGCACCTTAAGTGGATTTTAAGTGGCAAGATACAACTGAACTTCAATAGCTGTTTCTTATCAATGTTGTCATATCTCAGAGATCTCAAAAAGGAGCTGAAGTGCAATTAACTTTCTACTAGTTTCTGTTAACATAAAAGTAGATAAAATAAATGATTCAATTAACTACTGCTAATTATTTATCTACTTTCATACTATAAAAAACAGACATACCTTTTATTTGTTAAGATGATGATGTATATTGAAGAATTATAAAGCACCTATTTGAATTTCCCAATGAAGTTTTATTAAGCATAGACAATTGTTTCCAATAATGTGAGGAATTAAAGCAACAGTCTAACCAGCTTCCAGATAACTCCATAGCTACCCTTTCTAACAAACAAACCCAGAATACTATAGAAATATTCTTCAGCTGAAAATAATTGTGACTTGCTACAGGAATCAAGGGATGTAAGTAACTTTCTCCTATCAGTGACCCTAGGCAATTCTAAGCAACAGGAGCATAGTAACATTGTTTCGTCCATATGCCTACAACAGGAGATAAATAAAACATTTGTTTCTGGATTAAACACAGTGCCGTAAACCCATTATTAACGATTCTCATCTCCTCGATGGATTCAGACTACTGCATCGGGTACTGGAGGCAAATTAATAAATCTGTTAATGCCCAGTGATTATATACACACATAGATTCATAGATATTTAGGTCAGAAGGGACCATTAT
The DNA here is from genome assembly GCF_965152275.1 of Natator depressus. Taxonomy (NCBI): domain Eukaryota; kingdom Metazoa; phylum Chordata; order Testudines; family Cheloniidae; genus Natator; species Natator depressus. Next base: position 148,342,843 of record NC_134234.1, read on the forward strand.
GATCATCTAGTCTGACCTCCTGCACAACGCAGGCCACAGAATTTCACCCACCACTCCTGCGAAAAACCTCTCGCCTATGTCTGAGCTACTGAAGTCCTCAAATCGTGGTTTAAAGACTTCAGGGAGCAGAGAATCCTCCAGCAAGTGACCCGTGCCCCATGCTAGAGAGGAAGCCGAAAAACCTCCAGGGCCTCTTCCAATCTGCCCTGGAGGAAAATTCCTTCCCGACCCCAAATATGGCGATCAGCTAAACCCTGAGCATATGGGCAAGATTCACCAGCCAGATACTACAGAAAATTCTTTCCTGGGTAACTCAGATCCCACCCCATCTAATATCCCATCACAGGCCATTGGGCCTATTTACCATGAATATTTAATTACCAAAACCATGTTATCCCATCATACCATCTCTTCCATAAACTTATCGAGTTTAATCTTAAAGCCAGATAGCAATTTTGCCCCCACTGCTTCCCTTGGAAGGCTATTCCAAAACTTCACTCCTCTGATGGTTAGAAACCTTCATCTAATTTCAAGTCTAAACTTCCCAATGACCAGTTTATATCCATTTGTTCTTGTGTCCACATTGGTACTGAGCTTAAATAATTCCTCTCCCTCTCCGGTATTTATCCTTCTGATATATTTATAGAGAGCAATCATATCTCCCCTCAACCTTCTTTTAGTTAGGCTAAACAAGCCAAGCTCCTTGAGTCTCCTTTCATAAGACAAGTTTTCCATTCCTCGGATCATCCTATTAGCCCTTCTCTGTACCTGTTCCAGTTTGAATTCATCCTTCTTAAACATGGGAGACCAGAACTGCACACAGTATTCCAGGTGAGGTCTCACCAGTGCCTTGTATAACGGTACTAAAACCTCCTTATCCCTACTGGAAATACCTCTCCTGATGCATCCCAAGACCGCATTAGCTTTTTTCACGGCCATATCACATTGGCAGCTCATAGTCATCCTATGATCAACCAATACGCCAAGGTCCTTCTCCTCCTCCATTACTTCTAATTGATGCGTCCCCAGCTTATAACTAAAATTCTTGTTATTAATCCCTAAATGCATGACCTTACACTTCTCACTAGTAAATTTCATCCTACTACTATTACTCCAGTTTACAAGGTCATCCAGATCCTCCTGTAGGATACCGCTGTCCTTCTCTAAATTGGCAATACCTCCCAGCTTTGTATCATCCGCAAACTTTATTAGCACACTCTCAATTTTTGTGCCGAGGTCAGTAATAAAAAGATTAAATAAGATTGGTCCCAAAACTGATCCTTGAGGAACTTCACTGGTAACCTCCCTCCATCCTGACAGTTCACCTTTCAGTAGGACCCGTTGTAGTCTCCCCTTTAACCAATTCCTTATCCATCTTTCAATTTTCCTATCTTTCCTATCCTATGAATCTTTCCTATCCTATCCAAGATCCCCATCTTATCCAATTTAACTAATAATTGCCCATGTGGCACGGTATGAAACGCCTTACTGAAATCTAGGTAAATTAGATCCACTGCGTTTCTTTTGTCTAAAAAATCTGTTACTTTCTCAAAGGAGATCAGGTTGGTTTGGCATGATCTACCTTTTGTAAAACCATGTTGTGGTTTGTCCCATTTACCATTGAATTCAATGTCCTTAACTACCTTCTCCTTCAAAATTTTTTCCAAGACCTTGCATACCACAGATGCCAAACTAACAGGCCTATAGTTACCTGGATCACTTTTTTTCCCTTTCTTAAAAATAGGAACTATGTTAGCAATTCTCCAATCATACGGTACAACCCCTGAGTTTACAGATTCATTAAAAATTCTTGCTAATGGGCTTGCAATTTCATGTGCCAATTCCTTTAATATTCTTGGATGAAGATATACATATACAGGAGTGGCATGCAATTAATGTAATCATCTTGTGAGTGCAAAGGCTTTCAAGGTTTACCAGAACATCTCATAAGGTCTCATGTGTTGGAATTTGCTGTTGCCATCCTCTCTGCTTTGCATGCCGCTGAATTAATCTGATTAGACTTATTGCTTGATAAATTAAATTCTGAAACCATGCAAGGGGATAGAGGTATATAAAACCTGCACTGAGGAAACTTCAGTGTTCCAGCAACAGTATGAGAAAACCAGTCCCAACTGCAGGGCAGGAGGGATGGGAAAGTGGTGGGAGAGATTGCCCAAAGTCTGTTCAAGCACGAAGTTTCAAACAGGAACTTCTAGCAAGAGGTTCATATTGGAGTGGGGTTTGCTCACTCCCCAAATCCTTGTTGCCCACCAGCCAGGGCCCACCTCTGGCAGACTGAACAACCACCCTTTCTTGGAAATTAATTTAGGAAACTTCCCAGCCTATGGCCGTGATTCTCTTCTCATTTACACTGGTTTCACGTGAGTGTTAAACCATTGATTTCAGGGGAGTTATTCCCAATGTACAGTGGTGCAAGTTAGATTTAAATTAGGCTCTTATGTATCTGCCTCTCTAGTTTAAATGTAATATCTGCATGCATCAGAACCAAAAGGCTTTGAAGAGAATGAACAAATCAGGATTTTTGTTTTTCTGTTTGTTTGTTCTTGCAACCACGTAGCTAAAATATCTGTCTTGGCCCTCCCTAGTCTGTTCGCAAACAAGCCCTGCATACCAGATGTATTTTATTAGTATATACATTTCTATAAGGCTCCTCATCACAGCACGCAAGTGCCTCACAGTGCATGGCTGGGTGGATGGATGAGTATGTATGCATCTTTGCTAATTCAGTTAGACAATAACAGATTTTCAAGCTGGGGCAGCTCTAACAAGATTGAGAAATGCCCATTGGGCCCCCTGCCTGCTCTGTAATGTGAGACAGCCAGCTACTTCCTACCTCTCCTCTGCCACCTCATCTTTCAGAGAGTGTTGTTCCCTTGTCACTAAGGCCAATAGCCCCAAGCACAGTCCTGTCTCTTCCCCAGTTCTTGGCTCTAGGTCTCCAGCAGCATTCAGAAACTAAGCAGCTAATGGGGCTGATGGGGACTGCCCTGCCGCGAAGATGGTGAAGGGCTCCCTGATGCATGGGGTGGGCAGGAGGAGCCCAGGTAGAAGGATAAAGAAGGGGGTGCTCTTCCACTTAGGTAGGGGAGAGAAGAAAGGGGCTCTGCTGCAGGAGAGTTTGGGGTCCCTAGCTCTGATGGGGAGGGAGCAGGTGAATCACTAACGATTTGGAAGGTCAGTCTGTTTTGAAGCAACATCTAAAAGTTCAGATGCCTATCTGAACCCCTAAACCATCTGAAATGATCCCAGCCCATAGTCCCACTCAAACTGCCTGGTGGATTGCTTTTACCTTACTCCAGAAGGAGGCTGTGACTCCTCCTCTCCTGCATCCTAAAGACTTACATGGATTGTCTCTCTCTTTCCCCCTCCCCTGATTCACTCCGCTGCCACTCCAAGGTCACCAGGCTCCCTACTTCCTGCCAAGAAAAGGCAGCAGAAGTGTCCCATTTTCTCCCCAACTGGGATTTCCTATATCCGCTGTTACTTTTAGTTCATTTTTTCTTTCTTTCAGTTCATTGTTGCAGCTGGATACTCTGCTAAAGGCATTCCAGACTAGAACAGAATAGTTCACATACCACAGGCAAATTTTAACACTGATGCACTGGCAGTCCTAGAGGTTGGGAAGAAGAATTTATTCTTTTCATTTGGGACCTGCCTTGTTTGTGCTCAGTAGGTGTCCTCAGGTTACTTTTTCGTCTTTCTTGTCGCCTTCCTTCTCAGACTCCTTTGAGAAGGGCTGATAAACTGCAATCAGATTGTATCTCTTTGCCAATTCTGGATCTGGAATAAGACTGTTTCTGCAGTGAGGAGTATGACAGTGACTTCTAGCCCTTAATTTATCTATGATAACGATATTATATGCTGCTTTCATAGACTCATGTATACGGGTTGCAATGGGAGACAAAGTGTGATTGCCAGCAAGACAGCTGAAAGGAGACAGGAAAAGGCAGGGGCCATGATTTTTCAATCTGTAGAGTAATGTAAACTGCTCCACCAAGTAATAATGGCAATATAGGTGTTTCAATTTCTGATCATATTGGGGCAGATTGTGGCTGGCCCTCATACGATAGCACTGTGGGGTGAACATAGAGGAGGGGAGGAAGCTCACCCCTCTTCTTGCATGGCTCAGGTAAGGGTCAGGTAAAATTACAGTCCCTGCACTCAGGTGCAAAGAGACTGCTCCATCCCTGCCCCACCCTGGCACACAGCACGCTAAAGGGAGTGAGGAAGAGGCAAAGCCATGACCTCATCCCACCCCCAGTGCATCAGCCCCAGAGCTGTACTGAAGCGCAGGAGAGAGCAGGCTGCAACCAGGGTGAATGAAGTATCAAGTCTGCTCCCCGACCCCCATTGCACAGCAGGGAGTTCCTGAAGGCATTATGCCACAGTGAAGGAGAATGCCTCCTGCTGCTCCCCTGGAGGTTGTATGGCTCCACCCTGCCACTTTAGTCTCTACGTTCAAAGGCATGGTGTGGTTTTCTTACTTGTGGTAATAATTGTGATAGTACTTAGCACTTTTCCTATTCACAACACTGCACAAATGTTAACTCGTTGAATCTTCATTCTACGCTGTTGTTGTCCCTGTTATAAAGATGCGGGAACACAAAGCACAAGGCGGTTCAGAGCTCAGATCCTCCATGCTTAGTCACTCTGTGGGATGGCTCCTGCAGTAAGGGACTGTATGCTGTGAGCAAGGGGCCGGGAGACTCAGCCTGGCATTGGGAGAGAGGGATTCACAAATTCTTTACTCCCAGGCCTGCTTGCAGAACACATGACTATGCCTCTCCTCTGGTAGTGGCAGGTACCTGGCAAATATTCAAAAGGCATTGCTCAAGCTAAAATAGCCATCTCCAGGCTGATGGTGTGGTGGAGGGAAATGTCCTGAGCATAGAGACAGAAGGGAAGGCAGGACTAGCAAGAGAGCAGTGGGACACTGGTGATTGCAGGTGGGGTGGTGATGGGCGGGACATCCGAGATGGCAGCAATCACAGCAGACAGGACACTGACTGGGCCCCAGTAGCAGGTATTCTTTGGGGGAGGGTATCCTGGAAGACCAGTATCTCTGAATAGATTCAGGACCATTTTGACCAGTACAACAAATCCTATTTCTGTCAATACATTTTTCTTGGTAACTCTTTGGATAATTTTTGTTTCAAAACTGGAACACTGCCTGAGGAATTTGTGGGTGTGCTGTGGTGCTTTGCAACTCGCAATTAAATGGGAAACTCAGTCAGCACTTTAGTGGAACAGTTCATTCAAAACCGCATTACTGCTGAAGCGGCAATGGGAGCAAACATAACGGTACTCTGCACCTGTCTGCCTGATATTATCTCCGCTCTAGCTAGTGGCTGTTCAGCCAGACTAGTGTGCAGGAGGAAAATTAACTAATCATTTATAGGGCGCGGCCTTTTCTAATGACTAAATCATCGCTAGTGATTGTTATAAATAATTCCAAATCAAATGAGAGCCACGGCAAACACAGCTGTAGCTCGTGCGCCATCACACACCTGCTGACGGGTCAACCTAGCTGGCATCTGCTCACTCAGATGTGTCGGCATGGACCGAAACCAAAGCCATTAAAAAGGAACAAGCTAATAAACATCAACTGGAAAAACCTGTCTTTTGCCAATGTGGCATCAGCTGGCACACCAGAGCACTTCCCCATTCCCAACTAGCTGCTCCCGCTACTGCCTGACTCAAACCACCCTGGCAACGCATGTTGCTCAGAGAGCGCCTGAGGCCAGCTGGAGTGCTGCTGACTGTGCGTACTGTTATTTCTTTGTACTGAAAACACTTAGGGGAAAAACATACTTAAAGTTCCATTGTGCATAAGGAGTTGCTGTATGAATGTGCTTAACCTATATAATTGCGGTTCTCATGGTAGCAAGCTCCCCCAGAGACAGTTTTCTCCTCCAGATTTTTCCCTGCCCCCAATGACTGGAAATGTGCTCCAGCTGCTGCTTACCAAACATCTGACATGTCACTTTCTGAGCAGCTTCCGTTGGTTCTGGACCCAAGTGACACTTGTGAATGAACATATGGGAATGTCAGGGCTGGTCCGCAGCTGGTATGACTTGATGTAGCTTAACTAGAGTCAATGGAGGTGCTCTGATTCACACCAGAGGAGCATTTGACTCTAAAAGACTCCTACAATTAGACAATTCTCTTCCCACTGTCAATTTGTATATATCTGCAATATAGCCACCTAACCAGATAGATTTTTGTTTTCTATTCAGGAATTCTGCCTTGTGAAACATTTCTCTCTCTCCCTCTGTTTTAATCAAACCATTGAATACCTGCTCGAAGTCCACTTAAACCCCTTATTGCCCACTAGCTATATTCAGCCTCAGGCTGTATGACAAAGAACCACAGTTAGTGCAGGCAGTAGTGAGGTGAGTTTCTTCTCTTTCTTGGAAATGCATCGGGGTACTATAAGCAGAGGACAGGCCAGGATATAGGGATGTGGGAGATCTTTAATAATTAGGTCCCACTCCATGTAGATCTTTAAAGACTATTCCTTATGCCACATTCAAATCTGTGCACAGGCATTGGCAGTCCTAGCCCTCTGCAGGCTTTTCGGACCTTGCGGTTGTGGATGCTAGCATGTATATCAGTGATCTGACCCAGTAATGGTTCTACCTAATCTCTATTGCCCCATCATGCTGCTTCTCTCCAAAACAGCTCTCAGTCTCAGGCACCTTGGTTAGCCAAATTAGTGATGAGAGTTCCTTTTTCCTCTTTGGTGCCCCCTTTATTCTAATTGGCTGCATACACAAAACAATGGAGCAGTGACAGAGAGGGCAATGTGTGTCCCAGCGGTGAGGCTAATCTGATGACGATACCACCACCACCTAACTCTTATCTACCGCTTTTCATCTCTATGTCTCAAAACACTTTACAAAGGAGGTCAGTCACATTATCCCCATTTTACAGAGGGGGAAACTGAGGCACACAGAGGTGAAGTGACTTGCCCAAGATCACCCAGCAGGCCAATGACAGAACCCAGCTCTCCTGAATCCCAGTCCAGTGATACATCCACAAGGATAACAATGCATGGGGATGTAGGGTAGAGACCTCAATATCGATGCAAAAAATTATTAATAAAATTATTATAATTTTGTTTGTAGTATTATGTCGTTCAACTTGCCTGTGCCTTTACTGAGGCTTACAATATACTTATTATTTGCATACATATGGTGCTTGCAGAAGAGTACCTCACATGCATATATTTTTGAAATTATGTGAAATATTCAAGCTAACTAATGGAATTTTAGGATGCTTCCACCTTCTCTCTCAAGGACAAGTGAATATCAGGAAAGATCAACATGATTTTATGGCCATAAAATGTTTATTACCACCAAGTGTGTTTACACTGACTCTGGAATGCAGCTTTATAACTTCTATTTCACTGTAATGTTCTAATCAATGCATTTTCTTTTGTACTAGTCTTTGAAAGACATATAGAAGTCTTAATTGCTGTGCTTTGTGCTTTCTACAGAATATAGGATAAGAGTCTGTAATTACAAATTGCAAACATACTGCAAATGGTAGGTTGTAAATCTAGAGACCATTTAATTAAAAAAAACAAACGAATTAGAGAGTCTTATCAAAGAATGGGACACATCCCTTTTGTATGAGATATCAGTTTGGTATAGATATGTTCTTTATATCAAGAAAACAGATTTGTAAAACATTCATGATTGTGAAAAGAATCTAAGATGTTAACATAGTAATAAATCTAAGTAAATGCACACAAAGAATTCTAGAAATATGCTACATAAAATGATTATTATTATTCTAAAAACTTTGTTCCGAAAAGCCTGTCAGAAAAACATATGTAGTTGGAAGTATTTTAATCTTTTGTTGTTTCTCGAATGCTTTAGATAGCACAAACTTCTTTTAGCTTTAGATTTGTAATTATTTTGTATCTAAAAGCAAGTCTTCATATAATAACTGCCTAATATCATTGTTACATAAATATTAAGATTTTTGTGTACAAATATAGCAATATCATTTCATGCTATAACTGGTTTCAGAGTAACAGCCGTGTTAGTCTGTATTCGCAAAAAGAAAAGGAGGACTTGTGGCACCTTAGAGACTAACCAATTTATTTGAGCATGAGCTTTCGTGAGCTACAGCTCACTTCATCGGATGCATACTGTGGAAATTGCAGAAGAATTCTGCAATTTCCACAGTATGCATCCGATGAAGTGAGCTGTAGCTCACGAAAGCTCATGCTCAAATAAATTGGTTAGTCTCTAAGGTGCCACAAGTCCTCCTTTTCTTTATGCTATAACTGGTTACTAATATAAGAAGTCACATGAGTATAGAAATGTTTATATTAATTGGGAAATTAGTTGTCTGGTAACGTTTAAGCAACCCCCTCATCACTTAGGAAGACAAAAGTCACCTCTCCAAAGATTGGGGAAAAAGAAAAGACAATACCTTCTTTGGTGACCATTTAAGCTTAAAGACTCTCTTTAAGAATTTAAATTTAAAAAGCCCATTTTGATGGCTCACTTTTATCAAGAGAACAGACATGTTTGGATTCATTTGAGAAAGAATTTCAACTCCTATTAAACCTTGATGGAACTAACAGGATATTTCAGAAAACTGACTGAACAAAAGGAAAAGTTAAAACTCTAAATCTAAATATGTTCTGAGATTCTCCCACCACAAAGACAAAGAATATAGAACTGTCAAGAAAGAACTACACCCCTAATGCATATATGCATTACCAAACTGCTTATTCATAAGATCAAGAGGCTCCTAGAGGACTACCCCCCGAAGGCATGGAGCCTATGAAACAGTGAGACCAACCAACTTTGAATCTGAACAAGCCTGGAAGAAGTGTGCTTTTCTAATTCATGGAACAAGGCAGGAAGAGAGCATAAAAAGCTCTGAAGTAAGCGTGACAGAGATGACAATTTCCTGGACAAACCTCACTGAATTAAGTTTTTGCATCATTGTGAGCCAGGGATTGCATACAGCTCCATGTGGGCTGGGGACCGGAGCCCACCAGGAACTAAGAGCAATGAGGGGTGGTCAGGCAAAATTCACTCATGTTGTAAAACCTTCAGAGAGCTACTGTGACCTGGAAAGAGGCTTGCATATACAGTACTGGTTCGAACTGGATTCTCCGGAGACCAATAGACAATGAAAGGATTTTTTTGGATAAATAGTTTAAACTGACTCACGTCCTTCTTTCTGATCCAGCAAATAGACAAATCTCTGGTCCAAAGGGGGGGCCCAATCCTTAAGGAAGAGTTGGAAGGATTTCGGCCAGCTGAGGCCCCATAAGACTGGGTGCTTTGTTTTCAGCTTAAGCTTTGATGAATTTGTGACCACAAGAAAAAACTCCTGTGTGGGGTCTAAAGGAGTAATCACCAGCCAGAGCCCTTGCTGGAGTAATGGGATGATCTTTGGTAAGCTTATTAGCATATGTGTAGGTTCTTTTATTGTTTTTAATATGTTTTCTCTCTAATGCTTATATCTTAAGAATAAATGTGCTTGCTTAGAAACAGTTGTGTGGTAACTTACCAGTGCCAAGTACAGGGTGTACCATCTCTGAGGAGAAAAGCAAAGCAGGCCTGCTCAGGTAGTCTGACTTTGCCAGAGACATCATAGTATAGACAGGGAGCTGTGCCGTCTGGAAATACCCCAGTCACAAGGGAGTGAGACACAGGTCTCCACCCAAGAAAGATAGCTGAGGAGCTGAGAACTTAGAGTAGGTGCCCTTGCTGGATCATAGAGGGGGCATACAAGTGCAGTTGCCTTGAACTGTGATAGTAAGCCCTCCCCGCCCTCCCACCCTGCTTAGACAGCAAGCATTCCATAATTCAGCCTGTCCATCTCTACAAGCAAGCTGTCACAGACAGATAAGAAAAACAGAGAAGACTCAAGAAGAAACCCACCCAAAGAAAATCTCCCTAAGATTTGCCGTTGTACCTTAAAATATTAACAGTTTCTCCTGTTAATCCCAAGTGGCTAGGTCATGTACTTTAGGAGAGGAGACAGGGGCTAAACTTAGGTAAATAAAGAAATACTGAGCTTTAATTGGATTTCAGAGTCTTAATCATCATAACTGTCCTGTCTTAACACAGCTTGTCAAATGGCTTCTTCCAAGTAACTGATTTAAATATTTTTGTAAACAGATGTAGCTAAGATCACTCACTTTGCCCAACTATAAACTGTCCACCTGCCCAGAACAAAATAATTTTGTTTATCTATAAACATTCTTAGTTGTAGAAGAATATACTAAAGAATGGATTCACAATAATTTGGGGAACCAATATACTTTGGTCTTCACGTATCAAACAAAGTGCCTCACCAAATGTGATTCACTATCAGGCATGTAATCTCTGCTAAAAGCTCTCCACAGAAGGTATGTCTACACTTGGAGGCAGGGGTATGATTCCCACCTCAAATACACATACTCACACGAGCTTTCCTAGGGATAGCATGCTAAGAATAGTAGTGTAGCTGTGCTAGTATGTGCACCAGCATGGGCTAGCCGCCCCAAGTACGTACCCATGGGGTCTGGATAGGTTTGTACTCAGGGTGGCTAGCCCGTGATGCCACTGACCACTGCCCGTGCTACCGTGGCTACGTAAATGCAGTAGGGCTTTGTGTTTTAGAGCCATAGCTTCCCAACTGTGGACTAGCTTGTAATGGTCTGACACATTTCTGGAAGACATTTTCTTCCCCCAGCATCACAGAGTGAGGAAGCATTCACTTAGTGTCTTGGGGTCCTGACTGCAGTTTTGTTATTCCCATTCTCTCTCCCCCCCGCACTCCCGAAGAATAACGTTTTTCTGTGTTAATAGACTCCTGTGCTATGAGCTAAATCCAGCAAAATCCTTACAAGCTACATGATTACAAAAAAGAGGACAGGATTTAAAAAAGGACATTCTGAAACTTAAATGGTTTTATTAAAGTTAGAGCTAAGAACAAAGTAGGATCTAATTCCTACACTTTTACGAGGCCCTTATACTTCAAATATGGACTATTTAAGGTGAGTTGAAGACCCATTACTCTGTACATGAGGGTATAATATTCCACTGCTGCTTTTTTTAGGGTTTAGAGCAGGGGACTGCGAGTAAGGAATTCCTGAGTCCTAGTTCCTGCTCTGCCAGTGACTCATTGGGTGGTACTGGACACCCACCTTGGGATTTAGAAGATGATCCTGGAGGATTCGCTAAAGGTTTGAAAGGAAAGACAAATACAGAGGGGCCTGTATAGTGTTCAGTGACAGAATAATTATTTTTGTGTTTATAGGAGTTAGCTGGTTGGGAAATAGGTAAGAAAGGAGCACCAAGGAGTGAAGCTGTCGGAATTAGAAGATGATGTGTACAAAGCATGAGTGTGACTTTCCTGTAACTGAACCACAAAGGGCGCGCAATTAAAATGGCTATTTTATTTATACGAATATAAAGTCCAGACCCATAAAGGGACATTGGCACCTAAACCACAGATTTGAATTGCCACCTCGCCCACTCCAAGACATTTCATGTGCAGTTAGGTGTGCACTGCTATTGTTTTTGCAAGACGTGGCTTAGGCACTTGACTGCAGCAGAGGGTTATAGAATCACCGATACAAAGAGATAAAAGGAACCTCAACAAGTCCACCCCCTGTGCTGAGGCACAACCAAGTAAACCTAAACCAGGCATGTCTCCAACCTGTTCTTCAAAACCTCCAAAGATGGGGATTCCACAGCCTTCCTGGGAAGCCTGTTCCAGAGCTCCATTACCGGTATAGTTAGAAAGTTTTTTCTAATATCTAACCTAAATCTCCCATGCTGCAGATTAAGCCCATTACCTCTTGGTCTACCTTCAGTGGACATGGAGAACAATTGATCATCTTCCTTTGTATAATAGCCCTTAACATATTGGAAGACTAATATCAGGTCCCCACTCAATCTTCTTTTCCCAAAACTAAACATGCCCAGTTTTTTTAACCTTTCCTCATAAATCATGCTTTTAAAACCTTTTATCATTTTAGTGGTTTTCTTCTGGACTCTCTCCAATTTTCCACATCTTTGCTGAAGTGTGGTACCCGGAATTGGACACAGTGCTCCACCTGGGGCCTCACTAGCACTGAATAGAATGGGACAATTACCTATCATGTCTTACATATGACACCCCTGTTAATATATCCAGAATTATCGATACTAACCACTTTTGCAGCTGCATCACATTGTTAGTTCATACTCAATTTGTGATCCACTACAACCCCCCACATCCTTTTCAGCTTTACTACAATCTAGCCAGTTATTCCCCATTTGGTAGTTGTGCATTTGATTTTTCCTTCCTAAGTGAAGTACTTTGCACATTTATCTTTATTGAATTTCATTTTGTTGATTTCAGACCAATTCTTCAATTTGTCAAGGTTATTTTGAATTCTAAGCCTGTCCTCCAAAGTGCTTTCAGTCCCTCTGAGCTTGGTGTCCTCTGCAAATTTCATAAGTCTACTCTTCACTCCATTATCCAAGTCTTTAATGAAAATACTGAACAGTACCATATATGCCCTTGCAGTTTGACAGCAAACCATTAATAACCACTGTTTGAGTATAGTCTTTCAACCAGTTATGCACCCAATTTATAATAATTTCATCTAGACTGCATTTCCCTAGTTTGCTTAGGAGAATGCCATGTTGGACAGCATCAGAAGCCTTACTAAAAATCAAGATCTAGTATGTCTACAGCTTTTCCCCATCCACTAGGCCAATAACCCCTTCAAAGAAGGAAATTAGGTTGTTTTGGTATGATTTGTTCTTGACAAATTCATGCAGCCTATTCCATATCAACCTACTATCCTCTAGTTTGCTTATAAACAGATTACTAAATTTGTCCCAATATTTTTCCAGGTATAAAATTACCCAGGTCTCCCCTCCCATCCCCACTTTTTAAACAAAGGTACTATGTTTGCCCTTCTCCAGTTTTCTGGGACCACACCCAGCCTCCATGAGTTCTTAAAGATAAAGCTAATGGTTCCGAGATTGCTTCAGCTAGATCCTTAAGTATTTTAGGATGAATTTTATCAGTACCTGCCAACTTGAATAGACCTCACTTATCTAAACATTTCTTTAATCTGTTCTTCCCCTATTTTGGCTTGCATTCCTTCCTTCTTGTTGTTAATATTAGTTGTGTTGAGTATCTGGTCACTGTTAACCCTGCTAGTGAAGACTGAAGCAAAACAGGCATTACATGCTTCAGTCTTCTTGATGTTATCAGTTCTCCTTCCCCACTAAGTAGATGACTTACAGTTTCCTTCAGCTTTCTCTTCATTCTAATATATTTAAGGAACCTCTTTTTATTGTCTTTAGTGACCCTTGCTCATTGTGAGCCATAGTCTTTCTGATTTTGTTCCTACAGTGGTTGTACTATTGTTTTTGTACTCCTCCTTAGAAATTTATCCACGTTTCCACTTTTTGTAGGATTCCTTTTTGATTTTCTGGTCATTAAAGAGCTCCTGATGCAGCCACATAGGCCTCTTACGCTTCTTCCTATCTTTCCTTCACATCGGGATAGTTTGCAGTTGTGCATTTAATACTGTCTCCCTTGAGAAATTGCCAGCTCTCCTGAACTCTTTATCCCTTAGATTTTCTTCCTATGGGACCTTATCAGACTCAGGGAACTGGTAGGTAAAGTCTCCTTTTTTTCCCCAAGCCCATTGATCTTATTCTCCTGAGCTCACTCTTTCCTTTCTTTAAGAATCATGAAACCTGTCATTTTATAATCGCTTTCACTCAAATTGCCATCAACTTTAGATTTGCTACCAATTCCTCCCTGTTGGTGAAAATCAAGTCTAAAATGGCTGTCCCCATGGTTACGTCATCCACTTTCTGAAACAAAAAGTTGCCCACAAGAATTTGTTGGAAACTGTGTTTTGCCATATTATTTTTCTGACAGATATCTGGTTAGTTAAAGCCCACATTACTGCCATGGCTTGTGTTTTGGATATTTCTGTTTGTTCTAGAAATGTCTCATCCACCTCTTCCTGATTTGGTGGTCTATATCTACTATGGCATCACCCCTAATTTTACACATTTTATCTTTACCCAGAGACGTTCAGTGGGTCTGTCTCTCAGCTACTTCTGGACCTCAGAACAAGTGAATATATTCTTAATGTATAATGCAACACCTCCTCCCTTTTTATCCTACCTGTCCCTCCTGAACAAGCTATACCCTTGCTCCCTGCATGCCAATATTCCAGTCATAAGACTTATCCCACCAAGTCTCTCCGATGCCAATTAAATCATAACTGAGCTTATGGACTAATATTTCCAGTCCTTCCTGTTTATTCTCCATACTCCTTGTATTTCTGTATAGACATCTAAGATGCTGAGCAGATTTCCCCAGTATTTTTCCTCGTATTGCTCCTATACATGGGTTCATGGGTCTAGTATCCCAAAAGGAGATAGTCACCTCCCTTCAGCTCAGACTTAGGCACCTAACTACATGACAGGGGTAGTCTTAGGACACACCGTCTCATCAGCATTTCCCACTGGCTCATTTAGGAGGCTCCTCACGCCCTGTGCTGGCTTTTGTGGATCCCATTTCCAGATGACTCTCTCCCCACCATGCATTGTGTACAGAATCTAGGTGCCTAACCCAGGGTTTGTGGATTCCAATGATTTTCAAGGCACTTACAAAGTGCTGAGTGTTGCAATGCCTAAGTCCTTTTTTCCTTTGTGCAATACAATCTCAAGTAGGATTTTCAGAAGCACCTAACTGACTTAGAAACATAAGTGCCATTGAAATTCAATCGGATTTATGCTCCTACATCACTGAGGCACTTTTGAAAATCCTACCCTATGTTTTTTATATAAGATATCAAAAATGGGCATTCTTTACACGCGTTCCTTAAATACTTCTAATAATGGGGGGTTATTTTTAATATAATGTGTGTTTCTCTCAAAAAACACTGGAAAAGGTCAAGGTTCTGGATTGCCAACTACTACTTTTCACAAACTCTACTGATTAAAATGAAAATCTTGATGCTTCATTTCCATGACAAAGCCTGTAACAGAAAATAATAGTCTGAATCTTTCCATGACAATGCCTGAGACCAGTATGGAAAATAGCATGAACGTAACCTATTCCTCCTTCTCATTTTAACCATTGTTACTCCATGGTTCACTTCATCTTTTGATCACCATTCTCTCTGCAAGAATCAGCAGATACTAGTTAGAGGTGATACTGACATGCATCATCTTCAGAATTGCAAGTATAGTGTGTGAGCTACATTTCTAATAGTCACTTTTTTATCTGCAGCGTGCACCTGTATTACTGATTTGATCTAAAGAATTCTCCTGCAGAGAACAGCATACTATAATTACTTTTGGCATAATGATAGGTGTAAGTTAATTCCAAATAACCCAAATTAATAAAAAGCTCTTTAAAAGCAGAAATACAATCCCTATGGAGAAGGCTATGCAATGGCCACTTCCAGAGAGAGATTTACTTTAGCTGTCACAGTGTCCAAGCTAGTTGTAGCTGGTTATAGCATAACAATTCCATTTGCAATGGCATGCTGCCTCCTTTTCAAAAGTACCAAAAACTATGAAGTGGGGGAAACTGCTTTGATGTTATCACATTTTTCTGTACCATATTGTCTTGTGCATGTAAAAAATGGCCTATTTAAGTTGCTCTATTCACAAGGGTGTGCTCTGCATAGCTAACAGCTATTGATACGGTCATAAAGGGAAGGCTAGCCACCTTTAAATCCCTCCTGGCCAGAGGAAAAACCCTTTCACCTGTAAAGGGTTAAGAAGCTAAGATAACCTCGCTGGCACCTGACCAAAATGACCAATGAGGAGACAAGATACTTTCAAAACTGGAGGGGGGTGGGGTGGGGTGGGAAGCAAAGGGTCCTCTCTGTCTGCGTGATGCTTTTGCCAGGACCAGAGCAGGAATACAGGTCAGAACTCCTGTAAAGAGTTAGTAAGCAATCTAGTTAGATATGCATTAGATTCTGTTTTGTTTAAATGGCTGATGAAATAAGTTGTGCTGAATGGAACGTATATTCCTGCTTTTGTGTCTTTTTGTAACTTAAGGTTTTGCCTAGATGGATTCTCTATATTTTGAATCTGATTACCCTGTAAGGTATTTACCATCCTGATTTTACAGAGGTTTTTCTTTAATTAAAATTCTTCTTTTAAGATCCTGATTGCTTTTCATTGTTCTTAAGATCCAAGGGTTTGGGTCTGTGGTCACCTATGCAAATTGGTGAGGATTTTTATCAAGCCTTCCCCAGGAAAGGGGGTGTAGGGCTTGGGGGGATATTTTTTGGGGCGAGAGACATTTCCAAGTGGGCACTTCCCCAGTTATTTTTGTTAGACGCTTGGTGGTGGCAGCATAAAGGTTCAAGGACAAAAGGTAAAAGTTTGTACCTTGGGGAAGTTTTTAACCTAAGCTGGTAAGAATAAGCTTAGGGGTTCTTTCATGCAGGTTCTCACATCTGTACCCTAGAGTTCAGAGTGGGGAAGGAACCTTGACAAATACCAATTTTGGCAATGAGATTTATATAATCTTCTCTTTTGTAGAATTGGTCAAAACTTGGACTTTCCATTCCATGGGAAGTTTCAAAGTTTGCTTTCAAATCAGAACAAATATTTTTGAAATTTCCTGCAAAATGGAAATTTTTCAAAATTTTATTTCAAAAACAAAATTTTCATTCTGAAATTAATTTTTTCATTTTCATATTACATTATTCTTTTTTACATTACTTCATGATATGTTAGCATGATATGTGCATAATATGACATGTCCTGCCATATGTAACAACAGTAAAAGCTTTTTTATCTGGGCTGTTGGAGGAATGGAGGGTGCTGGTAAGTGAAAAATTCCAGTTAACTAAGACGGAGGGAGTTTGGGTGTGGGAAGCGGTGTGGGGCTGGGGCTTGAGGCATGGGAGGTGGTGTGGGATGCAGGCTCTGGGAGGGAGTTTGAGTGAGGGAGGGGTCTCGGGGCAGAGGGTTGGCGCGCAGGAGCAGTTTCGGGGTGCTCGATCCAGTGGGCGCTCACTTCGGGCGGCTCACCACAAGCAGCGACCAGTCCCTGCTGCTCCTAGGCGAAGGTGCGGCTAGGCTGCTCTGTATGCTGCCCCAAGCGCTGGCTCCACAGCTCCCATTGGCCGGGAACCTTCAGCCCCACACCTCCTCTAGCACTCCGAACCCCTCGTGGCTGTTCCTTCACCATTTCTGGGAAGCCATGCGGAGCCAGGTAGGGAGCCTGCTGGCCCCGCACCAACCAGACTATAAACCATACTTTCTATGAAGATTAGAAAAGCCGGTTTACAGAGCTTTCTGGTTGGTACAGGACCAGATATATACAGTAAAAGCTATGTTATGCAGTACTACTGACATGTCATAATAGGACATAACATAGTATAACAGAATAAGTGTGGCCTAATGGATAGAGTGACTGGTACTCAGGAGACATGAGTTCTGTCACTAGCTTTGCTGGGTTACCTTGGGCAAGTCACTTCACCAGTTTGTGCCTCAGTTTCTCCATCTAGAAAATGGGGATGATGCTGACCTCCTTTGTAAAGTGATTCAAGATCAAAATATCTCAAAGCTCATGTGGGGAGGGTCTTAGGACAAACTCCTCCCATCAGCATCTCCTATTGGCTAATTTAGGGGCTCCCTGCCTAGCATGCTGGCTTGTTCTAAGGCACTTATCTCTTCCCATTCATTTCACAGGAAGCCTAGGTGCTGAACGCAGGCTTTGTGGATTGCAGTAGTGTTCCTCTGATTTTTTTCTAGGCACCTCAAAGTTGCAATGCCAAGTGTTGCAATGCCTACGTCCCTTTGTGGCTCTGGGCCTAAGCATTGGATGGGGAGTATAAGTGGGATGCTGAATGACCAAACTGCTTTGTTCCTTGCTTTTTTTATTTTTCAGTTTCTAGGTTATACAGCTTAGCAACTTTTAACTTAGTTTAGTAAGTTTAATGTTCAGGAATTAATAAGAAAATTTATGAATAGCTAAAGGGGAATTGCCTCATAAGGGTAAGGGAAGCTCCCCTGAAGATGTGGCATACTTATTTCTAAGCAGTTCGTATGTACACAGTCCTATGGCAGAATGTCAAGAAGCGTCTCTTTTTCCCCCCCCTCTGGTACATAAGGTCTGAAGAATGCGGTGGCCCGAGCTTCTGCAGAGTCAAAGATTGCGCGGTCACCTCACAGAATGGGGAGAAAGAAAGAAGGGCTGTTGCGAATGGCAGGTAACTCTTCATAGTCTTCCCTAGGGATATTTTTATTATTAGTCTCAGTGCTAAAGGCGGCCTGACCTTGGGTTTCCCAGTGTACTAATATGAGCAGCAATCTTCGGAGTTGTGCTTGGATTACAGTATGAGGATGACACTGGATTCAGGGGCAGATTGGCACTTTCACGTCTACATTTTTCTTACCTAATGACAGAAGTTAAACCACACAGGAAAGATGGAGATAGCATTTTGGTTGCTATCGAGCAAACAGTATTATAATGAGTGTGGTTTTCCACCTCCTTTAAGTTTTTGTGACACTGAAGCAGTCTCTCAGTGCTAATGGCTGATCTTGAGGTCAAAGTTTGTATAACAGGAGGCTCTGGAGCAGTCTCACTTGACAGTTTGGAGTTTTGAGAGGGACAGAAATAGAACCAGTAGATGTAGATTGCCATGGTGCACCAGAACATACACATTTCCCATTGCTCATGTAATCTGCCAGTGGACTCATATGGAGTAACTTTTTCCTCTGTATTTTTCCCCCCCACTCAGGAAGGATTAGGGGTATACTTATGCAGCTCACTCTGAGAAAGGCAGAACAAGATCAGAACACACAATTCAGGAGAGTTGGGAAGGGACCAAGAATCCTTTTGGCACGGTTTGTTCAAGGTTTCTGCCAGACGCCCAAGTGATGACCCAAGCACTGCAGAATGGTGGTGTATCACAGATATACTTTCACTCTATTAATATGAACATTGTTAGGTTCTGCAGGATCTGTTACATTAGGAAACTGACTATTGCTGATAATGGTTCTCAGCAATGGATCCCTCTGTATCATTTTTAAACACCAGATTTTGTCATGGGATGAACGGTTGTTGACACCTATTGTCAACAAATGGCCATTTTCCTAGCATAGATGAGCCTATTCTATATTGTACTTTTATATTTTGTACATATCCAGGTGTCTTCATCAAATAAACCTTCTGTATACCGGAAGAGAACATGAGGTTTTTGATGTCAAGGTCTTACAGTCCTACTTTGGTGTGAGAATTTACAGGCTTACCTAGAAGTCAGAATAATGTGCAATTAGTTGTTTATTCAAATAAACAAAATGACCAGTTCTTAAAATCCCAGTTAATCCTTTTTATGCACACATCACTGTATACTGCTAGTTTTAGCTTATAACTAGGGCTCCGTGACTTCCCACAACCTCCGTGACTTCTGTAAGGACCAGTGTCGCTGAACCCAGGGCCACTCACGCAGATGGCTCCAGGGCCAGTTGCTCAGGTGGCCCCCGGGACAGCCACACCAACCGCTGCTGGAGTGACCCTGGAGGCAGCCACACCAGCTGCTGCTCTGGCAGCTCCAGCAGTGGTCTCTGGGCGGCCGACTGGAGCGCCTCCCCACACCCAGCAGCAGCTCCCCCATGCCTTGCCAGCACCCTCTCCACCCCCAAAGATTTAGTCACAGGTATTTTTAGTAAAAGTCATGGACAATAAGCAAATATTCACGGCTGGTGACCTGTCCATGACTTTTACTAAAAATACCTGTGACTAAATCATAGCCTTACTTATAAAATCCAAACTTAGACTCTGGGCCAGATGCTTAGCTTGTCTAAATTGACGTCACTCCATTGAAATTGATGCCAGTTTACACCAACTGAGAATCTGGCCTTCGAATTACACAATAATAATGCTTTAAAAAGAGCTATTTCTTCTTTATGTAGTGGAAGAACATCACGGTCAAGCAACGCAAGTTTATACCCATCCATACACCAATAGCCATAAATTATACAAAATGCTTGCAGACTTCAAAGTGCTTTTAGGTAGTCTGAATCCATGTGCTAGTGAGGAGGAATGAGGGCTGCTGGCTCATGTGTCAAGTTGTGATGTATAACACCATGTTGCAGAAGTCCTGCTGGGTGACATAATATAGGGGAAAGACACAGCTCAGCATGATATATTACAGAGTCAGAAGGGAATGTTTAAAAAAAAAACACCCCCAAAAAACAAAAACAAATCTCACTTTTATAAACAAAACCAAACAGAATATGGTAAATAAACTATGGTTTTCAGAAAACTGCCCTTTTGATTTTTTGCTATAACAACTTACTGATATTTGTCTTTCAGCCAAAGGTCCCCACATTCTTTATCAACTTTACAAAATTATATAGTGTATGCAGACAGGAAACTTCACCTCACATTAAAATGTAGCCACCTCTTATTTGCAAGAGGCAGTAGCAACTCTACTCAACATTTTAATGCAGAAAGTTAAGAGTACTAACTAACTTACATTTAGGTGGATTAAAAAAAACAAAACCCTTACCTCCTAAGAGAGAGCCTGACGTGTTCACCATCAGAGTTTTAAGTCATGCCTAGCTTGTAAAATTGGATTTGAGCTAATACAAAAGAAATCCACAGTTGCAGAACAGTCTGAACTCACCCAGTTTACCCATCCCTAGTGTATTACATTCTCAGTGATAGTGGGGATCTCACACATCTCTTTATAACATGGACATAAATCTATTGATGGGAGAGGTGGAAGATCTCAGTTATATGCTTCACTTCATTCACCCTGCAAATTTTTGGTCACAGTGTCAAAAATGATAGGTCAGATTGTACCAGGTCCTATGCAGGCATGCATGACAAGTGCAGAGGGCACAAGAAACTTTCCTTTACCCTGCACCTCCACAGAAGGAGCAGTACAATTTTTTAGCAAACTTGAGTACAAGGACTGTGTGAGGTCTGTGCCTCTACAGGCACTGAAGTGTTACAGGAGCGAGGCTGAAGGAGGGAAGTCAGGACCCAGCTCCCCCCCACCATTGGCCAGGCAAAGAAGAAGATGCATACTGAACCCTTGGAAAGAGCAGCACAATGGTCATGCTACTCACGCTCTCACTGCCCTGACAGGAGCTTTGCAGTGAGGCCATGCAGGCCTCTTCACCACCAACACAACAGGCTGTGCCTTGAAGGCATGTTTGAGTTTAATGATTCTGACCTCTGTTACCCTAGTGTAAATGTAGAGTAACTCAGCTGATGCCAGTGTAGCTACACTGATGTTGAATGGATGAAAGTGACATCAGGCCCATTGTCTTTACTTTTCCTACTCAATTAAAACAAATCCAAAGCAAATAATCTGAGATCTTTCCAAGAACAATGATATGAATGTGTGGTTTTCCTTCTTGTTGCATGTTCAGGGGAAAAGTACCTTAGTCTCAATGGAAATTAAAAATCTTCATCAAACTTACAGAGTAGCAGATTCAACCTGCTATTGATCAATTGGTCAAAACCAGCTGCGTCAATAGATATTTCATGTGTGAAGTTCAGTCTGAAGCCAGGAGGCTGTGGTGTGTTAGAAGCTGAAAGGAGCTATGGAACAAGTGTTCTTGGGGCGCTTGAACTGAGTCAAATCCATTGGTGCCATCCAGCAATTCTACATGACCTTTTTGTGTTCCAGATACCCTCTTGGAATTATTCCTCCTTGGATGTAAAATTTCAAAAAATAAAATTAATAAACCCCCAAAGTAATAGTGTTTTTTCTTTTTAGTCACGAGAAAGTCTTAAGCTGTTTGAGCTCTGCTCCCTGCTGTAGCCATGAAACTTCCTCTTGTCAAGACAGAAATATCAATATACACTCTCACCATGTACAGAAAGACAAGCAAAGCCTAGGAGAAACAGAACAAAGACAAAAGAGATCTGGGACTTGGGGAGGTCTCTCAGCAACAGTTCATGCCAATATTTATTGTGTTTATCCGAATAAAAGAATCCTCCTAAGTGTGCTTTAAAAAGGATATATTGCTTATAAAAATTCTGCTTTCCCTGAGCCATATAAATATTTTCTGTTCCTGTTCTATGTTTTTTCCTTCTAAACAATGGCTACTCTTAAACTGAAGAATCACGTAGTTCAGGGCAAGATTGAAGTGCAAGCAACCAAGGAAAAATTAACGAGACCATTGATAAGGCACCAAATAGCAGGATAGGCATCTGCAGTTTACTGCAAAGGGTGTTATTGTACAAGTTCTCCCTCACAGGCAACATCAATCTTAAATCTCAGACTACAGCTTCAGTGTAACCATAGGATACAATTGTCCTTCACTGGCATCTTTATGAAACTTGCATCTTGTTGTCCTTCAGATCTGAACTGCCACACCAGCATCATGGACATTTGAAAAATAAAGAGCTGACATTAGTAACACCACATTATTAATAAATGAAAATCACTTGATCCCCAGACACAGTTCTCATTTATATTTTTGGCTCTTGCTATTTCTATTTTTCTTGCAAATTGAGTCTCTCTTATCTCCAAAGTCATTTCACATTGGATCTTTATTAACTCAGGAAC
The DNA here is from genome assembly GCF_965152275.1 of Natator depressus. NCBI lineage: Eukaryota > Metazoa > Chordata > Testudines > Cheloniidae > Natator > Natator depressus. The sequence continues at coordinate 148,365,410 of NC_134234.1, forward strand.
AGGTTTTACTGAGACTTAAGGGGAAAATAGAAATGGATGAAAAACATTAAGACCATAAGTACATAAGAACGGCCATACTGGGCCAGTTCAAAGGTCCATCTAGCCCAGTATCCTGTCTGCCAACAGTGGCCAATGCCAGGTGCCCTAGAGGGAGTGAACCTAACAGGTAATGATCAAATGATCTCTCTCCTGCCATCTGTCTCCACCCTCTGACAAACAGAGGCTAGGGACACCATTCCTTACCCATCCTGGCTAATAGCCATTAATGGACTTAACCTCCATGAATTTATCCAGTTCTCTTTTAAACCCTGTTATAGTCCTAGCCTTCACAACCTCCTCAGGCAAGGAGTTCCACAGGTTGACTGTGCGCTGACTGAAGAAGAACTTCCTTTTATTTGTTTTAAACCTGCTACCCATTAATTTCATTTGGTGGCCCCTAGTTCTTATATTATGGGAACAAGTAAGTAACTTTTCCTTATTCATTTTCTCCACATCACTCATCATTTTATATACCTCTATCATATCCCCCCTTAGTCTCCTCTTTTCCAAGCTGAAAAGTCCTAGCCTCTTTAGTCTCTCCTCATATGGTACCCGTTCCAACCCCCTAATCTTTTAGTTGCCCTTTTCTGAACCTTTTCTAATGCCAGTATATCTTTTTTGAGATGAGGGGACCACATCTGTATACAGTATTCAAGATGTGGGCATACCATGGATTTATATAAGGGCAATAGGATATTCTTCGTCTTATTCTCTCTCCCTTTTTTAATGATTCCTAACATCCTGTTTGCTTTTTTGACTGCCGCTGCACACTGCATGGACGTCTTCAAAGAACTATCCACGATGACTCCAAGATCTTTCTCCTGATTAGTTGTAGCTAAATTAGCCCCCATCATATTGTATGTATAGTTGCGGTTATTTTTTTCAATGGGCATTACTTTACATTTATCCACATGAAATTTCATTTGCCATTTTGTTGCCCAATCACTTAGCTTTGTGAGATCTTTTTGAAGTTCTTCACAGTCTGCTTTGGTCTTAACTATCTTGAGCAGTATAGCATCATCTGCAAACTTTGCCACCTCACTGTTTACCCCTTTCTCCAGATCATTTATGGATAAGTTCAATAGGATTGGTCCTAGGACTGACCCTTGGGGAACACCACTAGTTACCCCTCTCCATTCTGAAAATTTACCATTTATTCCTACCCTTTGTTCCCTGTCTTTTAACCAGTTCTCAGTCCATGAAAGGATCTTCCCTCTTATCCCATGACAACTTATTTTACATAAGAGCCTTTGGTGAGGGACCTTGTCAAAGGCTTTCTGGAAATCTAAGTACACTATGTCCACTGAATCCCCCTTCTCCACATGTTTGTTGACCCCTTCAAAGAACTCTAATAGATTAGTAAGACATGATCTCCCTTTACAGAAACCACGTTGACTTTTGCCCAACAATTTATGTTCTTCTAGGTGTCTGACAATTTTATTCTTTACTATTGTTTCAACTAATTTGTCCTGTACTGACGTTAGACTTACTGGTCTGTAATTGCCAGGATCACCTCTAGAGCCCTTTGAAAATATTGGCGTTACATTAGCTATCTTCCAGTCATTGGTTACAGAAGCTGATTTAAAGGACAGGTTACAAATCATAGTTAATAGTTCCACAATTTCACATTTGAGTTCTTTCAGAACTTTTGGCTGAATGCCATCTGGTCCTGGTGACTTGTTACTGTTAAGTCTATCAATTAATTCCAAAACCTCCTCTAGTGACACTTCAATCTGTGACAATTCCTCAGATTTGTCACCTACAAAGGACAGCTCAGGTTTGGGAATCTCCCTAACATCCTCAGCCGTGAAGACTGAAGCAAAGAATTCATTTAGTTTCTCCGCAATGACTGTCATCTTTAAGTGCTCCTTTTGTATCTCGATTGTCCAGGGGCCCCACTGGTTGTTTAGCAGGCTTCCTGCTTCTGACGTACTTAAAAAAACATTATTACCTTTTGAGTTTTTGACTAGCTGTTCTTCAAACTCCTTTTTGGCTGTTCTTACATTTTTACACTTAATTTGGCAGTGTTTATGCTCCTTTCTATTTACCTCACTAGGATTTGACTTCCACTTTTAAAAAAAGATTCCTTTTTATCTCTCACTGCTTCTTTTACATGGTTGTTAAGCCACGGTGGCTCTTTTTTAGTTTTTACTGTGGGGTATATGTTTAAGCTGGGCCCCTATTATGGCGTCTTTGAAAAGTGTCCACTCAGCTTGCAGGGATTTCACTCTAGTCACTGTAAGACAAATTTTCAAACATAGGAGCCTCTGATGCTCACAGAATAGATGTGCTTGTCACAGGTAACGGACCATAGAAAGTGGTAATTGCACATGCATATGTATCTGTGGCAGGTATGATCACCTGTCTGCATTTGTATTCTTGTATTTTACAGATGCTACTTAAATAACTTATGAAAGTTTTGTACATTAAGGTCTTTGTCTTTCAGGAAAAAAAGAATTAAAAAAGGACAGACTGACAAAGTTTGGTAAAATATGGATTTCACCAAAAACTGGAATCTAGAGAAGTCTACATTTACTGCAAGTCTTTTGCTATTCACCATCCCCTTTTAAGCATGTTTTTGGTGTCATTCAAAAGGTGGTGGAATTCATATGACCAGAATTAAGGCAGCACACTTTCATTTCAACCTCTCTCATCTAGTAGACTTCTGTCCTGATAGAATTACAGAATGCTGGCAGGAGGTTGAATTTGTAAAAATTGCATACAAACCTCAAGATCTGGCTCAAAATAGCAGAGTATATAGTAATCAACTCTCTCAATATGGGCTGGTTCATTTCTCTCCTTTTAAAAAGATAAATGTTCTTCTCTTTCTCCCCTTCCCTCCGGTTTACCAAAAGATACATTGCTTTAGAACTTGCTGTCATGAATTTTTGCCTAGAATTATTCACTTTTTCTCCCTTACAATCCCTAGTCTTGGCATCCTGTTTAAGTACCATGACATCATGCTGCACCACCTGAAAGCACCGAGCAATTTGTTTAGACAGTCTAGCTTTGGGGGAGTATTTATAGCACGGTCTGAATGCTGAAATTCTGCCATGGAACAAAATAAGCTGTAATCTTTTGGGGATCTACATGATCAAGTCAAATGCCAGCACTGACACTTGGTGTGATTAAAAAGACTGCTGTATCTTTATAAACTGATTATACAGCAATGCAGTTTGTTCTGCTGGAGGGAGGTGGCATTAATGCTAACACTATCTAAAAACAATCTCTTTTATCCTCTAATGTCTGACTGGTTCCTTTGCTATTCCACTGCTGATGTCAAAGGGAATGATGACTATTAACTCATGCAAATAATCACTATTAACTTCATTCTTTGTTAATGTCAGCATTAAAGTCAACAGCCATATTGCTGTGTGACACAGTGAAAGCCATCGTCATATGGATTTGTGCATTTGTCAATGGGAACAATGCCATTCATGATGACACCCTTCAAGAAAATGAACTGAGTGAATATCATATTCATGATAATGTTGACATCAATATTGATGTTTGACAACCAGCTAAAAAAAAAGCTCCTTATAGAATGAAAAATATGAAGAATGTCAAGGGTTTACCTACTCCTTGATATCAACATTACCACAAAACTGCTGCTGAATGCAGATGGAGTATGTTTCCTCTCATCACATGATTTCTTGGACAGGAGGAAGTCATGCACTGGGGAAAACCCTTACTTGGGAAAAGAACAGTCAGAAATGCAGAGGAATGAGTGCCTTGTGTTTAAGGCACTGGATTGGGACCCATGAGATCTGGGTTTGATTCTGGCACAGACCTCCTGCGTGACCTTGGACAAGTCACTTCATATCTTTAGGTCTGCAAAATGGACATAATAATGCTTTATTTCCCCTACCTTTTGTTTCTCTAGTCTATTTAGAATATAATCCCTTCAAGCCAGGGACTCTCTTTTACTACATATACATACACAGTACGAAGCACAGCAGGGCTCGAGTCTCCATTGTGAGCTTCAGGTGTTACTGAAACACAAATAAACGACAATAGTTTAGCTTACAAAGCTTGCAGAAAATACTTGTTATACCATAGCACCAGGGGAACATTTATAAGAACTTTGATAACTATATTGTACTTTTGAAATGCTAACATTATTACCTTGAAATAAAATTCAGTCATTTATTCAGTTTTGAGGCATAATATGAAAACCCAGATTTTGGCACTTTTTTTTTTAAACAAAGTCTGTTTTGTTATTTATAGAATCCCACATTTCACAAATACCAAGATCTCATCGCATCCCTAAAAGGCTCTATAAATCCTCTTCGGGGAACATTTTCAAATGTGTCAAAGGGTATTTCTACAATGCAGCTAGGAGGTGTGGTTCTCTCCATATGAGAGACAGACTTGCAGTAGCTCAGCTTGAGCTAGAATTCAAAGTTGCAAGGTGGATGTTGTGGCACGGGGGAGGCTTGGGCAGGCCGCCAGAGCTCAGACCCAGAGAGTTGAATGGCTAGGACTCTGGTGGCTAGCCTACGCTGCAACATCCATGCTACTATTTTTAGCATGAGTCTCTCTACCTGGACTGAGAATCACACCTGCCAACTGCACTGTAGACATAGCCTAAGTGATTGAGGAGCCTCAAGTTATCAAAATTGATTTAGATTCGTCAGGGTTTAAACTACTAAGTGGCTAACTCACTTTTGAAAATGGGATTTAGGAGCTTTGGAAAAAAGCATCCTTTGTGTTTTAGGCTGGAATAATTTAGGGCGACTACCTCTGTTAATGCCTTTTAAACACCTCAGCCTTGGCTATTTTGTAGTTTCATCTGCTTATTGAATGGTTCTATATTTTCAGAAGTATCTGAGGACATCTCTTGTACAGCATTTTACTTTAAACATAAAAGGAAAATGTGACATGGCCAACATTTTCTCCCCTAGATTCCCAAAATGAAGCACCTAAACTCAAAGGAGCTTCATCAGCTTCTACTAAAGTCAACAGGAGTAAGTTTAGGCTTGAGTTCCTGCAACAGCCTTGCACCTATGCAGAGCCCCACTGAATTCATTGGGGTTTCACAGAGGGCTCTGCCTACATGGGCCAAGTTGCAAGAACAGGGCCTAAGTAAAGATCTCAAGGTTTCATCCTGTTAGTGGACAGTGACCTCTTCTCCCCTACTCCGGAACATAAAGTGTCTCATTGTTCAGGGGTCTTGGTGTTTTAAAAAAAACAAACAAACAATGTGGACACTAACTAGCACCTACCCTTGTTGGCAATTTCAGCAGAGAAGTTGAGGACTTCAGTCCTGTCACACCACTAGAGCTGGTTCCTCCAAGTCAGGGTGGATGCACACTGACAGGTCTGTGTGGGGAGCTTGGAATGCCACTACCCCAGCAATACGTTCTGTACATGAACAGGTTCTCTCTTCAGAGGTTTCAATCCAGCACCTGTCTCAAACACTAAACTTGCGTCTATGGTAAGAAAAAGAAAGCCCTATTTTTAATGTCTGCCTTAACGCAGTCTGTTTCAGAACAGACTCTTAAGCCCATTAGTCCTCAGCCACAAATATGAGTGTTAAATAATCATAGAAGGAAGAAATCCATAGCACAGTTTCGCTGCATTGTGATGCTCTTTCTCCAGCCTGAATGTGTAGCATTCTGACTAGATGGAGGGTTTGTTTTGTAAAGTTTCAAGCTTGTTCATACATTTGAACTTCACCTGTACCATAGACCTCTAAGGTTTAAGTTCCATTTAGGAAAATGGAAATTAGGGGCCTCTTTCTCTCCTCAATTAAATCAGTATATGCCTATGTAACCAGACCGAATGACAAATCAGGCCCTAATTGTCCATTCCTAGTCTTTGTACATGCCCAGACCCTCACATATGCTCTTCCCATATGAAGTTTGCTCTTGACCTTCTTTTACTTGCTATTCCCACAGCAATCTCTTCAGGATGCTTACCTTATTGTACTTAAATAACTGGTTGCTAATTATGCTGGATTTTGTATGGAACTTATTTCGATATTTTAAATTTTTCTTTTTCTCCTGTCTGATGGATTTCATGGAGGGTTGAGTGTCTGGTGCCTTTTTTTTTTTTTGGGCTGGGTACTAGTATAATAGAGTCACTGTCACAATATTTACACGCTTTAAAAAAAAAAAAAAAAAAAACACACTTGAAACCTGGCCTGTATTTAGGCTCCTTAATCCACCAGTAAGCTCTTAAATAAGAATTGCCTAATTTTTCAGAACAGCTGAGCACTCACAAATCCAACTGACTTGACTGTGGTTTGTATGTGCTCAGCACTTCTAAACAAATCAAGCAACTTTTATTGAGGTGCCAAAGTATGGATTTAGGAGCTTACTCTAGTTACCCAGGTTTGAAAATGTTTCCAAAATTCTCAAACAAGTCTACTCCTGTGTTTTGAGAAATCAAAATTTTCTTAAGAGTAACTATCATGCTTTTTTGATTAAAAGAAGGGAAACATTAAACTTCAAAGTTTCAAAGACTGCCTAATGGGTGGGCAATGCAAAATACAAGATATGGGCTTTTTTAATAAGGTGAACTGTGTATACAGCTGTCCATTTGCTTATACTGTATACTTATCTAGTTGGGTTGTAAATGTGTTACTGCACAAGCACATTATGGGTCTCACCCACTGTACTGACCATTATAGGTTTATTCAGAGCATTGTATTTGGACGCAAATAAAGGGGGGTTGCAATTTGCTGGACATAACCTGCTGCAGAATCAGTCCTCAATACTGCAGAATAATACGAAGCTTGCCATAAAATTTAGTCTTTGAAGCTGCAGAATCCCTGTGGCCTGAATTATAGATTTAATTACCAGAAAAAAATATTTTTATACCCGTGCTTTCACTTGCTTCTCCTAACTGGAAACTCTGCCAAGGGTCAATAAGTTTGTGATGCCTTCCAGATATAGCAACCTACTCTCTGACTTTATCAAACTAGAAAAATGGCTTTTACTTTCTTTCAAAAAGAAAAAAGGAGTACTTGTGGCACCTTAGAGACTAAAATTTATTTGAGCACAAGCTTTTGTGAGCTACAGCTCACTTCATTGGATGCATACAGTAGAAAATACACAGGGGAGTTTATATATACACACAGAGAACATGAAACAAACAATGGGTGTTACCAGACACACTGTAACAAGAGCGATCAGAAAAGGTGAGCTATTACCAGCAGCTATCTCGGGGCCTCTCCTTCTGCCCCTCCACCCCCATGAACATGGTACAGTTCTGTGGTGACCTAGAATCCTATTTTCGACGTCTCCGACTCATGGAATATTTCCAACACACCTCTGAACAGAGACCTTCTTACCAACACTACAAAAAGAAGGATTCTAGGTGGACTCCTCCTGAAGGTCGAAACAGACTGGATTCCTACATAGAGTGCTTCCACCGACGTGCATGGGCTGAAATTGTGGAAAAGCAGCATCACTTGCCCAATAACCTCAACAGGGCAGAACACAATGCCATCCACAGCCTCAGAAACAACTCTGACATCATAATCAAAAAGGCTGACAAAGGAGGTGCTGTCGTCATCATGAATAGGTCGGAATATGAACAAGAGGCTGCTCGGCAGCTCTCCAACACCACTTTCTACAAGCCATTACCCTCTGATCCCACTGAGGGTTACCAAAAGAAACTACACCATCTGCTCAAGAAACTCCCTGAAAAAGCACAAGATCAAATCCGCACAGAGCCCTGAACAGGGGTATTGTATCTGCTACCCAAGATCCATAAACCTGGAAATCCTGGGCGCCCCATCATCTCTCAGGCATTGCCACCCGACAGCAGGATTGTCTGGCTATGTAGACTCCCTCCTCAGGCCCTACGCTACCAGCACTCCCAGCTACCTTCGAGACACCACTGACTTTCTGAGGAAACTACAATCCATCGGTGATCTTCCCGAAAACACCATCCTGGCCACTATGGATGTAGAAGCCCTCTACACCAACATTCCACACAAAGATGGCTACAAGAACACTATCCCCGATAATGTCACGGCTAACCTGGTGGCTGAACTTTGTCCTTACCCATAACTATTTTACATTTGGGGACAATGTATACCTTCAAATCAGCGGCACTGCTATGGGTACCCGCATGGCCCCAAAGTATGCCAACATTTTTATGGCTGGCTTAGAACAGTGCTTCCTCAGCTCTCATCCCCTATGCCCCTACTCTACTTGCGCTACATTGCGCGACATCTTCATCATCTGGACCCATGGAAAAGCAGCCCTTGAGGAATTCCACCATGATTTCAACAATTTCCATCCCACCATCAACCTCAGCCTGGACCAGTCCACACAAGAGATCCACTTCCTGGATACTACGGTGCTAATAAGCGATGGTCACATAACCACCACCCTATACCGGAAACCTACTGACCGCTATTCCTACTTACATGCCTCCAGCTTTCACCCTGACCACACCACACGATCCATTGTCTACAGCCAAGCTCTACGATACAACCGCATTTGCTCCAACCCCTCAGACAGAGACAAACACCTACAAGATCTCTATCAAGCATTCTTACAACTACAATATCCACCTGCAGAAGTGAAGAAACAGATTGACAGAGCCAGAAGAGTTCCCAGAAGTTACCTACTACAGGACAGGCCCAACAAAGAAAATAACAGAACACCAAAGCCATCACCTTCAGCCCCCAACTAAAACCTCTCCAACGCATCATCAAGGATCTACAACCTATCCTGAAGGACAACCCATCACTCTCACAGATCTTGGGAGACAGGCCAGTCCTTGCTTACAGACAGCCCCCCCAACCTGAAACAAATACTCATCAGCAACCACACACCCCACAACAGAACCACTAACTCAGGAACCTATCCTGGCAACAAAGCCTGTTGCCAACTGTGTCCACATATCTATTCAGGGGACACCATCATAGGGTCTAATCACATCAGCCACACTACCAGAGGCTCATTCACCTGCGCATCTACCAATGTGATATGTCATCATGTGCCAGCAATGCCCCTCTGCCGTGTACATTGGTCAAACTGGACAGTCTATGTAAAAGAATAAATGGACACAAATCAGACGTCAAAGAATTATAGCATTCAAAAACCAGTCGGAGAACACTTCAATCTCTTTGGTCACTCAATTACAGACCTAATAGTGGCAATTCTTCAACAAAAAAACCTTCAAAAACAGACTTCAACGAGAGACTGCTGAATTGGAATTAATTTGCAAACTGGATACAATTAACTTAGGCTTTAATAGAGACTGGGAGTGGATGTATCATTACACAAAGTAAAATTATTTCCCCTTGTTTATTTCCCCCCCTACTGTTCCTCACACCTTCTTGTCAACTGCTGGAAATGGCCCACCTTGATCATCACTACAAAAGGTTCCTCCCCCCACTCTCCTGCTGGTAATAGCTCAGCTTTCCTGATCACTCTCGTTACAGTGTGTATGTTAACACCCATTGTTTCATGTTCTCTGTGTATATAAAATCTCCCCACTGTATTTTCCATTGCATGCATCTGATGAAGTGAGCTGTAGCTCATGAAAGCTTATGCTCAAATAAATTGGTTAGTCTCTAAGGTGCCACAAGTACTCCTTTTCTTTTTGCGGCTGCTACTCTGAAATCTCTTTCGTTTGTTTTCCCCTCCTCTCATGATGTGATGCTTTACTGGCACTCTGCCAAGTTCTTTGGGTCTGCTGCAGGAGAAGGATTCATCTAGGATTGTTCCCCAGATGACTTCCTAGCAGCAGGCCTGAAAACTATGGAACTTCATTGTAGCTACTGGGGAATAGCATGAGGCCACAGTGTCATGCAAAATCATGGCACTCAGCGTACAATGTTCATCTAGTCCAACCCCCTGCTCAAAGCAGGACCAATCCCCACGGAGTTTTAATAGGATTTGGGATTTTCAGAAGGAAAGTATCTCTTCCTTTTGCATCATCCATACAAAAATCTGCAGCCTCTCATCAAATATGGCACGACTGGCCACAACCTCTGTTCAGCAACGTGCCGGTGGCTAACACTATGGTGACTGATGGTGATCTGCATAAACGCCATGTTACGCTGCTATTTAGAATTAGGGCTTGTTCATAAATCACTATTAAAAAAATTCAAATACATATAAACTGACCTGATTTGTACAAGTGAACACAAATGTTTTGTGCCATCCTTGCTTAATCCTATCCTTACCATTCAGGGGGCTGTTTTTGTTTTCCATAAGCACTAGTCCTTATGCAAGACCTGCTCAGAAGAATCCTGTCTACTGGCGGGTTTTCCTTTTCCCTGTTCTGCCACTCACATTAAAGAATGCTTTGTGGTTTCTAAAAATAAGACTAAGAAAAAAAGGTAATAAACTTGTGTCTAATATAACCTGCCATTCAGCTACAGGTTTGTATTATTTTTACATTAAAGCTCAGCTTAGTCAGAAAGATACCTATGATGGGCACATTCTTTTTGTGCTAAGATCAGTGAGCAAGCTCTCACTAGAGCATTTAATGAAGCTCCTTCTTAAACTCTCTATTACTGCAGCACCTTTTAGTGGCTGGTATTTAAATAAATATGTAGCACTTTTCTTAATTGTTGGGATCCAGCTATGAATAGTGCTAAGAAATGACAGATGGAATGGGGGCAGGAGAGGAAGAGCTAGAGGCTACTAGGTGATTACTAATAATCAGGCACTTTTAGATAGGTTTGCGTCAAAATCCATGGCCAGATATAATAGAGGTTCTTCAAAGGCTAATGAGATATGTAACAATTGTGGCCAAGATTTCCAATAAAAGTGACCAGTGATCTTGGATGTCTCCATTTTTTGGTATCCACCTTGACACCTTAAAAAAGGCCTGATTTTGCTCCATATTACACTCTGAATGTCAGGCCCTTTTAAGTTGGGAATGCAACAATTGAAACACCTGGCCTCACTTGGCTCTTTTAAAAATCTTGGCCTGAAACCTATGCATGTGTAGCACATAGTGAAGCTAGATAGTGGAAGTCTTTAGTGCATATTACCAAGACTAAGAGGCAATTATGCTGCATAAGATTATGAAAATGGTTCCAGAATGCAATGAAAATTGGTGAGCTGGAGGGGCAAGAAGCAGGAAGATGGTATCTTGTATTGCATGCTTTAAACACAATGCATTGTAACCTACAACAAAAGTCTATCAATAAGCTGATGCAAAGAGAGGGGGTTCTGCCCCTCTTTACCAACTTTCTACACACATTTTTATTTCAACATAGAGACATTACTAATGACTGTAGGAGGACCCAGTGACACAATTTAGCATGTACTGTAAAGATGTTGAGTGACAGCTGTGTATTCAGTTGCTTTAAATATTGTTATCTGTAAGCTCATGTATGACTACCCACCACCTGTTGCACGAATGGTGTCTGTATCAGATATACTGCTTCCTAACATGACATCCATGGTTTATGACTCTCAACTGTTGTCTTTTGAAGCCATAGGGTTAAAAGGGAATGCAAGGGTCATCTAGTCTAACCCCCTGCCAACATGCAGGATTTGTTGTGTTTAAACCATCCAAGAGAGATGGCGATCCAGCCTCCTTTTGAAAACCTCCAGTGAAGAAGCTTCAAAAAGCTCCCTGGGCAGTCTGTTCCATTGTCCTACTGTTCTGACAGCTAGGAAGTTTTTTTCCTGAGATTTAATCTAAATCTGCTATACTGTAGTTTGAACCCACTGCCTCTTGTCCTGTCCTCTGTGGCAAAAAAAGAACAACTTTTCTCCATCTTTTATGGCAGTCTTTCAAGTATCTGAAGACCACTACCATGTCCCCCCTTAATCTCCTCTTTTCCAAACTAAACATACCTAGTTCCTTCAGCCTTTGCTCATATGGCTTGCGTTCCATCTTCGTCGCTTGCCTCTGGATCCTTTCCAGTTTCTCTACATCCTTTCTGTAGATTGCTGACCAAAATTGGACACAGTACTCCAGCTGAGGCTTAACCAGAGCAGAGGAGCATGGTTATATCACCTCTCATGACTATTAATGTAACCTAAAATTGCATTTGCATTTTTTGCAACAGCATCACACTGCTGACTCATGTTGAGGTTGTGATCCACCATAACTCCCAGATCCTTCTCAACAGTGCTGCGAAGCCAGTTTTCCCTCATTCTGTATTTGTGCATTTGTTTTTTCTTGCCTAAGGGTAGCACCTTACATTTGTTTTTGCTGAATTTCATTTTGTTGTCAATTGCCCAGTTGTCCAATTTATCAAGATCCCGCTGAATTTTAGCTTGATCCTCTAAAGTATTGGTAAGCCCCCTACCTCTGTCTTCTGCAAATGTGATCAATATGCTCTCTAGAGTCCTACATCCAAGTCATTAATAAAGATATTTAGCAACAATGGACAGAGAACACATCCCTGTGGAACCCCACTTGAGACCTCCCTCCAATCCAACATCATTCCATTAATAGTTAACATGTTCATACTGACATCAGATACACTTGTTTGTGAGTGGATCAAAGGGAATGCTACAGTGCATCTTCCCTTTCATTTCCCCCCCCCCCCATGTACTATTCAGAGGATTTTCACTCCATCCCTACTTTTCCCACAGAAGAAGAGTATCCAGCCACATGGCAGCTAAATAAATTAAAATTAGTATAGCTGTCCTTTCAGTTGCATGTGGGTTAAACCAGATAATCACTATACTGTCAAATGAACTCACACAGGAACGTGATACAAGACAAAAAAAAAAACACAAAACACACACATCACCACTTGTGGATGAGCACTTCTCACAAAGTGATCACTCTATATCTGACCTATCAGTCCTCATCCTCAAAGGAAACCTGCACAACACCTTCAAAAGATAAGCCTGGGAGCTTAAAGTCATAACTTTGCTAGTAGACACTATAAATCATTGTCTTAATAAAGACCCTGGATTTATGGATTACAACAATTTGTAACCCACTAACTCCCCTTTTCGTCCTGTGACTGTAGGGGTGTTAACAGGCCACTTCACCTTGAATGGTCCCTTAGAATACATGCTAACTACTAATGCGAAACTATCTGTTCAACCTTGTGTTTAACTGTGACGCTCTGAGGGCTAGTCTACACTGGCAACTCACTGGCAGCTCACTCACTTTCTGTTGTCGCAGACACACTCTCAGCACTCTAAAAAAACCCACCTCCACGAGGAGTGTACACTGTTTTTTATACCCCTGAGCGAGAAAGTTGCAGTGCTGTAAATTGCCAGTGTAGACAAGCCCTGAGTACTTTTCCCAGACCTGAAGAAGAGCTCTGTGTAGCTCAAAATCTTGTCTCTCTCACCACCAGAAGTTGGTTCAATAAACTTATTACCTCACCCACCTTGTCTCTCTAATATCCTGGGACCAACACGGCTACAATAACACTGTGTACAACAGTTAATATAACTCAATACTGACTCAGATACTAGCAAATACTGATTGTTTTAGTTCCATAAAACAAAGACATTTTTAATGATTAGAGAAAATGGAAATTTCAGCAAGAAATTACATAGCAGTGAAAAATAATGGCATGCATCAATAAAGATGAATGTCCATCTATAAGATTTTGAGGCCAATGGTAAACACAATACTATGTTCTTATCACCCGTACTGTGACCTTCTGAGAAGTACTAAACTCAGATTGAGATTTACCACATGCTGAAACTGGGTTCTTTTTCACACTTATTTCCCATTTAATATGTGATCTCTTCATTGTCATTTACACATAGATTCTTTCTCCCTTGTAAAGATATTTCATTGCTTACAAAACAGCAGAGTGCAGAAGCTAGCTTTGACCTTCCAAAAGATTACTTTGAACAGTGACTAATTTCTCACCTTCTGCAGTCATTAGCACTGATCTCATTTTAATACATAATTCATATTTTGCAAAAAACTTATTCCAGAGCATTCAGCAGTTATAGTGTTCAGCCATCCAACCTATTGGATTTGCCAAATGACTAAAAAGGCACCATTCTTTGTCATGTGTGAAAAGTTAACCTTGCAAAGTAAATAAAAGCTTGGACAGTCACTATAGATCCTTCCATTATTATGGTAGCCAGTTTGCTAATGTATGTTAGCATCATTGCTATACCCATGTCTCCAGTCAACTTATTTACATGGCTGGTAGTCGAATCAGCTGCTAAAGCAGGAGACTGATCTGGCCTGAGGGAGTTACTGCTGAGGATTCACTTTTCATATGAAGAAAAGCAGTACTTGTGGCATCTTAGAGACTAACCAATTTATTTGAGCATAAGCTTTCGTGAGCTACAGCTCACTTCATCGGATGCATACTGTGGAAAATACAGAAGATGTTTGTTTTTATACACACATCATGAAAAAATGGGTGTTTATCACTACAAAAGGTTTTCTCTCCCCCCCACCCCACTCGCCTGCTGGTAATAGCTTATGTAAGGAGAGTGATCACTTTACAGTGTGTATGATAATCAAGGTGGGCCATTTCCAGCACAAATCCAGGGTTTAAACAAGAACTTCTGAGGGGTGGGGGGGTGGGGGAGGTTAGGAAAACAAGGGGAAATGGTTACCTTGCATAATGACTTAGCCACTCCCAGTCTCTATTCAAGCCTCAGTTAATTGTATCCAATTTGCAAACGAATTCCAATTCAGCAGTCTCTTCCTGGAGTCTGGATTTGAAGTTATTCTGTTGTAATATCGCAACTTTCATGGCTGTAATCGCGTGACCAGAGAGATTGAAGTGTTCTCCGACTGGTTTATGAATGTTATAATTCTTGACATCTGATTTGCGTCCATTTATTCTTTTACGTAGAGCCTGTCCAGTTTGACCAATGTACATGGCAGAGGGGCATTGCTGGCACATGATGGCATATATCACACTGGTAGATGTGCCGGTGAATGAGCCTCTGATAGCGTGGCTGATGTTATTAGGCCCAGTGATGGTGTCCCCTGAATAGATATGTGGGCACAGTTGGCAAAGGGCTTTGTTCCTGGGTTAGTGGTTCTGTTGTGTGGTATCTGGTTGCTGGTGAGTATTCGCTTCAGGTTGGGGGGTTGTCTGTAGGCAAGGACTGGCCTGTCTCCCAAGATTTGTGAGAGTGTTGGGTCATCCTTCAGGATAGGCTGTAGATCCTTGATAACGCGTTGGAGGGGTTTTAGTTGGGGGCTGAAGGTGACGGATACTGGCGTTCTGTTATTTTCTTTGTTAGGCCTGTCCTGTAGTAGGTGACTTCTAGGAACTCTTCTGGCTCTATCAATCTGTAAAAATCCATTACAATCTACATACCACACAGACTATGCTGACAGCTTGTGCCACACGCTCTCAAAGAAATTGCGGAATCACCTGATCAACATCCTCTACAGCAAACAGGGAAAGAAAGAATGAGCTCTCAAAAATGAATACTCTCATAAAAAAAACCAACCTTCCACACAAACTTCCTCGTGGCTGGACTTTACTAAAACTAGACAAGCCATTTACAACACACACTTTGCTTCTCTACAAAAGAAAAAGGACACTAAACTTTCTAAACTACTACATGCCACAAGGGGCCACAGCAATGGTTCCCTCAACCCACCCAGCAATATTGTTAACCTATCCAACTATACTCTCAGCCCAGCAGAAGCAGCTGTCCTATCTCAGGGCCTCTCCTTCTGCCCCTCCACCCCCACAAACATGATACTGTTCTGTGGTGACCTAGAATCCTATTTTCGACGTCTCCGACTCAAGGAATATTTCCAACACACCTCTGAACAACATACTAATCCACAGAGACCTCCCTACCAACACTACAAAAAGAAGGATTCTAGGTGGACTCCTCCTGAAGGTCGAGGCAGCAGACTGGACTTCTACATAGAGTGCTTCCACTGACGTGCATGGGCTGAAATTGTGGAGAAAGCAGCATCACTTGCCCAATAACCTCAACAGGGCAGAACACAATGCCATCCACAGCCTCAGAAACAACTCTGACATCATAATCAAAAAGGCTGACAAAGGAGGTGCTGCTGTCATCATGAATAGGTCGGAATATGAACAAGAGGCTGCTCGGCAGCTCTCCAACACCACTTTTTACAAGCCATTACCCTCTGATCCCACTGAGAGTTACCAAAAGAAACTACAGCATTTGCTCAAGAAACTCCCTGAAAAAGCACAAGATCAAATCTGCACAGACACACCCCTGGAACCCTGACCTGGGATATTCTGTCTACTACCCAAGATCCATAAACCTGGAAATCCTGGGCGCCCCATCATCTCAGGCATTGGCACCCTGACAGCAGGATTGTCTGGCTACGTAGACTCCCTCCTCAGGCCCTACGCTACCTGCACTCCCAGCTACCTTCGAGACACCACTGACTTCCAGAGGAAACTACAATCCATCGGTGATCTTCCTGATAACACCATCCTGGCCACTATGAATGTAGAAGCCCTCTACACCAACATTCCACACAAAGATGGACTACAAAGAACACTATCCCTGATAATGTCACGGCTAACCTGGTGGCTGAACTTTGTCCTTACCCATAACTATTTTACATTTGGGGAGAATGTATACCTTCAAATCAGCGGCACTGCTATGGGTACCCGCATGGCCCCACAGTATGCCAACATTTTTATGGCTGACTTAGAACAGTGCTTCCTCAGCTCTCGTCCCCTATGCCCCTACTCTACTTGCGCTATATTGATGACATCTTCATCATCTGGACCCATGGAAAAGAAGCCCTTGAGGAATTCCACCATGATTTCAACAATTTCCATCCCACCATCAACCTCAGCCTGGTCCAGTCCACACAAGAGATCCACTTCCTGGACACTACAGTGCTAATAAGCGATGGTCACATAAACACACCACCCTATACCGGAAACCTACTGACCGCTATTCCTACCTACATGCCTCCAGCTTTCACCCTGACCACACCACACGATCCATCGTCTACAGCCAAGCTCTGCGATACAACCGCATTTGCTCCAACCCCTCAGACAGAGACAAACACCTACAAGATCTCTATCAAGCATTCTTACAACTACAATACCCACCTGCAGAAGAGAAGAAACAGATTGATAGAGCCAGAAGAGTTCCCAGAAGTCACCTACTACAGGACAGGCCTAACAAATTAAATAACAGAACGCCACTAGCCGTCACCTTCAGCCCCCAACTAAAACCCCTCCAACGCATTATTAAGGATCTACAACCTATCCTGAAGGATGACCCAACACTCTCACAAATCTTGGGAGACAGGCCAGTCCTTGCCTACAGACAGCCCCCCAACCTGAATCAGTTACTCACCAGCAACCACATACCACACAACAGAACCACTAATCCAGGAACCTATCCTTGCAACAAAGCCTGTTGCCAACTGTGCCCACATATCTATTCAGGGGACACCATCACTGGGCCTAATAACATCAGCCACACTATCAGAGGCTCGTTCACCTGCACATCCACCAATGTGATATATGCCATCATGTGCCAGCAATGCCCCTCTGCCATGTACATTGGTCAAACTGGATAGTCTCTACGTAAAAGAATAAATGGACACAAATCAGATGTCAAGAATTATAACATTCATAAACCAGTCGGAGAACACTTCAATCTCTCTGGTCACGCGATTACAGCCATGAAAGTTGTGATATTACAACAGAATAACTTCAAATCCAGACTCCAGGGAGAGACTGCTGAATTGGAATTCGTTTGCAAATTGGATACAATTAACTTAGGCTTGAATAGAGACTGGGAGTGGCTAAGTCATTATGCAAGGTAACCATTTCCCCTTGTTTTCCTAACCTCCCCCACCCCCCCACCCCTCAGAAGTTCTTGTTTAAACCCTGGATTTGTGCTGGAAATGGCCCACCTTGATTATCATACACATTGTAAGGAGAGTGATCACTTTACATAAGCTATTACCAGCAGGCGAGTGGGGTGGGAGGAAGTATTTTTTCGTGCTTTGTGTGTATATAAAAAGATCTTCTAAACTTTCCACAGTATGCATCCGATGAAGTGAGCTGTAGCTCACGAAAGCTCATGCTCAAATAAATTGGTTAGTCTCTAAGGTGCCACAAGTATTCCTTTTCTTTCTGAAAAACACTATGATTCTAGTAGCACGTAAGATGCCCAACCAAGGTCAAAGCTATACTTTGTGCTAGGCGCTGTACAAACATAGTGAGACTGTACATTTTGGGGGGATCTGGACTATCTAAATAGCATTATTATCCCCTTTTTATAGAGGAGGTGCCGAAGCAGAGAGAGATTAAGGAGATGTCTCTTAAACCAAGATCTCCAGATTCCTTGTCCAGTGTTTTAACAAGATCTTTCCTCTCAATTAGCCCCAGTGTTTCAAAGTTAGAGGCTTGTGTTTCAAATAACTGTGTATTTTGTTAAATATATGTCTCTGTAATAAAGAGAGATGCAGTTGAGACATCATCGGCTTCACTATATCACAAAGTGAGATCTGAATCAAGTCACAGAGGGCTGCTATGAAGGTAATATACTAATTTTAACATCTCTGCTGCATTCATCAGGAATATGTGAATAATCTGATCACCCCCTCTTCTCTCTTTCTCACACAAATATTTCATTACCTACAATTCTCAATTCAATAGGAATAAGTTCTTACAGCCCATGAAAACCCCCACATTTCACCCTTGTAATAACATGATCTGTCAAACAGCAAGATCTCATTATCTTAACCATTGATTTGTCTCTGATGCTGGCAAAAAATGAATCTTTTATGAGTCTCAGCACAGATGATAAAAAAAATCTGTCTGAGTTTTCAAAGTATTGATCTTTTCAAAAACTCCATGTGCAACAGCCCCATAATCAGAGGGAACTAACACAGACTCCCACAGGGTAATGGAAATGCTTTCTTGATGTTCTCATTTTTCCTGCCGATAGATTTCTCATATACCTGCTTTACACCCACATCATATTCAGAAAGATACAGTGGTCAACATTAAAAAGGGCAGCATTTGCCAACAATTACCGCAGAGTGGAATCTGAGTCACTGTAGTTATTTCTTGTTCTTAGTACATGGGGACATCGTGGTACCTCAGATTTCACTCCTTGATAACTGTTGGCAAATGCTGACTTTTTAATGGTAGCTATGGTCCTAACAGCTAAGAAACCTGCTTTTGGTGTTGCAGATACTTTAACTAGACTATACAATTTTGGTTAATTACAATCCTTTTGTGTATATCTACCAAGAAACAATTATAATAAATTTGCATAGTTTACACAGCTTCCTAGGTTGCACATCTAGCGAAGAGATTGTGCATGAGTGGTGCCATGTTTTGCTAATTTAGAAATGGAATTTTAACAAATCTATATCATGGTTTTAAAGTATTACTTATTGCACTAATCTGACCTTCATCTTTATGCCTAATTGAAAGAGCCAATTTTTCATCATATTTTAGTCTTACAGTGCAGCGGTTCTCAAATTTTAGCAACCTGAGGACTCCCATTTTGATTTAAAAAATTTTCAGGGACCCCTAAGACCTGCCCCCACTCTACTTCTTCCCCTACGCCTCCCCCACCCATACCCCTCCTCCATCGCTCACTGTCCCCCAGACACTTTCACCAGACTGGGGCAGGGGGTTGGGGTACAGGAGGGGGTACAGGCTCTGGGAGTGAGTTTGGGTGCAGGAGGGGGCACGGGGTGCAGGCTCTGGGAGGGAGTTTGGGTGCGGGCTCTGGGCTGGGGCAGGGTTTGGGGTTTAGGAGGGGGTGAGGGGGGCAGGCTCTGGCCAGGTGGCACTTACCTCGGGCAGCTCCTAACTATGACTGGCACATCTCTCTGGGAGCGGCTCCTCGGCGGGGGAGAGAGAGGGTCTCTGTGCGCTGCCCCTGCCCACAGGCACCGCCCCCACAGTGCCCATTGGCCGCAGTGCCTGACGAATGGGGCTGCAGAGTCAGTGCTCGGAGACCCCCTGCCCCACCCCAGGGGCCGCAGGGACATGCCGGCTGCTTCCAGGAGCAGCGTGGAGCCAGGGAGCCTGCCTTAGCCCCACTGACCGAACTTTTATGACCTAAAATCTCCCGTTTGGCTTCAATAGCCTCCAGGAAATAGAGAGAGGGGGAGAAGTTGATCAGCGGGGTCCACAGACCCCCTGGAGTTCCCTCAGGGACCTCCCAGGGGTCCACAGACCCCAGTTTGAAAAATGCTGTTAAAGTGTGTCCTAATCGTAATACGTTTTGAGTGTCAGTTAATGTACAAGTGTGTGTGACATTCCTAGAACTAAGGGTAGATTGAGCCTATTCCAAAATATTCAGCTTTTGTTGAACATAAAGATAATACAATAAGATCAAACAGGACTGAGTGTCTAAAACTAGTAGTGTATTAAATAAAATTTTGTAGAGACTGCTGAGACATGGTTTACAGATTCCACCCAGAAGGCATCAAGGAATGGGTTCCATCAATCTCTCTGGTAATAAAGAGAGCTATAGCTGTTTACCTTTAATGCAGTGATATCCTCATCTGCTACGTTTCATTGGGCCAGCCATAGGGAATTAGTTGCATACTACTGGAAGGAAACTCGGGCTGTAAACTGAACAGAACCCCTGTGAGGTAGGGAAGCGTTATTAACTCATTTGAGCAGATGGAGAAACTGAGGTATGGAGATTAACTTAACTGACTTTCCTAACATCAGAGAGGGAGCCTGCAGTAGACCCTGAGAACAGAAATTGAATCTCCCTGATTTCCCTGCTTAGTGCCTTAACCACAAGACCATTCTTCCTTCATCCTCTCCTACTAGAGCCTTGAGACACTCTTTGAAAAATGTATCAGTATATATGTGAGTTATAAAGTGTGTACAGAAGATACCGCACATAAATGCTATTTCAAAAGACCAGTGTCCATGACCATATTTCCCTGTGAAAAGATACCCTGGAAGTTTACCTGCTCTGAATTGCAACATGAGAGCATCACGGCTCCAAGTGCACTACTGACCAGTTACTTCAGTAATACAATGCCTCTATGTATGCACTAGGGAAGGCAACTACATTCAAGATGCAAGAAATTAGGCTACTCTTCCAAAAAGAAAAAGAAATACTTCAGCAGGAACATACAGTTCCAAAGAATAATTAAATGAAAACAAACAAGATGACATTCTCTAAAATATTAAACTGACACAATTGGAAATGGTGCATATATTGCTTAGAAACCTTTTGCTATTCATATTGGGAAAACCTGTCAGCACATGCTGCTATAGTACAGACAAAGCTTTGTACTGTGCTCCCAGCTTGGTTACCCATTTTCCCTTTACTTTCTTTTCATGTTCTACAAAAATGTGCCAAGGGCCCTACATTTCTCACTTGTGAGAGGGTTTCCAGGGCCAGCAAACTCTTTGCTTCAAGCAAATGCTGCCATTCCAAACAAGTTGCTAGTGTTCCTAATTGAACTGTCACTGCTCACACCATTTTAACCCATCCCTGAAAGCAGCGGGGGCAATTTTTCCTTGAGTGATTTAACTATGAGGAGTTCTTCTGCAGAAGAATAGAAAGAAGCTAATGATGAGTTGGAAGCTAATCAATAATAATGACTAAAACTTGTGAACTAAAAAACTCCAAGGAATTCTTTTCCTTTTGGTGGGCTTGTGTTTGGTCTATTTACAGGGGAAAAGCAGAGAAGGGAGAATTGCAGTCCTTTTTAGCTTGTTTGCAATAGTTTGTTACTAGGTGAATAATGGGTGCTCCGGTTTCCCTTAATGAGTCAAGCTGTGCTGCCAACCCAGCCTTGTTACCCTTCTCTCTGCTATTAAACATTTCTTTCATGCTGTCAAGGGGTCAGCAGGAGTCCAAGGTGCTGGTCCGCTTAGCAGCAGTGTTGCCCAGTAGCAAGAGTCCAAGAGGGCCACTTTAATTAGTGGTAGTATCATCCAGTGGCGAGAGTTCAGGGGGCTGCTTTTCTTAGCAGCAGTATCACCCCACAGTGAGAGTCCAAGTGGGCTGCTTTCCCTAGCAGCTGTATTGCGCAATGGCGAGTGTGAGGAGGATAGGGGAACCTGGGCCCACCCTACTCCACTAGGTTCTGACCCAGGATCCTTCAAAACCAGGTTCCGTGTTACAGGGTTCAGGTCTCCACATCCTCAAGTGCGCCCCCTTAGTTGCTTCCTACCCTTTCCTCTGCCTCTGGCAGCTCCTTTGCCGGTTGCAGCGAGTGGTCTCCTTCAGTACCCATGGTCAACTGGCTTCCCCCAGTGCAGCTTGGATCGATCCTCTGCCCCAGCAGCTTGGAGTCACAGCAGGAGGCTGCTGTGCACAACCACTCTCCTCCTCAGCTCTCCCAGACTGAGCTGAGCTGCTCCCTTTTGAATGTTCCCTCCAATGGGAGCAGCCCAACAAGGGTGAGAGGGCGTAGCCTCTTGGGCCCAAAGGAGTTTATTAACCCTCCCCTCCCCAGTGTGGGGTTGATACACCCTGTCACACATGCGCTCTGTGGAAAAGATGACAGTTCACTTTTGTATACCTGTGCTCTTCTCAGATCCAGTTTCAAGCCAAGAAGCTGTCTGGCAACACTGCATTTTAAAGATGTCACTTCACCACCAACTTCTCATGCAATAATTTCATATTACTAGAGAGTGCTAACGGACTCAGACCTGGGGGAGAGCAGTTAGACTCCAACTCCAGTAAACAAAGGTCAAACATCAGCTGTAAGCACAAATGAAGTCCTATCGGCTCTCACAGCTTGGCTTTGTAACTTGCAATTTTAGAGGCCGTCAAACAGGAAATCAATCATTTCACACTCTAACCAGAATGCATGTTCCAAAATATTTGCATAAACCTCTCTCTATAATTCACTTCAGGAGGGGAAATTTCTTGACCACCATAATCTGGGGTCATAAAATATGACAGGAAAGAACATCACCATGCCATTTCAAGTTATTTGTCTGTCTCTCCTATTCTGAATAAAAGATCCAGGATGCTTCCCAAACAGAAGAAGATTTTACTGACAATGATCATTCAGCAAGTAATGATAGAAAAACTACAGACAGATAGGGTAACACACATATCAAATTGTTATGTGTGTGTTAACGGATCCCACATAGCTATCTAATCTATCTATCAGGTCTTATGCTGGTGCCCGCCATGCCAGTATAATATCTCAGCACAGTATCTAGCCAAAGAGGTCCTACAAGGATTTAAATAAGACTGTATTCAAGTTATAAAACAAGGACAAAATGTGGAACCATACACTGAAATTGTATAATGGCAAATTTGGGTGGTGTATAAGAAAGGGCTTCATCACCCAGATTTCTACTATCTTGCAGGAACAATTGCTTCAATAGACCTCCCGCCTTCCACAATTGTCTGGAAAAGTCTGTCAAGAACCACACAGTGGGGGCCTTTGGTGTTTACCAATATAAGTCTAGGATGGACGAGCTACCATTTTGCAGATATATCAGCTGAAAAGCAGATGTTCTTGCTATGGGACAGGGGGTAGACTTGGTGAACCTACAAGTCTTTTCATATGATTCTCAATGCTCCCGACCAGAAGTAGAGTTATCCACTAGCAGCAAGACAGGTTTCAGTGGGAACAGCTTCAAATCACGTGACAATTATAGCCGTGTGAGACCTCTGAATTTCCATCTCAAACTCACTTTAGCCTACATTACACTAACAAGAGTGAAGGGTGTTCACACAACCGCAAAATCCATGAACTGCCTTCTCCCCTTTGAGGTTTCCTTCTCCCCACAGCTGGCTATTTCTCTCTGAAGACACAGAGCTTCTCCCACCCCCACTTACTTCTTTCCCTTAACTAAACTATCCATGAAGAAATAATTAAAAGTATGTTAAAGCTTCATTTAATTAGTTTATATTTGCGTAGCACTTTACAGGGGAATGTACTGTATTTAAATGCCATTTTCAAGTGGTAGGGAAAGGGCCGTGTTACTTTCAGAGCATGAATGGAGTTAATTGAACTTGAATCTCCCAAACAAGGTAGAGTCATGCCCTGTATAACTAAAGTATTTGCAGCATTCCCATTAGAGAGAAAGAATCTCTGTAGCGTGAGCATTTGCCTCCACCTCTACCAATGCATCTGTTGTTACCGACACATACCTAAGCTCGTTGAAGGGCATCGCACTATAGAAAATATATAGTAGCATGCCTAATGTTAGGTATCAAAATCTTAGTTTAGGGGTCAGTATGAATTAGGCCCCCAACAAATACAACGTGATCCAGCAGTTGCATCATTGTATCCCCATTCCCCTTCTCTCTGGTGAACTGGTTTGCTATTTTAATATAGAACAAATTATACAGCAATAATGTTGGTAGTAACAAATATCTTTCCTTAGTAGAACAGCCCCAAATCTTTCTGTTCACATTAAAACTGCTTCAGCTAATGAATATTCTTCATAAGTTTTCTTGACACAGCAGGCCAGATCCTAGTCCTTTCTGTGGCTGCTTCGCACTAGTCTACTGGCACAAAACCACCTTAGCTCACTAATTTAAGGATCCCCCACACAGAGGAATAGTTTGCATTGAGTGCCCAGCTGACCCCAAGATCATGGAGGTTGTACAGCTTACATCCCTTTGCCCCATGCTCTTCCATCCTGCACTGTGTGCACATAACCAACATATTCTTAACATCAGCTATGAAACTTTAACATCAGATATTTGCCAGGAATGGTCTCCTCTGAGTTGTGTATTCTGGTAAAAACAGGGAGCTGAATCTTGTGTGCTTTCTGTTTCCAACACCAAAAGCTGGAATGTATCAATATTTGTTTCAGTTACTACAGAAAATGTACATCTGCCAAAGAATACTGAAGATGTAAACAAATGTCCATGACTTAGAAATATTTGATAGCAGTATTTGGTCATGATACCATACGCAAAGGACTTGCCCTATGTTATCAGGCTATTTGTACACCATATCTGGCAAGTTGTCTTCTACAATGACAATATATAATACTTCAGAAAAAGGTGAAAACCCTTCAAAATGCACCTGGCCAAATGTGCATTATTGTACTCAAAGGGGAAACTGTGATTTACCTAATGCATGTGATTTGATTTCCTTTATCTTAACATGTGTTACTAAGAACCCAATCCTGTAAGCCCTCCGTAAGTAGAAGTCCCAGTGACTTCCGTGGGAGTTCCCTGTATGGAAGGCTTGCAGGACTGGGCATCAGATATTACTATGGGCCTTTAACTTATCCAGCTTTTTAGTCTTACTGAATATTTATTTTATGTATGTGAGGTTTCACCAACTTTTTGTGGCACATCGGAAAAAAAAATTAAGACCTAAACAAATCACATATTTTCAAAAGAGCATGCCTCCAGGGTGCATGTATATGCTGTTCCAACACATGAAACTATTTATCTGTCGAGCTCCAATCATCGCTAGCGATGGTTAGACTTCAAGGTCACCCCACTCCACCAGGAGTCTCAAGTTTGTTCCAGTCAGTATACTGACAACCCTCCCTATCTTTACTTACTTACTGGAGGGGTGGAGGGAACAAGAGGGATGATGTTAACAGGATGGCAGGGACTTAAACAAATGGTTCCTTAGGTTGGTGCACAGATACACTGCAGGCTATTTTGAGATGCCAGCTTCAGTTAGGATGAAATGCCTTTCAGCTGTTCTTACTCTGCTAAGCATAAGTATTTTAGAGTGAGAAGAAGGAGCAATGCAAGTGTCTCACCCAGCCCAGTCCCCACCAATTAATACTTAGATCAGTGCATTTTTCTGGCAGGTCCCACCCCACATCCAGCTTTTTTGCTGCACTGGCAGAAGAGTGACCCCTTCCCTGTCTCCTTACACCAGGCCCTGGAATAACTGCTGCTACTTTAACCCCCCCACCCACCCCTTCATTTTATTTCTGTTTTTCTCTCTGTTCTTTTTTCCTTCTTTTAGTTTTGCCCATTTTTTGTTGCTCCCTTATTTTGTGATTTCCCTTCCAAGTTCTCTGCTTACCAAAAAGCAACATGCTGCCTGGAGTCAGGGGGTCCACAGGTGGCTTCATTGGGAGTGGGGATTTTAAGGGGGGCTGCATATACTTTTGCTGCTGAACCAGTTGCCTACAGGACTAAAGAATGGAAGCTTGGGGTCGTGAGATAGTGCCTGAGGTTGCAACATGTGAACCGCTTCAGCAATTGACTGTATCAGGGGTTACTGTGGAATCAGGAGTACGACAGGTGAGGTTCAGGGAGCCACTAATTGCTTTGCCCACAGCTGCTGGCACACATTTAGAGTGATAGTTGGAGCATTTCTAGGGTCTTGCAGCTTTCTACACTTTCACAGCTTCTTTCTGCTGCTCTGTACCTTCACACAATGTTAGAACGCTCCCTCCATACTGAAAATGCTGACCTATCCATAATATAGATCATATTTAGCCACTTTATAAATAAAAATAATAACTAATACTTTGCACTTCTGGATCTCAAAATGTGTTATAGGCATTAACTAATTAAAAACCTCACAACAGCCTGGTATAGTAAGGGATCTATAAGGGATAATTTACCAACCACTGAAATGCAGCCATCTCTGGGGGTAGAATGCAGCACCTCTTTAACAGCATAACAAGCCATATTTAAGGATTAGAGGTGAAGACAATTCCAGCGGCTTACTTGAAACTGATGGGGACTTTACAGGCAAAAACCTATCCCATTTAAACTCTAGGCAGAATGTTATCTGACTTCGTTAGTCTGGGACACGACGGGTAAAACCTCTACTCTTAAGAGCATAGCACATTCAGAAATGAAACACTGAAAAGGTATTGGACCTAAAACATTATTCTACAGAACAGTATTTCTTTGGTTCTATTCGTCTGCAGGAATACACTCATTGTAGTTACTAAGAAACCTCCACAGCAACAGAAACAAATCTCCCAAAGCAACAGAATTTTTAATAATTAGTTAAACCAAAACTTAAAAAATTACTTTGGGAGCTGTGTTATTTTCTCTCCCACACTAAATACTTTAACTATCTTTTATTATTCTCTTTTGCTCATTTATAGCTGGGATTTCTGCCAAGCTTGCACTGAAACAGGACTCTTATGACTAGGGCTGCCTGTTGCTGTATCAAAAAGTTCTTCTGTTATATATCAGATAGATTAACTTTGGAGAGACGGCGTCAGTCTATTTTGTCACAATATCCGCATCCAATAACTTCAGTTTTGCATACATTCCAGAGGTGAAGTCATCAATTTGTGCAGAAGGTATCCCTATCAGGAAAACTTTACTTCTCCTTTTGGCAAGCAGACAGCTGATAGCCGATTAGTCAGTCCTGCGCATTATAGCTTTTATCTCATCCAGTGATCTGACTGTTATTGCCATTTTCCATGTGCTGGGAAATACAGAAATCAAACTTTTATTATGATTAAGAGTTTCTTAAAGGGGCAGATTGTGTCACCCTCGATCACAGGACTACTCTCCGAGTAAGATACTACTAATCTCTATGAGTGAGGATGACAGAATCCAACCATTAACTAGGGCCAGCCAGACTTTTAGGGTATGTCTACACTGTAGCTGGGAGCAAGCCTCCCAACTAGGTAGACAGACCCAGGTTGGAGCCCAGGCTCTGAAGCTTAAGGGGTCGGGTGGGCTTGAGAGCCTAAGCTCCAGTCCAAGCCATAGTGTTCACACTGCTATTGTTAGTGCATGAGTGCAAGCCCCGCTAGTGTGAGTCTGTCTACCTGGGCTGGGAGGCTCGCTCCTAAGTGCAGTGTAGACAGACCCTTGGATCAGTTCAGTCATGTTGAAGAGTGCCACTCTTCCCAAGGGGTCTCACTGGGATCAGCATGACCACTTGTGCAATAAAGGTGCACCTCAACACGAGTAAAGGTACTAGAACCTGACCCTATTTATTCTTATGCAATTAGCTTCAGACAGATATAAAACTCTGTTGGTTGCTACCACAGAAATCTCTCTTAATTCTCATATTTCAATTCATTTCAGTGCTACCAAGATCCTCTTTCATGAAACAGCAGTTCTGTGTTGTTGCTGTTTTCAATTGGACTCTAATGGAGGAGGTGTGGCCTCCATCAGAGGCGGACTCGGAGGGAACGCGGCAAACTACCTCATGGGCGGAACTAGGAGGGCCATGCCCTGCACGCCAGAAGCAGAGGGGTGGGACATGAAGGGGAAGTGTAAAAGGCTAGCCCAGCGGCTCAAGTGGAAGGGAGCTGCTTCCCCACTGCTGAAGTAGAATGCCAAGGAGAACAGCTGCTGCTCCAAAGACTTGCATGAGCTTCCAAAGAGTCCTGCCCCTCTCAACACAGAGGAGCCGTTACTGTTACTCCTGGTGGTATATCCTGAGGAGACGGAGGACAACCCCTGGAAGCAGCCCAGGGGAACCAGACTACTGTCTTGCTGTGGTGCCACCGGAAACACGGTCAGTGTGTTGCAGGTGGAGTCCCCACTGACCTAGTGGTAGACCACTCTGCCACTGTTCGGGCCCTGGGCTAGGACACAGTGGAGTTGGGCAGGCCTGTCTGCCCTTACCCCTGCCACCCCACTTCTGGTGTGGCAGTACTTCCCCTCCTTAGGCCAGGAGGCCTGCACTCCTCAGGTACCCCTGCCCAAGTGCCGTAGATTGTGCTTGGTGCTCACCCCGCGCAGAGCCCCATAGACTGCTTGGTGATCGTCCCTGCTGGAGCCCCATAGACTGTGGTTGGTGCTACAACTATGCCTGATTGCAGGCCAGAGCCCTGACTGTTTTCTGCTCCGCCCTGCTTGAGGGCTGGGGCCCACCAAGTACCATTAATTCCCCCGTTCTTTGTTTGAAAAGTACTCTAGACTGTGGATGTGGAGGGTTGGCCCTGTCCGCTTACATGGACATTCACAGAATATCACTGACTATCAGCCTTCGCTTGCAGTTTATGCTCCAAGACCAGGACATAACAAAACACAAGTGGCCTGATTTTCCATTGCCCTGCATCGTGTGTAGCTATATTTAGTAGTGCAATGTGGGTACAAAGTGCTGCCAGATTGTTGGACTGTCCTACCAATAATGGTGTGCCACAGCAACAGTAGACAGTCACTGAGCTAGATCCCTTCCAAACACACTCACTGTCATAACTGGCAAATCTCTAAAGTTTCAGTTACACCTAAATAGAGGCACTCACCCAATTAACACATGCTAACTTTGTTTTTATGTTTGGCAACTTATTCTGCAGCTCAAGTAATGTGCTGGAATGCCATGACCTTGGGGATTCAAGTTACTACTAGCAAAGAACAGAACTCACCATTCAGCAAAGAAAGCCATTAAGAACCCATATTGCCACAAAAGGACTATTCTAAGCAGAACAAAGGTTATTTTACCAGTATACAAGGGTCTGGTGAGACTTTGGCCAGGTTTACACTACAGACCTATATCGGTATAACTACATCAGTCAGGGGCATGAAAAATCCACACCCCTGAGCGACACAGTTATATCAAACTAACCCCCATATGTAGACAGTGCTATGTCAGCGGGAGAGCTTCTCCCATACCTACCACCTCCTGGGGAGGTGGATTAGCTATGCCAACATGAGACGCTCTCCCGTTGGCATAAGAGTGTCTTCAGTCTAGTGCTACAGTGGTGCAGCTGCGGCACTGTAGCACTGTACATGAAGACAAGCCTTTAGTACCATGTTTAAGGTTGGGCACCTGGAGTGCTCCCTTGCCCTCCGTTGCGGAGGGAAGCTACTCTGCCTTGTTGTCTTGGGGTTTAGTCCTTGGCCTCGGGTCGCACCGGTGGGACCGAGCCGTAAGCAGCCTAGAGCTCTGGGCCTGTCTGGCAGAGGCAAACACGCAACAACAGTCTGGGGCCCTTGTCCCCACCCCTGGCCAGGGCAACGCCGTGCATAGTCTCTAGCTCGCAGCCCCGCAATAGGGCTAACAATTAACAATTTAGGGCCCTAGCCCTTCAGCAGGGCTGGGCTGGTAGCAGGCTGTAGCCTACGCCTCCTGGCACAGGCAGCCAGCAGATCACCGAGTCAATAAGCTCTAGCCCTTTGGGCGGGGCAGAGCAGGGAGCAGGCTTTAGCCTTGGCTTGTGGGCTCAGGCAGCCAGCAAACACACACACAGTCTCGGGGTCAGGGAGGAGTGAGCGTCCACACAGTCTAGGGCAGTAGTGGGCAACCTGGCGGGCTGCAAGACTGTTTACATTGACCGTCCACATGTACGGCCGCCTGCAGCTCCCAGTGGCAGCTCTTCGCACCACTCCGAAGAGTTACCCCGCATGCACAGCCAACCGTCCCCCACTTCCTTTTCTACCCCACAGGATTGACGTGAAACTCCGAAGTGGAAGGGAGGAAGGGGGGCAGTGGGGCACCCACAGGGCCCTCGAAGAACCTCAGTGACTGCACAAGGTGAGTAACCTTCTCTTCTTCTTCTTCTTTTTTGAAGAGTGTTCCTGTGGGTGCTTCACTTTAGGTGACTGTAGAGCAGTGCCCCTCAGTGGAGGGGAGGAGCTTTGGCGTTGATTTATGTGCGGTGGAAAGCACCAAGAGTCCAAACTGAGCATCTGCAGCTGATTGTTGTTCTAATGCATCGTGTTTGGTAAAGGTATGGGCTGATGCCCAGGTAGCTGCTTTACAAATGTCCGTGATGGGTACATTATTGAAAGACTACAGATGTGGAGAGCGCTCTGGTGGAGTGTGTGCAAAGTCCAGAGGGAGCTTGCCGATTATAGTTTTGGTAACATAATTGAATACATGTAAATACCTATTTAGATAGTCTCTGCTTGGAGATGGTTTGACCCTGGGAACGTTCTGTTGTGGATACAAACAGTCTGGATGATTTTCTAAATGTTTTTGTTCTTTCTATATAGAACGCTAGTGCTCTATGGACGTCCAGCATGTGGAGGGAAGCCTCTCGGTTGTCTGCATGCTGTTTGGGGAAAAATACAGGTAAGTAAATGGGTTGTTTGAGATGGAAGGGGGAGGCGACTTTGGGTATGAATTTAGGATGTGGTCATTGGATTACTTTGTCTTTGAGGAATGTGGTGTAAGGTGGGTGTGCCATGACGGCACCAAGCTCTCCCACCCTTTTGCTGACGTGATAGCTACTAAGAAGGCGACCTTCATGGATAGGTGCAACAACCAGCAGGTCGCTAGTGGTTCAAAGGGTTTACCCATGAGGGCATGGAGAACGAGATTCAGATCCCACATGGGGGTCAGGTGCCATAGTGTGGGATAAGTGCTCTCTATGCCTTTAAGGAAGCATTTAGTCAGCGGGTGAGCGAAGACAGTCCACCTTAGAGTGGAAAGAGGAGATGGCTGCTAGATGCACTCTGAGTGAGATAGTAGATAGGCCCGTTTTTTTTTTTTTTTTTTAGTGTCGATATGTAGTCGAGGATTATGGGTAGCAGGGCCGACAGTGGAATAATCTGCTTGTCCTGGCCCCAAGTATTTGTTTGTGTATGTCTTTCGTGTGGTCAGCCGCTGACTGTTCAGCAGTTTATTTTGAACTTCCTTAGAACAGTGTCTCAAGTCCCGTCATCCATGGATTAGCCAGGCCTTGACATGGAGTACTGAAATGTTGGGGTGACGGAGGTGGCCTGCGTCCTGTGTCAGCAGATGAGGCACAAGGGGAAGGGTTCGTGGTGGTATCACCACCATCTGTTTCAGGTACAGAAACCATGTTTGTCTGGGCCATGTTGGTGCAATGAGGATGACCCTGGATTTGTCTTGTTTGATCTTGTGGAGTACACGGCTCAATAGAGGGATTTGGGGGAAGGCATACAGCAGTGGAGCCTCCCATTTCACATGACTCCCAGAGAGTCATGCCCAAGTCTGGCCCGAGAGCAGTATTGAGGGCACTTGGCATTGTGTGCCCTTGTGAAGAGATCTATTGAGGGGAATCCCCATTGTTTGAATATAGTTTTTGTTATTCCGGGATCCATCTCCCACTTGTGGGATTCTGAAAAGTTCCTGCTTAGGTGGTCTGCTGTTGCATTCTGGTGTCCAGGCAGGTAGGATGCTATGATGTCTATGTTGTTGGAGATGCATCACTGCCAGAGGCAGACTGCTTCTGCACAGAGGGGATAAGATCGGGCCCCTCCTTGCTGATTTACGTAAAACACAGTCACCAAGTTGTCAGTAAGAAACTGGACAGTCCTGTTGCGGATCAGAGGGAGAAAGTGCTGGCAGACATTTCAGACTGCCCTTAGCTCCAGTAGATTTATGTGGAGATTTGGATTTCGTTGGGGACCAGCAACCTTGGATGGTATTGTCACCCAAGTGTGCCCCCCATCCCAACAGAGAGGCATCTGTGTTGATTGTTACAGTTGGAGGGTTTTGTTGGAAGGGGACACGTTCCAACAAACGTTTGTATGTTGTGTCCACCCTGTGAGCAAGTCTTTTACCCTGCTGGGCATTGTAATACATCTGTTGAGCGAGTGTCTGTGTGGAATACAGACAGAGTGGAGCCAGGTCTGTAGGCATCTCATATGGAGCCTGGCATGTTTCATGACAAATGTCGTAGCCGCCATGTGCCCCAGTAGTTGTAGGCACGATCTGGCGTACGTTTGTGGGCTGTCTCTTACTGTTGTAATTCAATTTGTTAAGTAAAAAAGCATTGTTGGGGTAGTCGTGCTGTTGCTGTGAGTCAATCGAGGTGTGCCCCGATAAAGTCCAACAGTTGGACTTCATCAGAGTGGATTTTTGAAGGTTGATTTGTAACCCTAGGTCCATAAACAGGGTTATAATGGTGTGATTGGCGTTGATTGCTGCCTGCTGTGTTGGTGCTTTTAGGAGGCAGACATCTAGGTAGGAAAAGATGATCACACCCTGCTTGCAAAGGTGTGATGCTGTGATGGCGAGAACCTTGGAAAACACCCTTGGGGCGGAAGACAGGCCAAAGGGGAGCACTCTGTAGTGGTAATGCAGGTTCCCTAGAGTGAATTGCAGGAACCGCCTGTGTGCCGGGTGAATGGTAACATGAAAGTAAGCATCCTGTAGGTCCAGGGCCGAAAGCCAATCTTCTTTCTCCAATGCTGGAATTACAGTTGCTAGAGTCACCATCTTGAAACATTGTGTCCTCACAAACTTGTTTAGTTTTCGCAAGATGAGACTGGGCCTCCATCCACCTGTTTTCTTCTGACTGAGAAAGTAATGTGAATAAAACCCTCTGCCCCTGTGTTGAGCTGGCACGGGTTCCACGGCACCTAATTTTAGGAGATGGTTATATTTCCTGCTCTCGCAGATGCATGTGAGAGGGGTCCCTGAAGAGGTATGGGAAGGGGCGTGGGTAGGTGGAATAGAGATAAAAGGGATGGAGTAGCCCTTCTAGATAATTTCCAGAACCTATTTGTCCGTGGTGATTGTTTTCCAGACTGGGTAGAATGGTGACAGGCAGTCTCCAAATGGGCTGGAGAGTGGATGTAACTCTGGGATTGGAGAATGTGGGGTTCTCATGTCCTCGACCAACACTTCAAAACGTTTGCCTCAAAGTGAATGGTTGAGACGTAGACGACTGATCTTGTGGTTGTCGGTGTCTCGTCTGCCTCTGTTTGCGGCGCTGGTCATACCGTCTTTGAGGTTGGGTGTCTGGGGCAGTTTGGAATAATTGATTATAGAATCTGTCCTTCTTCTTTTTGTTTGAAGGGGCATAGATTTTGAGTGTCTCTAATGTTGCTCAGGAGTCCTTCAAGGTGTGCATGGACACATCTGTGCTCTATGCAAACAATTTTTGGCCTTCAAAAGGTAGGTCGTTTACGGCTGCTTGAACTTCCCTGGGAAACCCAGAAAGATGGAGCCAGGAAGCCCTACGCATGACTACAGATGTAGCAATGGATTGTGCCACTACGTCAGCAAAATCAAGAGAAGCCTGCAGGGCTGTTCTGGCAATGAGGAAACCTTCTGCAATATTGGCCTTGTGTTGCTCCTTTTTGACTTCTGAAAGTTGTTCAATAAAGGTTGCTATCTGAGAAAACATGTTGTGCGTGTATTTGTCTGGTAAGGCCGAATAGTTGCCTATGTGGAATTGGAGGGTAGCTGATGAGTAAGCTTTCCTTCTGAAAAGATCTAGCCTTTTCTAGTCCTTATCATAATGGGTGGTTCTCGACTGATGTTGCTTCTCCCTTTTGATTAACCGCTTCTACCACCATGAGTTTGGGGTAGGGTGGGTGAACAAAAACTCAGCCCCCTTAGATGGTGCATAGTACTTTTTGCCACATCTCTTACAAGAAGGCGGAGCTGTGGCTAGTGCCAGACAATTTTTGTCGGGTCCATAATGGCTGCATTAATGGGTAGTGCAACCTTAGCTAATGGAGAAGCTTGGAGTATATCTGTCAGTTTATGCTGTGTCTCTGCCAGTGATATGTCAAGGGAGTCAGCTACCTGTTTAAACAGATCCTGAAAGGATTTAAAGTCCTCTCCAAATGTGGGGGGTGGCGGCATTATTGTGTCATCTGGTGACGAAGAGATATGGGTAGGTGGGAGGCACCATTGTCTGGGTTTTCTTCGGCTCCACTGGTGCCAAGCTAGGAGGCTTGGCTTTGGTACGTGCACCTCCATGAGAGCTAGACTGCACTGGGACATCTCGGTACTGGATGTTCCCGGTGCCTTGTGGTCGATACCAGGGCAGACTCTGGTCAGAGATCGCTTTTTATGAGGTAAATCTTGCTGCTGTGAAGAGTGAGACCACTTTTTTGTGGCTTTTTTTAGGAACAGAGTCCTTAGTAGCCATTTTAGAAAAGGACCCCATGTCCGAGGTGGCTGTTGGCTAGGAGGTGTCGTGGACTCCAGCTCGAAGGCTGGTCTGAGGGAGTCCTCCATCATCAGGAGTTTCAACTGGAGATCCTTAGCCTTCCTTGTCCTAGCTGTCAGTTTTTTTGCAGTGGGGACACTTTTGAGATATATGTCTCCCCTCCAGGCAACAGGCACACTGCGCATGGCCATTAGAGACTGGTATAGACAGTCTGCAAGTGAAACAGCGTTTGAAGCCTGGAGAACCAGGCATCTCTGAGAGGCTATGTTGAAAGGAAGAATGGGAATAATCCTGTTCTTATGCCTCTTCTGTCATTGGGAGTTACTCACCTGAGGCAGGAGAAAGGGGAGGACTAGGAAAACGAAAAAAAAAAAATTAAATGGTAAAAGTAAAGGAGAAATTAAGGGAGAGAGGAATTAGCTGGGAAAGAACTTCAAATAATAGAAATAGCTATAGCCATGAGAGCGCTGCTGTCATTGCAACCGAAGCCAAAGGTGGTAGAGAAGGAACTGGGGGACGGTTGGCTACACACACGGGGTAACCACTTGGAGCAGTGTGAGATGGCTGCCGTGCATGCGTGGCCAACCGGTGCACTGCTACTACAAATCTCTGATTAGAAGCGTAGGGCGCCAAGACACCTAAATTGGAGCACCCACAGGGACTTTCCTTGAAGAACTACCATTGGTTGTCCATCATGTGGGAACAAATGACACAGTTAGATTCTCACTGGAACATATCACCGGAGACTATGCCAGGCTGGGGAAGACACTTAAGGAAATGGAAGCTCAAGTGATCTTCTGCGGGATTCTGCTTGTTTCTAGAGGAGGTGAATGAAGGAGAGATAAGATGATCAGTAGATGGCTCAGGCAATGGGACTATAAGGAGGTCTTTGGGATGTTTGACCACTGGGAGGCATTCATGGACAGAGGACAGTTCTCGTGGGATGGACTCCACCTGAGTAGGGAGGGAAATTGGCACAACTCATTAAAAGAGCTTTAATTTAGGATCTCGGGGGAGATTGTTGGGAGATGCTCATGTAATCTCCACACCTGATTTTAACATTGAGAGGGAGGAAAATCAAGTAAGAAAGGATACAGCAATGGAGAAAGGAATAGCAGTGGGTAGGAGAATGGACATTAAGAGGAAGGATAGGGCTGATACCAGTCAGGTAGGTGATACTGGCAGTAGAATGACTGTACTCAATCAGGGGAGGAATGTGGACAAAGACAAGCAGCAACAGTTAAGATGTTTTTACACCAGTACAAGGACACTGGGTAACAAAATGGAAGAACTAGAACTACTGGTGCAGGAAGTGAAACCAGATATTATAGGAATAACTGAAACATGGTGGAGTACTAGTCCTGACTAGAGTACAGGTATTGAGGGGTATGTGCTGTTCAGAAAAGACAGAAATAAAGGCAAAGGTGGTGGAGTAGCACTGTATATTAATAATGAGGTAGACTGTACAAAAATTAGAAGTTATGGAATGGATAAGACCGAGCCTGTTTGGACCAAAATCTCTTTGATGAAGAAAGCTACTAGAGGTTTCCCTGATATAGTGCTTGGGGTGTGCTACAGACCACCAGGATCTGATCTGGATATGGACAGAGACCTTTTTTAATAAAATATGTACTACTGGGAACTGTGTGATTATGGGAGACTTTAACTTTCCACATATAGATTGGAGGACAAGTGCTACTAATAATAGAAAGACCCAGATTTTCCTGGATGTGATAGTTGACAGATTTCTTCACCAAATAGTTGCTGAACCAACAAGAGGTGATGCCATTTTAAATGTTGTTTGTGAGTACTGAGGACCTCATAAAGGAACTGGTTGTAGAGGACAACCTTGGTTTGAGTGATCATGATTTAATTCAGTTTAAACTAAATGGAAGGATAAACAAAAATAGATCTGCAACAAGGGTCATTGCTTTCTAAAGAGTTAA
Organism: Natator depressus; assembly: GCF_965152275.1. Classification (NCBI taxonomy): domain Eukaryota; kingdom Metazoa; phylum Chordata; order Testudines; family Cheloniidae; genus Natator; species Natator depressus. The sequence continues at coordinate 148,401,935 of NC_134234.1, forward strand.
CTTAAAAAAATTAAGGGAATTAGTTAGGGAAGTGGACTGGACTGAAGAACTCAAGGATCTGAATCTGGAGGAGGCTTGGAATTACTTTAAGTCAAAGCTGCAGAAGCTATGTAAAGCCTGCATACCAAGCAAGGGGAAAAAATCCTAGGGAAGGATTGCAGACCGAGCTGAATGAGTGAGCATCTCAAACAGAAATAATCCAAACAGATTACAAGAAAGCAGAAGGCCTACAAGTAATGGAAGATGGCAGGGATCAGCAAGGAAAGCTACCTCTTGGAGATCAGAAAGCATAGGGATAAAGTGAGAATTGCCAAAAGCCAAGCAGAGTTAGACCTGGCAGAGGGAACTAAAACCAATAGTAAAAGGTTCTCTAAAAAGAAAAAGTGGGACCTCTAAGCTCTGAGGATGGGGTGGAGATTAAATATTATCTATGTATGGCCCAACATCTAAACAAATATTTTGCCTCAGTTTTTAATGAGGCTAATGACGAGCTTAGAAGTAGTGGCATGTTGGCTAATGGCAATGAGAATATGGAGGTAGAAATTACTGCATCCAAGGTGGAAATCAAATTTAAACATCTTAATGGGACTAAATTGGAGCGCTTGGATAATCTCCATCCTAGAATATTAAAGGAACTGGCACATGAAATTGCAATTCCAACAGCAAGGATTTTTAATGAATCTGTAAACTCGGTCGTACCCTATGACTGGAGAATTGCTACTATAGTTCCTATTCTTAAGACAGACAAAAAAAGTGATCCAGGAAACTACAGACCTGTTAGTTTCATCTCAGTTGTATGCATGGTCTTGGAACAAATTCTGAAAGAAAAAGTAGTCAAGGCCATAGAGGTGAACAGTAATTGGGACAGAATACAACCTGGTTTTACAAAAGATTGTGCAAAAAAATCAGTTATCTTCTCCAAAGAAGGAGATCAGGTTGGTTTGGCACAAAGGAAATGCAGTAGATCTAATTTAATTGATTTTTAGTAAGGCATTTGATAGAATTCCACCTGGGAAATTATTAGTTAAATTGGAGGAGATGGGTATTAATATGAGAATTGAAAGGTGGATAAGGAACTGGTTAAAGGGGAGATCAGAATGGGTCACACTGAAAGGTGAACTCTCAGGCTGGAGGGAGGTTACTAGTGGAGTTCCTCAGGGATTGGTCTTGGGACGAAATCTTATTTAACATTTTTTATTAGTGTTAAAGTGGGAGTGTGCAAATAAAATTTGCAGATGACACAAAGTTGGGAGGTATTTTGAATATGTAGGAGGACCGGAATATCATATGAGAAGATCTGGATGATCCTATAAAGTGGAATAATAGAAATGGGATGAGACTTAAAAGTGCAAAATGCAAGGCCATCCTTCTAGGGACTAACAACAAGAATTTTTGCAATAAACATGGGACTTATCAGTTGGAAGTGACAGAGGAAGAGAAAGACCTGGGTGTTTTGGTTGATCACAGGATGATTATGAGCCATCAATGTGATGCGGCTGTGAAAAAGGCTAATGCAGTCCCAGGATGCATCAGGCAAGGTATTTCCAGTAGAGACAGGGAAGCGTTAGCACCATTGTACAAGGGGAGACCATCTGGAATACTCTGTGCAATTTGGGTCTCCCATGTTTAAGATGAATTCAAACTAGAAAAGGTGCAGAGAAGAGCTACTAGGATGATCTGGGGAATGGAAAACTACCTTATAAGAGGAGACTCAAAGAGCTTCGCTTGTTTAGCCTAACAAAAAGAAGGCTGAGGGGAGATATTGCTCACTATAAACACATCAGAGGGATAAATACCAGGAGGGAAAGGAGTTAATTTAAGCACCAATGTGGACACAAGAACAAATGGATATAAATTGGCCATTAACAAGTTTAGGCTTGAATTCTAACCATCAGAGCAGTGAAGTTCTGGAACAGCCTTCCAAGGGGAGCAGTGGGGGAAAAAAAATCTAACTGTCTTCAAGACTGAGTTTGATACGTTTATGGAGGGGGCAGCATGACTGGAATGCCTACAGTGGCACGTGGCCCACTGGCAACTGCCAGTAGCAAAAATCCCCAATGACCAAAGATGGGACACTAGATGGGGACGGCTCTGAGTTACTACAGAGAATTCTTTCCCAGGTATCTGCCTGGAGGGTCTGGCCCACATGCACAGGGTCTAACTGATCACTGTATTTGGGGTCAAGAAGGAATTTTCCCTCCGTTAGATTGGCAGAGACCGTGGGGTTTTTTTTTTTTTTTTTGCTTCCTCTGCAGCATGGAGCATGAGTCACTTGCAGGTTTAAACTAGTGTAAATGGTGGATTTTCTGTAACTGGCAGTATTTAAACCATGATTTGAGGACTTCAATAACTTAGCCAGAGGTTAGGGGTCTATTACATGAGTGGGTGGGTGAGGTTCTGTGGCCTGCAATGTGTAGGAGGTCAGACTAGATGATGGTCCCTTCTGACCTTAAAATCTATGAGTCCCCATTCAAGAACAGGAACTTGTATAGAGAGACATTTCTAAGGAACTCGGGCGGACGTCTATTACAAAAGGGAATACCTAGAAGATGCATTTGGCTTTCCCACCGTTGGGCTTGTAGTTTCTCTAGTGGCAGAGCACAGACAGGAATGAATATCCAAGGATAAATTTGTGTAAAAGAGCTGTAATGAATATAAAGGATATTCTTTATTGAGGACTATGGATATAGAAACCCTGGTCTCCTCTCTAGCTCTGTAAGCTCCCAGACTAACACAGTCTGTGCTACCTAGCATCATCCCAAAAGGTTTCTCAAAGTTCTAGCCTCAAGTAACCAGTCCTGGAACAGGGACCACACTGTGACTCACCAAACAGTAAACCAATGCTTAATACCACACCTATGGCATGCATCCTTGCACAACACCTCCCCAGTGTGTTTATTGGGTCACCGTGTTTATTGGGAAGTGGTCAGAGGGCATTTATATCTTCTCCATTCTGATAGTTTCAAATATTTTCATTGGCGCTACACTGATATTTTCCATAATGCAGTTCTGTAAACAAAAGTAGGTCTTGTTTGCAGTGTCATGTGAGGTTATAATCAGGACCATTGACCAACTGGGATTTTCTAGGATTCTATGCTCTGACTTAACAGGTTTTCCTTTCAGCATGCTTCACAGTCAGAACTAATGCAGACTATAACTCTTGTCACCACAGCACTAAAAATCTTCCCTAGCTAGTTTCTGTGCTTGCAGTTCACTGCATGTGTAATTAGTACTATCACTCCCTTTAACTGCCCCCTATTAAATTACCCCCTTTTCACCTGATACAGTATTTTTCTTCTGGGACTTTTTATCTGCTGATATTGAGAACGGGGAACAGCCTGATCACACTGGTACACAAGGATTTCGGGAATATCACTTGTGACTGTCATTTCATGCTCCATCACATCTGTGCATCTCAGATCATAATACTAATTAAGAAACAAACAAGTCTTTTCTTCACCTGTGAATGGTGCAAAGCAAGCCACAAGCAGGCTAAGCACAGTCAAAGCAAGCACATTAGAATCTTGCTGAACTGGTGGGCTGCAATCTTATTCTTCTTCCTTCCCCTCTGGGATCTAACCACCTCTGCCATTTTGGTTTTCAGCTCTTAATTTAACATACCTGCTAAAACTAAGGCGTATCCAGTGATCATTTTCCCTTGATACCTCCTCTGCTGCAAGCTACTGCATACATCAAATGCTAATTAATGTATCACTGTTGTTTTCAAATGATTAGTACAGTACCATGCCCTGCAGTCACTAGCTCACTAATATGTATGTATTTCCACTGGTCTTCAGCCATAAGCAGCTGCTGACATTTTTCAGATGTATCTTCTGTACATGTATCTACTGAAACACACAGCTATTTCCAATCTTTTTCTCTCTCCTTGACCACCTGGCAGCAAATACCTTTTTTTCTGGTTTCTATGTATTAATAGCAATACTTTGCACTTCTATAGCGCCTTTCATCCAAGAATCTGGAAGTACTTTACAAAAGTTTAATGAATTTAGCCTTGCAACAACAAAAATACAAGTGATCATTCCCATTGTACAGATGGTGGAGCTGAAGCACAAAGAGCTTATGACTTGCCCTAGGTCACACAGCTACTCTGAGACAGAACTGGTAATAGAACACAGATCTGCAATCTCAAAGTCCTGTGCTCTAGCCACATAAATTACCCTTCATCACCTCCTGCATCCAATATATGAAAAAAATATATACACCCTTGCTGCAAAAGGAGCTCCCACAAGGAAACAATGACTTAATTGCCAGTCCTACCTAATGCGTTACAGTTAAAAAGCAATTCTGTAGGATCACTCTCACAAGAGAATAATACACCTTGGGATTTCTTTATTCCACAGTGTGTGATGAATCTACTAACCTGAAAGCTCTGGAGTATCTCTGAAGTATCTCTGACAGTCAGATATGGTAACAAATCTTAAGTAATCATGTCAGTTCCTTCAAAAATATTCTAGAGCATCTAGTGAGTAGTAAAAGAGTTGAGACCTCTAATGCAAATATGACTATCTTCATGCTACAGCAAAGTCCATACAAGATCAAGCTTCCACACACACAGTCCTACCACAGTTGTTTAATCATGTGGGTGATTGTTTTTTGTGTGGTATCATCAGAAGATATATGGATGAAAATGCTGATTGAATAATCAAACCCTACCAAAGGAAATAAAGAAATTCAGATGCTCAGCCAGCTTACTCAGCAGCTCCCCAATATGCTATCGTTATTATAATTTACCATACAGCAATGATAAGAGGCCTCCACCAAGATTGGGGACCCATCATACTGAACGTACACATGGACCCAGAGTAAAAGACAGCAACAACCTTGAATATCTTATAATCTAACTAGAGAAGAGAGAGGCTGGTAAGTGAAACTGAGGCACAGATGAAGAGGAGGGAGGATGGAAGTAACTTATAGCAGCCCTCAAAAGGGTGCAACTTACTTCTCCTAGCCTGCCTATCCAGATCCACTGACCAGTAAACAGGGGGTGGAACCTGGGCTCTCACCATCCCTCTCATCCTCCTTGTTTAGCTCCAGTGCTCTGCGCAGGACCTAGTCTCAGGGTCCCAGTAGCCCTGACTCAGAAGCATAGAGGAGTGGGGGAGTTTAAACCCCTGTATGACTATGTTAGGGTTCCTCACAATCTGACCCCAAGATTTCATTCTGCCATTGTGGACCTCGAAACATGCCTTCCTCAAAAAAAGAGACATGACCCTGTTTCTTTCGAGAGTTAGATGTTAAAAGACAAAACCACTGTGGATTTTAATTAATTCCATACCCTTAAAAATACAGATACTGCTAAAATTAAATAACTCCCCCCACACACACACACACTTTAAAAAATTCATTTTTTGTTTATAAAAACTACTTTCCGCACCCACAGTCTTGAAGTGGATTCCATAATATACAGGGTTTACAGTTTGGTTCAATGGCTCGCAGCACCCGCACTACACAAATTGTTTCTGCACCCCTGTTCCAACCGCAATGTCAGCATATATAATTGTGTGACTGTCACACATCAAGAAAGCAATGGATTAAGGTTCAATTTGTCTTTCTATTACATTTTTCATAATGAAAGATATCCATAGCTGTAGCCCATGGATGCCTGTAAGCTTGTATGTTACCCCCCGCCCCAAAAAAATAACCCACCATACCAAAAAACTCCCACCAAGGCCAGACATTTATGAAGAGGAATCAATCCATAAATCAAATCATCCCTATGGCAGACTATGCTATTCATCTATTAACGTACTTCTCTTTCTGAAAATTATCCAAATGAACAGGGCGTCTACTTTTATCCCAGCTATAGAAAAGAATACTAGTGGCCAGATACTGGCCCTCTAAGCAGCACAACAGAGCATCTGAGGATTCCTCTGGCACAGGAGGCATATTGGGACATGTTAGTGGAGGGCATGTAGCCAGAGCATTGCTGTGCTCTGGCTGACCCCTACCTGGCAGAATAGCTCCTCGGGTCCAGTTACTAGCTAGGTTACTTTATGGGTCCTGGAGCTGCTCCAAGTTACACTGTGGGCTGAACCCATCCCCAGCAGCCTTGGGGACCAGGACAGCACAAAGATAGCTTGACACCACTATGCCTATCCCCAGGTCCTGTACTGAAGACAGATTGGCAGGATCCAAAAATCAAGATGAACATGCCTGTAATTGTAATGGAGCAAAGTTAAATTGCTGACTGTTGTTTGACTCACTTTTGAGTTTTACAGAAAAAATAAATTCGAACATTCTTGAAGGGCAGTACATATCCAAAGCACCGTTATATGCCTCTTCGCACAATAGTAACTCATCCATAGTACCTGGAGTATAAAGTTTACTACTCTAAAAAGAAAACTGAGCAAATACGAATTGTTGTGAGAAATTCCCTGCCAACTATGCTGTGGGGACTCAGTACAAACACAAGGTGTTATATTTAAAAAAAAATATTTCCCCCTTCTGTAAGATTCTCCTTGCACTACCTGGTTCATTGACGATGTCGCAGAATGCATGCTTCTGAGACATCAAAAATACTGGACGTCTTATTTCAACCCATAGCATCAGTGAAGGAGGAAATGCTGGTGGGATTTCACGGAGGAGTGTTTCTGTCTTGGGTTTTGTTTAAAAATGTTTCTCCTGTTTCTCCTGTTGTTTCTCCTGATTCTCTGCACCTTGTTATCCCCCCTACCCTCACTCATGTGCATCCTGGTTAGTGGGGCCAGTCAGCAGATAGCTTGTCGAAAGGAGAGGATGCTCCTGTGATTAAGGGAATGGACTGAAATGTTGGGTTCTATCCTAGGCTCAAGAGCAGATTTCTTAGGGCAGACTGGATGATTATAATGTCTGCTTCTGGCCTTAAAAATTTAAGAGAATACCAGAAGTGTGGGATTAACTCAATATTAGTTTATTTTTGCAGGTCACATTTAAAGTATGCATCACCATAAAACTGAAAATGGGTTTTTTTGTTTTGTTTTGTTTGTTTTTTAAAGAATTTCACATATCCAAATCTACAGTTTAATGGCTTGAGCCACCTGTGGGTAAAAACAGTAGCAGGAGCTAAGTTAAATTCCAAAGCACAGTGCATTCATGCAGTACAGTCAGTGCTCTGAGGCTACTTCTAAAATCTGGAGCCCCAAATATTCCAGACTTGTGTTTCTGTGGTATTTTAGCCTTATTTGCTTGTGTTTACCTGAATTTACTTTTAATAAAAACCTTTGAAGAAAAATCATTGGGGGTATTTTTGGGTGTTGCTGACTGACTGGAATTTCTCAAAGGTTCCAAGAGGTCTCTTCAGCTATTGTGTAACAATACTAAAGGCCTGTCCAAAAACTAAAACTCAGAGTTAAGGGTAAGAGTCTGTCCTTGATTCGCCCTGTATTGTGTGAGATATTGGAGCAAATGAAAGACACTCAGGGTGATGCAGAACAGAAAGTGATATTACATGCTAGATCAGCCACAGCCTACCTCATCTCAACAGGGTGAATTAAGGACATTCTTTACTCTGAAATTCCTTGCCCTAGTTGCTTTCTGTATGATTGATTTAAAGTTACTTTTTTGTTTGTATATTCAAGCTAAACACCCTTTGGACTTTTTAAAGTATACCACTGAAAATACACAGGATATTTATAGATGCTGCCTATTGTATATAGGGTTAGGTCTAGTCTCTGTTTCCCTTCCCCTCCTATGCTGTCCTATAGACTCTAATCCATTCAAGCAGTGGTCCCCAAACTGTGGGGCGCATCCCATGGGCGGTCGGTGAACCGCCGGCTCAGGGAGATTAGCTCCTATCCCGTCCCTTCTGCCCAAGGCCCCGCCCTTCCACTCTCTTTCTTTCCCTTGCTGCAGCCTGTTCCCAGCCCTAACCTCACCCCCAGCTTCAGCCCCAGCCTTGGCCCCCTTACCTCTACCTGCGTCACCCCCTGGGAGCCATGACCCCTCTCCCAGTCCTGGCTCGGGGGGGGGGGGGAGGAGGGAACGACAAGCAAACAGGGGTTAAGGGGGCCAACCCTGAAAAGTTTGGGGACCATTGCATTAAAGCCTAGGGGAAGAAGACTTATTAAGGTAGTCATAAATAAAATCGGCATCTCAATGGTAAGACAACCCTACAGACACCCTCCTTCTACACTAGGAGAAATTTTATTCAAGTGAAAATACTTCAGGAAAAGCATTGGTTTTTCTTAAGGGAGGGGACTAGGTTGTTCCCCCCCCTTCTTTTCCAGTCTTCCCTTTAATAGCTTCAGTAAATTTGGGACAAGTCCCCATTGCACTAGTGCCATGTCCTGTTGCAGAGATGCTTCAGTTGCTTATCTGTATGTTTGCTGTGTCTGAGTTGTGCTTGTCAACCTGTCATCCTTGGCTCTAATTACTTCCTTTCCAGCTTATTCTGCAATCATCTTCACATACAAAGCTCCTTTTTCCTATTACTGATCCTCCACAGATCTCAGTGGAACTTATAATACCCAGGATGACATATTAAAAGCACAGCTCCAAAGATAAACCTCACTGTTTTCGGTAAATTGGAACCCCAGTCCTTGTCAACTTGATGGTTGACTTTTGAACAATGTCTTTAAAAATGAGAGGCCTGTTTGTATTTTCACATCTGTGAATCTTTCATCCTTATACTGTGTAATTCTATTTGGTTTGGGGGAACAGGCATCATTATTGATGCTTTTTCCTAAATGGGTTTCTAACATGTGTTCCCTGATTCTGATGATACTGAAAATCCATAGAGCTGATCTGTAGTGCTAATTGCAGCTTGAAAATCCATTTGAAAAAAAGTAATTCAGGGTTCAAATGACATGATAAAGACAATGAGAGCAAAACAAAATGCTTTATTGGGCTATTATTGAATTAACAACAAAAAGATAAAGTGAGCACTTCAGCAAGGAAAGAGAGAGGCAAATCTAACAGAAATCTATATATTGCTCTGTTTGCTGCTATATCAGCAAGCACAAACTTCCTCAATGCAAACAGAGTTCTGCACTTTCCCTCCAGAGCATTCCAACTCTCATTCTCTTTCTTGCAATCTTCTGTTCCCCTTCACTAATCTTTGCATCCTTTCATAGAATTCCCACTTGGGCACCTAAAACATGTCTTACACCACAACCCTATCAACAGTCACACCACTTAAATAATGCTTTTGAACTCCGCTGATCATGCTGAATTAATGTTAGACTACAGTGTTCATTGCTCTGGCAACAAAATAATTCCTGTCCATTTGTTAGATATTTCACGATATACATTAGACTCCTCATATTGCAACGTAGCTATTTTATGCATCATGTTCTTTACACAGATGGAACTTGCCTGCATAAAGAGAGAGATTCCATAAGTTAACAGGCTCAGCATGTGAAACCAGTAAACTCATATTTATACATCAAAATAACAAGGAGTGGCATGCAGAGTAGGGAAGGCAGAAGCTGGGGCACATTGCCTAAGAAAAACCACCCTTCACTTTTCTTGAGCTTCCTTGATCACTAAAAGTAGGAAGCGGGGGTTTCCTCCACCCCGCACACAAAAACAGGACACTTAACACTCCTGGAGTTTCAGGAACTGTCTTAAATTATTATAAATCTGCTTTAGTATCTGTAATGTGACAGCTCAAAATATCATGTGACAATCATACAGATTCATTTAACACAGCTGTAACACCCAATAAAGAATTAAACATAGCTATCTGTCTGAAAAACAAAAGAGAAATGATAGGAGATATGAGAAGCTCTTGGGCAAGAGGACAAAGTTTAAATGACATCACAGCATTATTTTATTTACTGCAAAATGTTTCCTCTTTTCTGGACCCTCCTGTCTCTGGTAAGGGAAGTAGACAAATACAGGAAGAGACTATGTCCTACCACTGGAAGAAATAAACATACAATTTTTTCTTTTAAAGCAGAAGGCCAGATCGTCAGCTAGGATAGATCTGTGTATCTGCTTTGTCTTCAATAAGCTCAGAATTTGGCCGACAATTCTATATATTAAACACAAAATTAGTGGCACTGATGTATGCGGGAAACGTTTTGTTGTGAATCTGGGTCTTATTTTTGGGCAGGAGGAGTGTAGGTAATTGATGTCCTGGGGTCCTCGAGGGAGGTTGGCAAACACTGGATACACAACTTTCTCCTAGTAGCCACTCTATAAAGAGCCACTGAGGTCATGGTTGGAGGCACCTGCTTGTGTATGCCCTTCTGACAGAGATGCTTCATGTATCTTTGTAGAGGGAAAGCTTTGTGAAGGACAGAAGAAATGGCAATTCCGAGAATGAAGGTGTGGGAAGAACCTCAAAACCAAAGAGTGGGTTAATTTTTAAATAGAATTCTCCAGTGGTTTTGGTCTCTTTTTCATCCAACTGATGGTATTATATTGTCCCAAGTTAACAACAGGTTTCAGCGGAGACCCAGGGTGGAAGAATCCATTTTCAAATGGCACGGGGGAGGCAACAATAGGGTGACTGGGGTCACCCTAGGCAACAACAATGCCACAGTGAAACATATGGTAAGAATAAACTCTAATATTCTTTGGAGGTCCAAGGGAGATTAGCCATACAAAGAATCATTTCTGGAGGAATGACAGGTAAAATTCTTCAGGTCAGAACCTGATGGTTTTTAATGAAGCACCACATTTATCTGGCCATTTTCTCTAACTTAAACAAGCTGAATTAAAATGGAGTGACCTGTCATCCATTTTCTTTTTAAATTAAATTTTTATACCACTACAAATGTCTGCTAAAATATGTGGAGTTTTCTCTAATACTTTTTGCCTGCAGGCTCAAATTTCTCATCTAGCAATCAGAACTAAAAGCAATGTAGGAATCTGGATAAAGCATTTAAAAACGACTTCTTAAAGACAGGCTATTAAAGCTTCCTGCAGGCCCACAAGATTTTCTTAGCAGATAATCTGTTTTTCTTGCAACAGATACAATTTGTCACACATTTTCAGTCTGATGATGTTTTCTGAAATACACAAAAAATCCAGGAGGACTGGAAGCAAGTGGCTTGTATTGATGAGGAAACTGGAAAGGAGGAGGAAGATGGAATTGGACTTCAGATGCATGTGTCATCTGCCCTAATGAGCAGACTGTCTTGCTTGAACCTCATGTATTTGAGAAGCCAGAAGAGGGGAACGACTACTTGCTGGAGGAAACAGAGAAGCTATGCTAGTTTCTGAATGACAGCCAGGAGCATGCCCATTACATTAGAATATTGCACCGCTGAAAAAATGTTATAATGACTGCTGATTTCCATTTTCCTTTAATTTACTTCATTGAAAACTGACAGATTGATTGCTTAGCATGGTTATTAACTTTTATGATTCCAGCAGCTGTCTTGGACCATTATATAATTTAGAAACTCAGCACACACTTAAAAAAATAAAATACAATAAAAATTGTAACTTACCCAGTTAGAAAATGGCATACTGACTACAACTGAGTGCAGAGCATAATGGATGGGATTGACATTTCTAAACAATGGGATCATTGTCAGAGTGTTGATGTGTCTAGACCAAAAAGAGTCCATCTAAGCACACATAATGGGAACCATTTTGCAGAATTACCTATCCATCTTGATAAATTATTAACAGGGCTATCTACTGATGGTGAGAATAGCATGTCTCCTCTGTTTACAAATGCTGTGGTAACCTGAGCATTGGGGTTTAACTAAATCTGATTTAGTGGACTTGAACTTCAGAAGCAAGGCGTTAGACATCTGTTTCTGTAACTCTGAAGGTCTTTAGTATTCTCAATAGCTGTTCATTCTTTTGCTTTTTCAGACGTCACAAGAATTCTAACAAGCAAGTTCACAGACGGCAAAGGAGCACCACTGAACTGTACACATTCACGCAGGCTGCTTCCTGAATGACTGGTACCTGCTTTGCATTAAACAACCAATATGGGAAAATTTGTATTTCCTCATGGGTTTTACACCTCCTTCTCACCTCATTTTTCTTTCACTTTTGATTATTACATAAATTGACTTCTTTCCTCCCTCCCTCATTTTCTTGTCAGGTGACTTGAGGGTGGATTGTCTTTATTCTGCAGAAGGAATAATTTGACATACTGCATGCAATGAAATAAGCAACATGTCAGGGGAAAAAACAAAACTGAACATTTAAGACCCTGGGGGAAAACTTATGTCTACTGTGAAGTATTCCCAACAGATATCGTTAAACTGTACAATACTAATCTTTTTTTATGAGTCTTGGCAAAGTGAACTGTGCTTTAAAAAATACCAAACAAACTAACATTTTGTTAGATTAAGATTTTATCTAAATCTCAGACTTCACACTAGGTCTAGGGAGGGCTGGTCACTCAGAAGCTGCAATGGAGTTTTGATCACAGCGGGAAACATGGAAATGGAATGAAAGAGGGAAGGGGAGAGACCAGCTCCATTGCAAATGACATTAATCCTTCACTTCATTATTAATTCACTAATGATCATAATTAATTTATTTGGCATTAATGAAGCTGTCATCTGCATTTCCACTCAGTGTCCTGGATAAGAGTAAAGGCTTTTCTGTGAAGCAATCCGCCTTAAAGTGTTGGGGCCAGATCCTCAGTTGGCTTTCATTAGAACTATACTGATTTACACCAGCTGAAGATATGACCCATACTGTGCACAAATTACTTGCTCAAATCAATGATGGCTTTAAAAATTGTTTCAAAAATCATGGAGGTGAAGGTGGGGAACCAAACACAATCAGCTATAGAATAAGCACAGGAAAAAGAACATACACCCTAAAAAACCTCTTTTCTTCACAAAATTTTCCAGAGCTTCTTTGATTCAAGAGCTTCTGTGTGTGTGCTCACTATGGGCTAAATACTTGGCCAGTTTGCACAGCAAACATGTTCCCTTGTGCAAACTACCCATAACACAGGTGGCAGCGCAGGAAGGGAAGAAGGCTCCAGAGCAGCGGTCCTCAACCTATTTATCACTGTGGGCCGCTCATGTGGCCCACAATATGTTACGTGAGCCGCAGGCTGAGAACCACAGTGCTCCCCACAGTCCCCCATGCCCAGCGCCCCTCACCCGGAGACACCTCCACAGAGCAGGACCAGGAGTGGAGCCCTGGGTGCAGGGCTGGGCGGCAGGACCTTGAACCCCGCCATGCGGGGCTGGGCAACTGGCTGCCGCCGCGCAGGGGCCAGGCAGCCAGCAACCAGGACCTGAATCCTGCCATTCATGGTCTTTCATGAGAGCAGAGCTGGGTAGGGCCAGGCAGCCTAAAACCTGGGGGTCTGCAGCACCTCCACAAACCTCTAGTTCCCAGCACCCCCACCACCTCACTGCCCAGAATGCCTCCTCTCCCCACAAACCTGCCCAGAGCCTACTCTCCTGCACTTTGCCCCACTGTGGCACTCACTAGCCCCCTGCTGGCAGGAGCGCTCCAACAGGCTGCCAGACACTGTCTCCCCCTCAGCCTGCCCCACTTCCTTTCAGACCAGAGCGGCAAATTTTGAATTTTTTTAGCACACAGCTGGGCTGCAGGTTGAGAACCACTGCTCTAGAGAGCCCATCTGTGTAGTAGGGTGGGTGGATGTGAGAAGTAGTAGGGAATTGGAATACTGTATTCTTGGCTCTACTCCCCAGCACACCAGCTAGTGTAGGTGTGTTACCGGGCCACTAGAGAATGCACATTTGTACTGGGTCTACACTTGGCCAAGTTTATTTCCTCCTGGAGCAGCAGCAAAAAAATGGAAAGGAGATTGTAACTCCGAGAAGGGATACAGTCAGAGGTATTCCCCTTTGGCTGCTCCAGAGGCAGTGCAAGAATGTATTTTCCTTGCTCAGCATAGGTGGTGTTTGTCATCAAATTGTTGCCTAATCTGTTGACTGTGTATTAATTATATTGATTACTTTAAAATCCCCAACTGACAAATTAACACTTTGAGGTTTGGTAGGGTCTAGTGACACCTCTGCAATCTCCTTGATTATGCACAAGGAGGAACAGCATCCAGCTCAGTCCCTCTCATCTGTGATGGCTCTGTAGGTCCATCTAAGACAAAAATATAGTTTTGTCTTAAATATATATATATGTCACCCCAAGCAGGTGACTGAATCCATTCTTGAGAAAGAAGATACAACTTTTACATTGTCTCTCTTCAGAGTGACTATTTTCTGGGATAATGTTGCTACAGTTCGGCTTGACAAAGGAAATTCTGCGCAGATTGACAGATAAGGTATGGAGATCTGTACTGCCATTTTTTCAGGAGTGAGAGAGATTTCTAGGATGAGGTCAAGAAATTGGCTTATCCACAAAACTGCGAAGTAAGCCACTTGAAAGAGTGACCATAGTAATTTACTCTTAATCCAGAAACATGATTTAGAGGGGAGATATTTTTGCAACAGCCCATCCACATTTAGAAGCCATAAGAACACTCCAACGTTTTAACAGCAAATGGGAAATGGACAAGAGATGAGTGGAAAATTTGGAAGAAAACTGGCTAAGTTAATTTTTAAGCATTTTTTAAAAAATGGCAAAAAGTAGCAATTTTCTTCACCACAAAGTTGCTAGCGAAAGCTGTTTTATATTTGCGATGTAGGCATTTTCACCAGATTATACATCACATCAGAGGCAAACAGGTCAGAGGAAAATTGTCACCTGCTTAAATCTATCATTTACAATGCAACTCAACTGTGTGTTTGTTTGTTGCAGGGGCCAGAGAGGAAAATATGATCAAAAACGTTTGGCAAAATAATCTGTACTTGTTTTCCAACTTCTGCTTGAATGCACAAATCTCAAAGAAATTAGAGTAGGCTGCTGCTTGTGGGGATTTTCCTTGTGTATTGTTGTTGCTTTGTTAAGGTAAGTAGGAAGAAGATGGGAGAGAAGACTGGATTCTTCAGGGGATCAGTATTGGTAATAAGACATGGAAGTCATTTGTTCAAATACAGCACAAGATCATAATCTGCAATGATTGTTCCCTGCCCATTCTGAACTGTGCTGTAGGTCTCAGTCCAGCAAACTACACGCCTAACTTTAGACACATGGACGAGTCTAATTTATTTCACATGCTGGAAGTTAGACACGTGCTTCAGCAACTTGCTGAATCAGGACCCTAATGCACAGTACAGATCACGATATAGGGAGAGCATGCCATTTATCAACAAAAAGGCCAAATACCAAAGGAGCATGGAAATCAAAATATGCTTGTATCTCTGGAGACAGTCGCTCCAGGTCAAGCTTGAGACATGTTGATGGATTGTTTTGACTGTTCCGCAGGAAACCGAAGTTTTCAGTCTTCAGGACCTTTGCTATGGTATGTTCACAAGCATTAAATGAAGTGAAGCCTAAACGGAATATGGCATTATCGATGGAGCTGATAGTCCAACACTTTTCATTATAGGGTCCTGTTTTCAGTTACTTATAACTTTGTCAAACTTTAATGGTTCAGTTTGGCATTTTCCATGCCAGGTGTCTGCCTTGGGCCATTTTTTTTAAAGTTTCAGTTAAGACAGTTCAGCCATTTCTAAACAGAAGATTAGGGGGGAAAAACATGCCCCTGTTTAAAAAAAAATGCTCACAGCAGTTTTGTAGAGCAGCTGTAGCACTCCACTGCTTTGGAGCAGTGACTTGAAATTTGGCAGGGGAGGATGGCCTGTGTGCCACGGATGTGCCTTTTACTCTTTCCATGGAAAAAATGCCAAAGTTTGCCCAAGTTATGAGCTCTCAAAAAAATAATCTGTTTGCACATGCTCTGTAGAGACTGGTTAGCATTTGGCAGATAAATTCTCCAAAAATTCCATCAGCACTGAGCATGCTGAGCACATGGGGCTTCAATGGCTGAACCGGATTTTCCTGGCAATCGCTTCTCCTGGCTACAAGGCACCAGAACTGAGACCAGGAAGATGAGATGGTCTCACCTGTGCTCTCCATGTTCCCCCTGCTTGAGCCCACACAGCAAGGGTGAGAAGGAAGAAGCATTCACATGGGAATGCAAAGAGGAGAAAAGCAGGAGTTGGGGGGAGTAAACAGCCAGAGTGGGAGTTGCAGGAGGCAGAGAGAGGATAAGGAGTACAGGGGAAGGGTGGATAGGAGCCACAGTTGGGAAGAAGTTGGGGTGGGGGGGATGGATAGGTACAGAGGGGGAGAGGAGAAGGAGCTGAGGGGTGGATAAGAGCAGAGATGAGGAGTGGGAGCCATTGGGGGGGGGAGCAGATAGGAGATGAGGGAGAAGGGGGATCAGCTGATGGATGGATGGGAAAAGAGGGGACAGAACCACACTAGGAACACAGGAGTAGAAATGTCTAAAACCTCTAGAGGAGTGTCCTCTATTGAATGTGGATTTAAACCTAAGAGTCCTCAGTCTCTACACCCTAAAATAGCTGTGAAACCCACTGGCAAAGTGTCTCTCATCCTGCTCCCCACCTATAAATGGTCTACATACAGGATAACAGCTTACTACTGCTACCAGTTACTCCATTAATTCAAGTTGCAGAAGTCTTCATTGTAGAACTAAATATCTGAACCCTGCTGTTAATGGAAATCAGTAAGGTCTGACATGATATTTGTTTTTTCCAGAATTTTATATATAATATAAAAATTAGGAAATTACATTATAAGTAACCTAAAGGAATGTTTAGGTTTCAAAATCAAGCATTCAAAAGTTAAGAAGTGCCAGAATTAGGATTGTTTGTGCAACCTTACCTCGGCCCCCCTGTGTGTATGCATTATCATACAGCCTTTAATTACATGATCACATACTATTTTTTCCACAGGAACTCTCTCTCATTCAGTGGCTACAGAGACTTAATTCTAGCATTTCCTAACTTTTGAGAGTTTGAATTTGCAACCTTAACATTCTTACAATGTAGGGGTTTTTTACGTAATTAGAGAGGCATAAAAGAACAGTAGTGATAGACAGGCAGCAATAAACAAATTATTCTTTCAAGGAATTTAAAGGGTGAAACAAGCCAGTGGGGTGGGAAAATAGAAAGCATTTTATGGAAGAACATGTTCCTTTCCTGCATTAAATGTAGGTCTAATAGTAGAAGCAATCAAGAGAAGAAAGGGTAAGGAAATAAGGAAGATACCATACCACATAAGCTAAGAAGACAAAGGAAAATGTGAGTCCAGAGGAATAATATCCAGTGAGAGTAAGAGTCCTAGAGAATTAGGATAAAAAAAACGCTCTACAAGCAGATTGTCACCACGAGTGCTGTTCTAAAGCGTCACATGATCACTGACACCCAAGGACCAAAGAGCCTAAAAAGCGAATAATCATCCATGGCTTTCCATTCTAATTCTCTCTCACTCCACAGGGGGAAAATAGGACAGCAGCATGACAGTTAGCAGACGACTGGACTAGATGACCTCTCAAGGTCCCTTCCAGTCATATGATTCTTTGTTGTTTGAAATGTTTAAACAGAAAGAAGGTCTGCACATGGGAACCTCTCTTTTAAAAAGGCACCCAAAAACCATGTGGCAACAGTGGGATGGGAGGGAAAATTTGCACAACATGCAACAATCCATTAGTAATAAAGCTGGATGGGAGCAAGGCAAACAGGAAAATCTGGGGAAGGTAAGATTTTCAAATATACCAGGGGTGGCCAAACCACAGCTCATGAGCTGCATGTGGCTCTTTTACAGTTAAAGTGCGGCTCCCAAAGCCCCCCATACCTCCCCATTCTCCACCTACTAGATTGCATGGGGGAGCTCAGGGCTTCTGTCCTGCAGCAGGGGCTAGGGGCTTCTGCCAGAGACAACTGGTGCCTGCTGAGAGTGGGAGAGTCCATCCCTCCCATGGCACACCTTCCCTCTTACCCTCTGCAGCTTCTCCCTTTAACTCCCAGGTGTTGACTCTGTGTGGAGAGGCAGCACCAAAGAGCTGGGAGCTGCAGGGAGGGGCCTTTGCTTTAGCTCCTTGGGGAGAGGGAGCAGCAAAAGCAGAAGCTCTCCCTGCAGCTCCCAGCTGTTTGCCGCTGCCTCTACCCAAGGTGCAGTGCCCAGCTTGCCGGCTCCAGCAGCTGCCTTGCAGGAAGGGGCCCAGCAGCACCATGTGACCAAACAGGACCAGTAAACCCTGGAAAAAAATCTGGATATGGTGACATCTAGCATAGATTAAACCTGTCACCCACCCATCCAACATTAAAAGAACAGTAAAGTTCAAAATCAAGCAGTTAAGGGTTAGGAAATGCCAGAGTTATGGTTGCCCATGTAACTTTCTACATATACCAGATGATATGATAAAGTCTTTAAATGGCAGGACAACGTACTGTTTTTCCCATAAGACCCCTGCCTCCTTCAAGTAAATGGTGGTAATTCAACAGTCAAAGGAGAAAGATTTGTAAGAAGTTTACAGAAAATTAATTTCCAAAAACGTAAAGACCCAAGAAACTCTCATGCCTCAGTTTTAAGGGGGATCCTGATGAATACAAACAAACAAACCAGAAAAGCTGTAACACAATAGCCAAAGAAACATATGACCACTGATATTATAGGTGAGAGTCAAAAATACAACCATGACTGTTTCCCTGCGGCCCACCAATTGAATAGGACCACTAGGTGTTTACTGTCAAATGTCTCACACACACACACACACACACACCCTTTTAATCTTTCCTCCAAAGTTCTCTCTGGCCCATTCCTCCATTGCTCTTGACAACTGCATTGTCCTCCCTCTTACCCAGGCTCACAAAAACCTCCAGGTATTTGCCTCTTTCACCTTGGTATTCTTTCTACATTCTGTTACTCCATCCTCCACAGCATCTCTAAAATTTGCCCCTTCATTTCTGACCATTTGAGGGCATTACTGTAGAATACTTTTACAAACAACAATATTGTACCATTTTAATGAGGGCTCCCTGAATGACCATCTCATGGATTTCTTCCCCCACTCTTATGCTCATTATGATCAAGAAATCAATTAGAACTGCTGCACCTCTTCTGTTTATTAGGTACCCTAGTTCATACAAGTTCCTTGTTACTATTTAGAAACACATAGGGGAGAAATGGATGTTATTTCCCTCTTTCATGTTTCATTTTCACCCCACAGGTTATTTTATTTACTCTTTCACATCCTCTTTGATAGATTCCTCAGGCCAAGATACTTTCATACATCAAAGCAAGACTCTTCAGGCTGCGCCTAAATAAGTATGCAATCATCAACAGAATTGCAGCAAATTCTTTCAAAACTATATGTAGATTTTATTTTTTTATTGCTTTACTTTTTGCTTCCTGCTAAACGAAGACCTGGGATAACAAAATGCAGAAAGAGGAATATTTCTGCTTGTAGATTAGATTAACTGAGCATATTAGGGGTGTGTGTGTGGGCGGGGTGGGGGAGGAGACAAATCAATGCAAAGACATCAGTAATGTTATAAAAGGCTATATGTATTTATTTTAATTAAAAACAAGGAAAATCAAGTGTCAAAAATAGCTTTCTGATAAACTGCTTGTGGTGACCATGGTTACTTGACAATCCCATCAGTAATAATAATATTAATGAATAACAACATCCAGAAATTTTTCAGCCATATCACACTATTTATTCTGACCCTCAAAATGTTCTTACTTAAGTGCAATAAACCCAGAAGATCTAAATCCCAAAAAACAGTGTAAGGCTGGCAGACCAGGTGCCAGATCATACCAAGTGCCTCACTGAAAACTGATAAATGCATAGCTGGAAACCAGTAGGGTACACCTGTGTGTTAGCACTGTTAAAATAAATGTTAAATTGATAAAAATGTGTTTAGTACTTATGAATGGCTTGTAGGATGCTGCATGTATTCATCTCATGTATCTGTACCCTATGTCAGTGGTTCTCAACCTTTTCAGACTATTGTATCCCTTTCCAGAGTCTGAAGCCCAAGCCCCACAACCCAGGGCTGAGGCATGTAACTTAGTTTCAGAGAGGCCTCTGTGGTGTAGGTCTCCAGCCAATTACCCTGCTTGCCAACCCCTAACACCAGCCTTCCACTTGCTCCCTCCCCCCGAAACCCCGTGACCTTCCCTGGGCTCACAACCCCCAGGTTGAGAAACACTGTTCTAGATGAGTTGATGTACCCCCCTGGAAGACCTCTGCATACCCCTATGGGTATGCGTACCGCTGGCTGAGCACCACTGCCCCATGTTATAAAGCAGGGATTGGCCACCTTTGGCATGCAGCCCACTAGGGTAAGCCCCTTGGCAGGCCAGGCCAGTTTGTTTACCTGCCACATCTGCAAGTTCGGCCGATGGTGGCTCCCACTGGTTCACTGCTCCGGGCCAACGGGGGCTGCGAGAATCAGTGCGGGCGGAATGATAGCAAATGTTTGCATTGCAAACCTCTATAATTGTATAACTCACCAAACAGGAAATAATTAAAATAAAGTGCTTGTCCTGAACAAAAAGGCCTAATGAAAGCAAATAAGCCATTGTGAAGCATCAAAGGACAGAGACCTTGTTGCATGCATTCCTCACCCCGTCTAGGAAGGGGAGACCTGTGCATGAACTCATCCCATCAGCTTGGACTCAGAGATGAAGAGGATAAAAATACCTGACAAGGAGAAATGTGGTTCCTTTTGGTGCATGGACTCTAAAGGGGCAAGAATAATGAAGCAGAAGACCCTCAGCTATTTTGCCTGGGTTAGCCCCAAAGGACATATACAGTCAGCTTATGATATAAGTTTATATTACCTTTTGAAACTCAAAACTCATACTAATTTGTGTGTGTGTCTATGTTACCTGCTTTAACATTGTAAATAACTCTCTATTTCTTTTTCCTAGTTCATAAATCTTTAGGTAATTACTGGATTGGCTAAAGGTGCTGTCTTTGGTTTGCAATCTAAGATATTATTGATATGGGGTGAGTGACTGGTCCCTGGGGACTGGGAGCAACCTGGGTAACAAGACAGAATACCTGGGTAACAAGCTTGCCTGGGTAACAAGACAGACTGAATGCTTGAGGGGAGTGCCTGTGACTCCATGGTAAGACTATCATAGTGCTTTAGGCATTCACACTTTTTACTGGGTTGGTGAAATCTAATTATACCACACAGAACCAGTTTAGGGTTTTGCTCTGCTTCTTAACAGTCTGCCCTGAGGTTGGCACTCATGGTCGTGAGCCACTCCAGACAGCATGACAAACAGATATTGCGGTCTGAATCTTTCCTTCTCCTCAAACACAGTACTGTACTGAACAGAACACCAGGCATGAAATTAAGCATGGTGTAAACTACTTTTTACCTTCACTGATCCAGTTTACACCAGCTGAGGACCTGACCTAGAGTGCTTAGAGTTTCCTCTTGAAGGAGCTTATGTATTAGCTATGCCTCATGGGAGCAGTCAGAGGCACTATGAGGCTTATCACCCACTTTATTTAGCCAAATTCTTAAGCCACACCAATGTGAATCCAGAATAATTGATGGCAGAATTTGGCTCTCAGATTTTAATCAGGCTGTATTTGGGCAAATTCCCAGTCTTCTCCTTTCTTCGCTCATGCTTTACAATGGGTATGCATGTCTTCAAGAAGATCAACTAAGTTTCCCTCTTTAAAAGGATGTTAATTTCAAAACCAAGTGATGACAGTATAAATGTCAACACTGTTAACTATTTCACTACTTCTCATTTTAGCAGAAACATGTAGTTGATCTCAGAGTCCCAAATTCTTTCCCACACCTTCCTTTGTGGGAAAAGTCTCAGCAGCCCTCCCCCCACCCCGCAGTTGTCAAAAGGTCTGACTTTCCCCTGATAATGCAGTTATCCATTTTCAATATAAAAAAAATTCAGCACACTGAAAATTAAACACCTAGAGGCAGTAGAATATAAATAACACAAGGAACATTGGACCGATTGTATTATTTATATTTAATACAATCAATACTTCCCTTCTACCTTCTTAGATCAATCTGAAGCGACTACAGAATCTCTATTCTGCCACCATAAGGGCCTTGTGGAAGAATTTAAGGAAAGCATGCTTTGGAGAATGTGATGCCTTGAGTATCATAGGTGATCTAGTCAACGTTTGTTTGGTTATTTTGGGGACATATATTTTCAAGAGGTATTAATGATTTTGGGTTCTTCCCTTTTTAGATGTGCAGTTTGAAAAACCTGAAAAGATTTTGCCCTCTGAAAATTAGGCCCTTTTTAAAGGTGTCAAATTGGGCACCCAAAAATTGAGGTATGCAAAATCACTAGTCACTTTTGAAAATGTAAGTCTTGGTTCTTCACATTTCATCATTATAAAGTAACCTAAGGGACTCCCAGATAGTCTGCTGACATCATAAATTTTAAAGCACCATTTGTCTTACACACTAAACACAAATGGACAGAAATATTTACTATCCATTAATTGAATTTTTAAAAAAATTCAGTTTCACCTAAATTAGTGAATAAAGTTACTTGAAAAATAATGTGATCGAGATATCTTTTATTCATAACATTTTAGACCATACAGACCAAAGAATGGTTTTAGCAGATTTTTTGACAGGAAAGCAGGAACTGAGACAGAACACATCAATAAACATTACTAAAGTCTGAATGCATCAACTCAAAGTCTTTGATCTTAAAAAGATTTTAGGCTTTGCCGTTCGCATGTTTGTGAGCTCAGAATGTACAGTGAGAGGTTACAGACATAGCAAAACACTGGAATAGAAAAAACTATAAGTATTTTGCTTCAACAGTTCAACAATTCTGTCACTATCACATCACATATATTTTTGTTAAGGATTGCAACATACAACCACACTGTCAGCAAGTCACTGAGAATTGGCACTCCGACATCACGGTGATGAGTACCAATATAAGAATTTAGACAGATATTGCTCTTAGCTGCTACTCATTTCCTGCCACAGCATTTAATTTTTATTATTATTATCCTAATAATAGTAAATAGTTGATTTTATAGCACACTTGCCAAAGCACTCAGGGAAGGGGGGAGGAAGGCACTGTGCAACAGAATAAATACAAAAATAATGTAATAAAAGAAGAATATTCTTTGAAATTCAAAATCAGAGGGAGATGATGCACAATTTAGTATTTGAGGTTTATTGTGAGGAGTGGGAGATCATCAAGATTTTCTAGATTATGGAGAATCTTTAATTTGGTAACATTAAAGTTACAGCATTAGATTTGCACTCTGGGTGAATTCTTAGCAGTGGGCCACACATAGTAACTTGCTCTTTCTGCTAGCCCCACACCCCTGCCCTCACCAGATAGACTCTCTCTCCTAGCTGTAACTTTCTTCTGCAACATCCATTCAGTGGCATAAAGGCAGAATAAGAACTGCTTTTCCTCTCTCTTTAGGTATGAGGAACCCCCCATCTTCAGCATGTTTATACATTGATAGTACACGCCAGCACGGGCGTCCCTCTTTGTCAGGGAGTCGGTGTTCCATAGTCAGCTTCAAAGGGACTCTGTGTAGTCTGACAGAGCAACTACAGCAGGGTCTTTTTTGTTTTTATTTTTCTGGAATAAGCTTTATCTCAAGGATCTGAACACGTCTGACTGTGGCTGACAGGGCCATCTGAAAAGAGAGGAGAAAAGGCAAGAAAAGCAGAAGCCTGATACTATTCATTGACTGTATTTCAGTCCTCTAAGGAGGTTGCCTTGTGGTCATTTACCTATTCTAGTGTAGCATTTCACTGTTTCACGGGCATTGTAGACAGGTTTTCAGGGGCTGAAACACTGCTCTTCACGCTCAATGTAATCTTAATATGTTTTTTTGGTACAGTATTGATATAGCATAGTAAAGATTAGTCTAACATTGATGCATTTTACATGCCATTGTCCCAGTACATTTTTTATGCTGCAGTTAAAAGCACAGGAACTCATAGATGAGCAAATGGTCACAGCATAGCCATCACATACCAAACTGCTTCTGTGATTCTGTAGAGATTGTTTTTTTCAAACCCATCTATATGATATGCTTCTTGTTTCCTAATATGGTAGTTTATTTATGACCTAGCACTGGCAGAAAAGTCTTCTGAATGCAAAGCTGCCATTAGGCTGTTATTGTCATTATTATCAATGATATATCACCACTCTACACATGTGAAGCCATTGTATGTGCTCTTTTTGCATCATAATTGATTGTCAGATGGAAAGTTTCATGTGGCTATGAAACATTTTTCTTGGCAATCCATCTTCAGCAGGGAAAGCAATGTGATATTTCTCCTGTAGCTGTGAATTTATGGGAACCATCAGCCGGCAACAGCAGCTATGACAGCATCATGCCACACACCCGTACTACATATTCCTAAACTAGATACATTGGTGAGTATAGTACATTGCACTCACAGCATACGTTTCAAGTGATGTACAATGTGGA
This sequence comes from Natator depressus, assembly GCF_965152275.1. NCBI lineage: Eukaryota > Metazoa > Chordata > Testudines > Cheloniidae > Natator > Natator depressus. The sequence continues at coordinate 148,426,182 of NC_134234.1, forward strand.
TAAAGTATTTCACAGAAGAGAAGAGGGACTGAACAGGATTACTCAGAGAATATGCAGAGATTCAAGAAGAAAAGACTATGAAAAGTAAATACTATTGTGGCATCTGATACTGAAAATATGCCTCATTTTTTTTAATGACAAGGACTTAAAACAGTGCTCTAATAGGTTTACAGTGTTTGCCTGAATACCCCATCTTACTAGCAGGTGGTGATGCTCCTGGGAAAAGAATTAGAGGGTTCTGCTGACTCACTGAGGCAGGTGTCTTATTACTCCACCTGGATATAGAGGAGGCTCACTAGAGAGAAAAGGAGTACTTGTGGCACCTTAGAGACTAACAAATTTATCTGAGCATAAGCTTTCGTGAGCTACAGCTCACTTCATCGGATGCATGCAGTGGAAAATACAGTGGGGAGATTTATATACATAGAGAACATGAAACAATGGCTGTTACCATACACACTGTAACCAGAGTGATCACTTAAGGTGAGCTATTACCAGCAGGAGAGCTGGGGGGGGACCTTTTGTAGTGATAATCAAGGTGGTCCATTTCCAGCAGTTGACAAGAACATCTGAGGAACAGTGGGGGGGGGAGATAAACATAGGGAAATAGTTTTACTTCGTGTAATGACCCATCCACTCCCAGTCTCTATTAAAGCCTAAGTTAATTGTATCCAGTTTGCAAATTAATTCCAATTCAGCAGTCTCTCGTTGGAGTCTGTTTTTGAAGTTTTTTTGTTGAAGTATTGCCACTTTTAGGTCCGTAATTGAGTGACCAGAGAGATTGAAGTGTTCTCCAACTGGTTTTTGCATGTTATAATTCTTGACATCTGATTTGTGTCCATTTATTCTTTTACGCAGAGACTGTCCAGTTTGACCAATGTACATGGCAGAGGGGCATTGCTGGCACATGATGGCATATATCACATTGGTAGATGTGCAGATGAACGAGCCTCTGATGGTGTGGCTGATGTGATTAAGCCTATGATGGTGTCCCCTGAATAGATATGTGGACACAGTTGGCAACGGGCTTTGTTGCAAGGATAGGTTCCTGGATGAGTGGTTCTGTTGTGGGGTGTGTGGTTGCTGGTGAGTATTTGTTTCAGGTTGGGGGGCTGTCTGTAAGCAAGGATTGGCCTGTCTCCCAAGATCTGTGAGAGTGATGGGTCGTCCTTCAGGATAGGTTGTAGATCCTTGATGATGTGTTGGAGAGGTTTTAGTTGGGGGCTGAAGGTGATGGCTAGTGGCGTTCTGTTATTTTCTTTGTTGGGCCTGTCCTGTAGTAGGTGACTTCTGGGTACTCTTCTGGCTCTGTCAATCTGTTTCTTCATTTCAGCAGGTGGGTATTGTAGTTGTAAGAATGCTTGATAGAGATCTTGTAGGTGTTTGTCTCTGTCTGAGGGGTTGGAGCAGATGCGGTTGTACCGTAGAGCTTGGCTGTAGACGATGGATCATGTGGTGTGGTCTGGATGAAAGCTGGAGGCATGTAAGTAGGAATAGCGGTCAGTAGATTTCCGGTATAGGGTGGTGTTTATGTGACCATCGCTTATTAGCACCTTAGTGTCCAGGAAGTGGATCTCTTGTGTGGACTGGTCCAGGCTGAGGGTGATGGAAGATTAGAGGAATGTCATCCTGTGTGTCACTCTGAAGCCTAAGATATCTGCTGAGTCAGTGTGAAGAGATGGAAGCAGCTACAAGCATGGCTGAGAGCTCTTTTTGTTTAGGATAGTGATTGGTGTTCTGTTACTGGCCTGTTTTTAAATTCTCAGCCATTTTCAGCATTTGTTTTTTGTTTTTAAAAAGCAAACAAACCACACACAAAACTTTACGAGTTACACCCATGTAACAGCACAGGCTTCCAGCTACTGCTGAGATGTAATTGATTTTATTCCTACTCAGAACCATTACCTAAATTTACATTCACATGATTTATACACGTTTCAAGAGGAGCAACATTTTTATCTTCGGACATTTTCACACAACAATAGACAGACAAATATTTCCACAAGTGTGGCCCCATCCAAATATTATTGAGCTATAGAGATAGTGAGGGATTTCTCAGACCCAGATTAACCAACATATACATGCATAGGGCTCCCATGTTGGGGCAGGGAACAAGAAGGCCCTGACCACCAGAAGAAAAAATGGGCAACTGGCAGCCCCGCAGCCACATCCAGCCACTCGATCATTTTATTTGGCCATCAACCCATATGCTGAAAAAGAGGAAGCCGCCTCCTCCCCTCAATCTCACAGCATTGCTCCTGCATCCTCCACATGGAGCCTATAACCTGCTGCTGGAGGGGCCATAGAAAGCATGCTGCCGTGAGAGCACCCTTTTGCCCACAAACCATTTGCTTAAGAGCAAAGCGTGCTTTTTGGCTACTGATGCTGCCTTAACTGCTCTGGAAACTGGTGCTGCTTGCTGTTGCCCTGGGGAATGGTATGTAGCCGCCTAACAACAAGAACAAAAACAGTATGGCCCCCCGAAAGGTTTTAGTGGATTTTGAGGCCCCTCCACTACCACATACTCCGTCTAGTTTAAGGAAGGTGCCCCCCTTCCTTAAACAAATTCCATAATGCACATGTCCCCAAATTTCTTTAATCTGGCATTGGGCTTCCTCCTCTGCCCACTCTGTATAGAAGTTCAGTTGTCAAAGGATTATTTCCCCCTGCATTAGGAACATAAGAGTTACCATTCTGGGTCAGATTGGACCTCCATCAAATCCAGTATCCTGTCTCTAACAATGGCCGGCACTAGGTGCTTCAAAGGAATGTGTATGAACCCTGCAGCAGGCAGATGTGAGATAATCTGCCCCTATGCTAGCTCTCGTGCTTGTCTCAGATTTAATCTCTCTTCCAAAAAAATGTATATCATATTCTTGACATCCATATAAATGCACAATCCCTCTCTCAGTTTTGTCAAGTTCTTGGCCCCAATGACTTCCTGTGGCAATGAGTTCCACAGTTTAATTACACACTGTATGAAAATTAATCTCCTTTCATCAGTTCTGGATTTACCAACTTTTAAATTTAAATTAACCTATCTTATTCTTGTGTTATGAAATAGGAGAACCAATGCTCCTAATCTACCTTCTCTATACTATTTATTATTTTTATCATGTCCCCTCACATTCATCTCCTTTCTCAAGTAATCAGTCCCATGCCCCTAATCATTCTCCTTGCCTTTTTCTGGATTTGCTGTAAGACAGACAAAAGGTGGGGAGGGGAAAATGGAAGCACTGAGAGGTGAAGTGATTTGCTCAAGGACTCAGCAGATCAGTGGCAGAGCTCAGACAGAACCTAGATTTCTTGAGTTACAGTGGAGTGCCCTATCCACTAGTGTCCTTTGCCTTTTCAGTGTGCTCCTAAATGGACACCTCCTAACATAGTCTTACTGCTCTGAAGAAGTCGGCAGAACAATCAATCACATTTCACTTTGTAGAATTAGGGCCTACTTTAACTGAATCCGACAACACCAACAGGTAAACACTGGTCAGATTACTAACACAATGATTTACAAGAGCAGACTATTTAAAGTGAATTTGGTTTTATTAAATGTTTTATTGAGCAATGAATATTGTGGGACATAGTATATTATAGCCTATAATAATTCTGGGATAATAATGTTTGCAATTACAGTTATTACATACCTTATTAGCAAGTGACATGAAAATATTTTGGGGGACTGACTTTGGGCTATTACTGCTCCATATCATACCACAAAGGAAACATGCATATAAAAGTGATCTTGATGAGATTTGAAGACATTACATTAAAAACTAAAATGGTATCTTTCAATCTGATGGATTTGATCATCTTATACCAACAGTGATTTCTCTGCAAGACCGTAAGGAGATGCACAAAGACACAAAAAGGACCATGAATGACTAGAGCCATGGAAAACATTAACTGGTGGGATAAAATCATAACTGGTGACATATGCCTAAATCCTCAATGAAGGCATGTTTGTTTGAAGTTGACAGAAGAAAAGGTAGGCTGAATATTAGAAATTTTGATTCAAGAGGCTCAAGATAAATACAAAGCCAAGAGGACAAACTCACCTAGAATATAGGATAAGTGGCAGCTACAGCTATAGCTTTATTGTAAAGCCTTGTCTGCACTGGTGCAAATCTCTACTACAGTCAGGCAAAGCTTCTGTAAGCTCCAATTTGCACCAGATTCAATTTACACTGATTTCGGGTAGTGGTAAATGGCACTGGTGCAAATCATGGGTTATAGTGGTTTTGTCTGTCTTCTCTAGGTCTGCGCATTGATGCAGTTATGCCCATGGTGCAGATGAGACAATTAGGTACCTAACTCTTATTAATTTTCAATGGGAGTTTGGCACTTACCGGCTCCTTTGTGCCTTTGAAAAATCTCCCCCAAAGCTTATAAGTGCAGGGCAAGAATGACAGCTGAACAAACAGTCAGGGTGCTCAGCCTGCATATAAACCTTTATCATATTGTATGTAGCATTAGGTACCATATTTCAAAGCGTTGTTTCTCTTAACGAAATGGATAAAATCTCTTCCTAGGAATCTGACATTAATACAGACATTCTTTGCACACAAGACAATATGTAACATGGAAGTGATCTCTGTTTTACCAACTCATCTATAAAGATGTCATACGGTTTCATGTAGCAATGTGTCGGATTATAAACATTCCCTATATGGGTACTGAAAAGGTAGTCTTCTGGAGGATTACTAATTAACTCAAATAATAGTGTGTTCACAACACAAATTAATTACTAGGCAAAGGTAGCTACTATTAAGCTGAGGCTGTCAATGGGAAGCTACAGAACTGTGCTGCGTAATCTGACAAAACAGTGAAGAAGAAGAAGAAGAAGAAGAATACAAAGATGAACTGATTTTAAGTGTCCCCAGACTTCATACTGTGAGGGGGATGTGTGACTTTTTATCCTCAGAAATAATGGGTGAGAGCAGGAACTCTGATCACGTAGAGGTGCCTGAAAGCATTTTGCCGCTAGAGCAGGAGCAAGCAGAGTGTCTTCATTACTGATGGCGGAAGCAGGCTTACTTGTGACATTTGCTAGACATACTCAACAGCACCATTTTGCATTTGCCAGCTAGCGCACAGCAACAGGGTCATTATAACCCCTCTAGGGACTGGAGTGGTGCTGCACGCACTGCTAGCCAGTTTCCTGTCCCGTGCTTTATAGACAAATAATGGCTACCTCCTACAACAGTGTACTAGCAGAAGATGGGGCTCCCTGCACCATCTCCAGATTATACTCTCTGGGCAGCGATTGCATGTTCCAGGCTGTAAATTAGATCTAAAATATAATATGCAAGTTATAAATCAAATGAATGCAATAGTGAATTCTGTAGCACCTGCCATTTAGAGCCTGTGCTAATAAATAATGAAAGCTAAACAAACTGCATTTGTAGCAAAGAAGGTGCAGCCAGAGATTCCACTGGTATGAGATACGTGCCTCATATAACTCACAGTCCAAAGTATACACCTGAGGAACCAAAAAGGGCTTACCACACTGTATATGTGTATAAGGTACATCCTGACAGTATAGTAGTAGCAGCATTGATTACATTCAGGTCCCGGATTGGGCTGGAAGACCTGCACGGGAAGCACATTGAGTGGGAGCATCCCGGTGATGAAACACCATGTGACTTGCTTTAAAGCAATCCCTTCTGAGAGAAGGATGTAATCAATGGGTTCCTAAACTTTTGGGCACATAGCTTTCACTGAGTTTAATGGAAACTCATGGGCAGAGTTTGCAGGACTAGGCCCTTGTTCTTATCAAAGTGTTCATTTACTGCTAAAATGAGACAGGGACACCTCTTAATAATGCTATCCCACATTCAGGATAAATTGAGATTAAGCCTTGAACAAGGATCAATGAAAACAAGAGTCCACTGAAGCCTTGTGTTACATTATTTTCCCCTTTGTATTTATTATTGCAAATATTTCCATTGATTTACACTTCTCCGGCAGCTGAATGATGCTGCTGAAACAAACACTGAAAATAAACAATGATATTAAATTGTGGCATCAACCCATTTTTGTTCTCAAAGAATTTCCTCTGCAAGCCAGGAATTTCTTTAAAGGAAACTTTGATTGTATGGGGAAGATTCTCTGCTGCGTCCAGCAAGGGGGCGGGGAGGAGACATGGCCCTGTTTAGGGATCCCCAGTTCTCTGCCTCAGCTCCAGTTTTGCCACAGGTTAGTCTGCTCTAATGTGCACCATGTGGATACCCTAAGGGCCATATGCCAGCTAGTGATAACCAGAGCACAGGGCACTATGGCCATTTCCCCAGCACACTGCTCCCTGTCCCAGCGCCAGGCAATGTAGAAATGGAGCTACTAGAACTACCTCTACCACCACTAAGCACTCCTCCACACGTGGTTATACCCGGCAGAAGACTTGTGAGGGGCTGATGTTCTCTTGGTTGCACCTGAGTGGTGCAAAAAGAGCACAAAAAACAAGGAGTCCTTGTGGCACTTTAGAGACTAACAAATTTATTTGGGCATAAGCTTTCATGGGCTAAAACCCACTTCATCAGATGCATGGAGTGGAACATACAGTAGGGAGGTATAAATACACAGCATATGAAAAGGTGGGACTTGCCTTACCAAGTGGGGGATAAGAGTACAGAATCTGTTCCTTTATGTTCAAATGCTCCCAAAATGGAACATTTAGGGTTTGGCATTTTTTGGTGCTGGACCTATTGCAGGTGTCACTTTGGCTAGGAATGGTCCTCCTCCAGATTATGCAAATTGCTACTGGTATTGCCAGAGCTTGCCCAGATATCCAGTAGTCTAAATGTACCCTCCACCAGAAACATGAGAGAGAATTGTAGTCACTAGTAATACCAGTAGTTGCTTTTCAAAATCGCCTCACATTGATCCAGTTCTGTTCTCTGTGAAGGTACAGCTTCAATTTTCCTCTGGAAACTTTCATCAAGGTATATTGTCAGCACAGTTCCTTTCAGACAATTCACTGATGCTGCATTCTACAGACAGCCTGAGTCAAACATCTTTTGTTAATGTTACTGACATAATATTTCCTTTGTTTTAAATATGTTTGTGCTCTTGTATTTGTTCAGGAAAGATTAGCATATGTGGTATCTTATAAAGTGGCAGCACCTGCTTTAGGCAGTTGATTATCTATGCTGACTTCCTGAATGATCTTCTGAGGGATATTAACAAAAATGATTATCAGAGAAGATGAGAGCATTATTTGGTGCTTGCCAACAAGCATAACGTGTCAGTCAGGAGCACCTTTGAATAACATCATCCATGGTGCAAACTATAGAAGGATTATGCTACCTTGGCCTAGTTTTCTGAAACCAGACAGATGCTCAGAGACTTGTGAATGACCTACATTACTTGCAGTGAACAGATTGCTCTGGGGTCGGTAGGTATGTATGTATGTATTGTTTCTTTAAATGTGTAGTAGGAAGCCACTCCAGGTGGGTGTAAGGAAGGTTCTATGGAGAAGCATTAAAGTGAAGAGGATGGAGAAAGAAGAGTAGCTTTAACTCTTTTCTAACAAAGAGTCTTCTTTGGCGTTTGAAGAAAGCCATTGCTTCTGCAATTCTGTATCAATGAGACCTGCAGGCATTCGGTACCATGTTTAATTTGGACCTTCATGCAGTGGAAATAAAGGATGGTGAGATCTGAAAGCAGGTAGGCAAAACTGACAAAGGTACACTAAAAGCCAATTAAAAGGCAGTATGTAAAGACTGCAGTATCAGATTCAAATCAGGGTTAGCAATGCTCACCCTGTTTCCTTAAGGTGCTGCCTATCAAAGCAATGAAAGTATTGAATGTTACTTGTGCTGTCTTATATTTTTAGCTATGAATATGGTGCAAAAATCAGATAGGGAAATTGGCTCAAGAGACAGTCTATTTCATAACTGTGGTACAGTGATAAGAACATGACACTTCTTTGGTAGGGCGAGTGGAAGGTAGTAAATTTGCTTATTAGTTTTCTTATCCTCTATCACATAAGTCCTTGCTGCTTCCTAAAGCTACAGCATACCCATCTAAGAACGAACATATTAAAAACATCTGGCCCAACTCAGGAATGTCTGGAAAAAGGTACCTGAATCAACTTCTTACTTCAGGATCAAAACATGAACAGTTAAGACAAGTTTCTTCTGTAAGCCCAGACAAGTAAATACCCCGAATTCATCTGAGTTTTCAAAACAACTTTTCAAGGCCATGCCAGTTGACTTTCTGATCACAGTACCAGGGGAAATGGGGAGAAGGGCCTCAAAACACTAAAGCTTCTGTCCTCAGAACTAATTCTGAGATGCCACCTTCATTCATGAGCTGTAACTCTTACTAACAGCTACTTGTTAAGCACCAGAAGTGTGTTTAGTACCGTAGAGGTGCTAAGGATTTCAGGAGCCAGGGTTTTGCTGGCCTCACAGAATGCATTGATTTGAAGCCAGCAAGCCTTTCTTCCAGTCTTCATTTTACTTGGGCTTTGTCAATGAAGCTTTTTATGTGAAGTATCTTCTCTTTCTCGCCTCAAGTTAAGTACATCTTGAAAAAAGGAACACTTAATTTGACATGTGTTTATAGTAAGCCTATGTACCCTTAAAATGTGTCCCAGTTATGGCCCAATCCTGCACAGACTTGCATATGTACAGCAGAACTTTCGGCACTGATTGGAATGGTACTGGTCCCAGCATGTAAAGTTAAGCATATGTGTAAATCTTTTCAGGACTGGATCTTAGCTTTCTCCTGTTTTTTTTAAAACGCTGTTGTACAAAGCTTGGGCTCAATCCTGATGGGAGCCTTTCCAATGACTTCACTGGGCTTAGGCTCAAGCACTAGGTCAGTAGGAGACTGCATGTTGTAAAGGTTCGTGCTTTGCAGCAGTGAGCCCCCATTTGAAATAGCCTGGGGAAAAAATTAGAAAACAAATATTCAGTAAAGGTATGGTTGTTACAAGAATAAATGCAAACTATTATACAAATTAGGTGTTGCCCTTGGGCTCTTGGTAAATGGTCAAAAATATAGCTTGGAATAATTTACTATAGTGTTTTGGGCCATTTCTGTAATTTTTTTAAAGGATTAAGAACTCTGTCCTACTCAGCAAGCATTTTGCCATTCACTCAGGATTATAAATAAAGGTCCTGAATCATCAAAGCACTTAAGGACTGCTTTAGTCCCATTGCAGTCAATGTAATTTCAGCACATGCTTGAGTGCTTTCCTGAACTGGGGCCTGGAAGAAGAAGGAGGCAAAGAACTCTGGGATTTTTTGTTTGAATGTACAAATGAGGCACTGGGGGCTGATTTTTATTTTTTGTTTGTCATTGCAGCTGTGTGTGTAAGAGAATTGCTCAGCTAGACCACATGGAAATTAGCCTCTGGCAAGAGGTTATGGAGATGACACAACCAAATGAGAAAACCATAAAGCAAAAAAAGTGTTCATTTCATTTTTTGGAATGTTAATGTTTCACTTCTGATGACAAGTAGCCATGAACTAAGTCTCCCAAGACCCCAGATAACCTGATCCACACAGACTGGTCATTTTATACATACACATACACACACACACACAGTTTTTCACCAAATATTTAACAAAAGAAAATGAGATAAAAATATTTGATACCTAAAATATCTAAGCAACACAAAGCCTCAGAGAGACTGGGAAGTGAGATGGGAAGAAGATATGGTGGGGGGAAAGAATTGCTCATTTTAAAGTATTTATTTTTGGACAAAGAGGGTAAGCATATAATCCAAACATTAGGAACTGAATAAGAGATGCAGAATGTATTGATGTGCGATAGCACAGAACCTACAGATAGCAGAATCCTCCTAGTCACAGAATAACTTCATTATAAACAATTCACTGAAACTGAATTTGCAATCCATATGTAGTACTACATTAATTCGTTCAGCGCTTTATTAAGTTGTTGTTTGATGTAAAAAGGGTCTGCTCTATATAAATGTTCTGTATTGTCCAGGGACCTTTACATAAATACAGCATTCATTTCATATCTGTTTCCTTTATCAGAGTCTTTTCTCTCAATCTGATTTTACTGAATACAGACTCAACATAAATTTACATTCACACTCTTCTTCCTTTTCTGCTATTAGTGCTTCCAATAAAATGATGGGTCATTCCAGCGATGTGCACGGGGGGAGGAGGGGGGCAAGCAGGGGCACAGCCTTCCCGCCAATAATCGGAGGGGGCACAAAGCTCCTCCAGCCCCAGAGCTGTGGGGGGGGAGGGGGGAGGTACAGAACGTGCCACAACAAAAGCGGTCAAATTTAAATTCCTGTGCATGCCCCTGGGTCATACTGAACCTGCATTTATTCAAATTTTACATAATTTCTTACTTGACAGTGTAGTGACTAACTGTATCCAACAAGAAGCAGAAGGGCGTATGTTGTTGTTATGAGTCAGTTTACAATTAAAAATGTTGTACTTTATTTACAGGCTGGGGCCAAAGGGAACATGGAAACAGAAGCACCTGAAACCTGAGGCTGAAAACTACATCCACTTGAAGGCATGCTGCCACTGCGGGACCCTTCATAATTCTAGGAGATAAGAAGTACTCAAATTCGGCTTTCAGTCACAATTGCGTTATGGTATGTGAGGCTAGGCCCCTATAGTAACTTATAGATGTCCTAAAATTATGGCATGATTCACCCACGTATCTTGCAGTTATTATTCTTTATAATTGTATTACAACAGCACCTAGAGGCCCCAGTGTGCTAGGTACTGTATGTGGGGGTATAATATGCGGCCCTTTATCTATTATCAAACCCTCATGGCACCATGGGGAGCTGCACTACCTGACTCCATCCTCCTTTATGCAGACGTGTTTGTCAAGTCCTTGTTATATATACCCCAGCCCGTAATAATTTCTGTCCCCTTCAGCACAACAGGCAGTCACAAGTTGCATGGCTCTAGTGCATGCTTGACAGCCCTAGATTTCTTTGCCAAAGGAATTGACTGAAGTGGACTGGGCCCAGGCCCAGCCACTTCACTGGGGCCCAGAGCTGGGCCCTTGTTCGGAACAGCCACAATCAGTCTTTCTCAGTCCCTCGCTGCTCTCTGAACTCTCTCTTCTCTCTCCTCCCCTGAAGGCTTTGCCAACCTCTTGCTCTCCTCCTCCCACTTTGTAATATTAGCTTCTCAGACAGCTTCTCACCAGTCTGCTGGACAGATCCTTACTCTACAATCTAACTGCTGCCGTTCCCCTCCTTTTACTGAGGTCCTTAACCTTTTAACAGGCCCCAAGTGCTTCCCTGCCTAATTAACTGCCTCCCGGTTACCCAGTGTGTTAACTACTCCCAGGTAAACATGAGCAGTCTCATTTCCCCTTCTGTAGCCTGTGAGAGGTAGACTAGGACCCTGACTTCAGAGGGCCAGATACCCTCGGACAGGGTGAAAAGGGGTAAATTCGTAATTGTTGGACACCAAGTAATTTTATTCTTAAAGTTACTAAAATATATAGTCTAGAGACACAAGAATGGGTAGGCCAGCTCTTACTGTTTCTCTCAATGGCATTTCATGGATGTGACACCCACTATTTCAGCCACAGGGGATCTTTTACACAGCTTAGGGGACTTCACAATTAGGATACGGTTGCCAACTTTCTAATCACACCAAACCAAACACCGCTGCCCTGCCCCTTACCTGAGGCCCCGCCCCCTGCTTGCTCCATCCCCCCTCCCTCCATCGCTCACTTCTCCCCACCCTCACTCACTTTCACCGGGCTGGAGTAGGGGGTTGGGTGAGGGCTCCAGCTGGGGGTGTGGGCTCTGGAGTGGGGCCAGGGATGTTAGGTTTGGAGTGTAAGAGGGGGCTCAGGCTGGGGCATGTGGGGGTGTGTGGGTTCTGGGAGGGAGTTGGGGGTTGGGGTGTGGGAGGGGGATCAGGGTGCGGGATCCTGGTGGCGCTTCCCATGGCTCCCAGGAAGTGGCCGCCAGGACCCTGCGGACCCTAGGCGGCCAGGGAGGCTCCGTGTCCTTCCCTCACACCCACAGGCGCCGCCTCCGCAGCTCCCATTGGGCACAGTTCCCGGCCAAGGGAGCTGTGGAGCTGGTGCTGGGGGCGGAGCCTCCCTGGATGCCCATGCACCTAGGGGCCGCAGGAACCTGGCGGCCACTTCCAGGACCCACATGGAGCCAGGGCAGGCAGGGAGCCTGCCTTAGCCCCAGGCCCCCGCTGCACTGCTGACTGAACCTTTAATGGCCCAGCCGACTAGAGCACCCAGGGTCCCTTTTTGATTGGGCATTCCAGTCGAAAACCTGACACCTGGCAACCCTAGATTAGGACCAAACAAAATAGCCTAAATTAATAATTTTGATTATTTTATTAGAAAGGAATAAGAAGAAAAACAGCATTGAACAAAACAATACAGACAACACAAATAATAAACTGGGTACTTCCATTACAATCTCTTCTGTATGCCGCTCTATGGAGAGCTTTCAGTAGAGATTATACATTTGAGAATGAACTTGACTTTGTCTTGTGATAAGATGAGAACAGATCTTATTTCCCAAAATTATTCTGAGTGCAGTCTTAGTGTATCATAAGAAAATTAAGACTTAAAAAGAGAAAAGAATTTTTTTTAAGGACAGGTAGATCCTGTTGGTTATTAATAATCAGTTTATACATGGGCAAGGCACACAATTTAACTAAATCCATAAAATAAAAGAAACCATTTAAATTAGTTATTTAGCAGATGCCATTTAAGGTACTATTTTAAGACAGGCCAATTATTGAATATTAATAATCATATATCCAATTAAATCTTTAGCTTATGTCTCCTCTCCAAGAATATATGGTGTAACCATTTGGTCATTAACAGGAGAAACTGTTAACATCTTAAGCTACAGAAACATTTGCATATCCCAATAGTCATGAGAAGAGTTTTTAAACCTACTCCTTTGGCAGTGTTAGTTAACTTCCTCTCACCAATCCATGCTGAAATTTTGGTCAGTTTGTCCTTGGGTTGGCTTCTTCTTAGCTGTCTATAGTAGGTTCTGTGTAGAGATGGATAGGATGTATTGATTGCTGTGTTTTGGAATCGGGCAGCAAAGTTATGCTCGGTGCTCAGTTCAGAGTTTTTTATACTTCTTGCCTTTGTATTTTGATAAAATTATAGGAAAACACAACTCTTTTAGGCTTGCTTAGATTCAAAGTTGCTGTCATCCTTTCATAGGCTCTGTGCCTTCAGGGTTTGATTTCAGTGATGCCATCAGTTCCTGAAATATGCATTCTGCTTGATGAACATGAAACACTTCTAATTGTCTTTGTTCTCTTGTAGCAGAAAATTCTCCCATAACTTTTAAAAAGTTAGCTTTAACTCTTTTTATTCAGTCCATTTTTGAGGTTTTTTTCAGCTTTATTAGAGTTCAACAGGAAGTGAAATTCGGATTTTTAGAAAATCCATACACTCATGTTCTTTATACAGAAATTTTTACTTTGCAAGTCTTTAAAAATTAGAATGATTTTTGGAGTGTTTAGCTTAAATAGTTAAAGAAATTGTTGATTCTTACGTTCTGGAGAGATGCTGATATCTGTCTTCCTGAACTGGGTGAGTTGCTTGAAATTGTCAGGTAGCTAACTACCTAATTGCCCATTAATATAAATAATCTATATTTAGATGGCTTCTTGGTTTAGTAATCAAATTAGCAATGTCATTAGATTTCAGGTTGCTACATAAAGCATTTTACCATTTATATAGTAATGATGCTAGGAAGTTATATTAGGAACTTTGCATTTAGCTCACATATTTATAAGCATGCATATCACAAAGGTGTGCCATTTCAACATTTAAAAATAACTAAAAGGTTTTACACACTTCCAAATACACATTTCCCCCCAGAGACTTTTCCTTGCAAAGAGGGAGAAGGAAGGGCTCACTTTACAGTTTAGGATATTTTTTGGAATATCTTGAATAAGGAACATCCTCACATGCCTTCATATGACCAGCTCTTTCCTAAAACATGTTCTTTACATAGTTCATTTTTTTGAGATAAGGATTATATCTAAACCAAGGTGGTATATTAAATAAGAGGGAGGTGTATCTTTTTGACCATGTTGCAACAGTTGCAATCTTATATATGAATCACCATCATTAACACTTATTCAGCTTGCAGACCAGAAGGAACTTTCACATGGAATTTCAAAACTGCATTTCAAGGGTCAAAACATGGTATTTATCTCCCTTGACACTTTACAAGTTTGTCACATTGACAAACAACAGCATTCTTAGGAATCTCCTTAGCATGGACATTTCATATAACTAAATAAACAAAAATATATGCATGTTGGGTACTTTTCTCCAACACCATATGTAAGAAAGTAATAATAAATATCTGCTAAGATTCAGTAGAGGTACAGGCAAGTTTGTAATGACTGAACTTTATAAGTTATAGTAATTGTATTAATATCCTTTTTGCATCAATACTGATATCTCACCTCTATATGTACATACACATAGTAAGCCACAGTCACTACCACAAAGAATGTAGTAATTAAATAGACAAGAGAGGCAAAGGGTGAAAGAGAGCATGATCATCCCCATTTTACAGCTTAACGAACTGTGGCACAGAGAAACTAAGTGACTTACCCAAGGTCAAAGAGGAAGTCTATGGCAGAGTCAGGAACAGAACCCAAATCTGATTTGTAGTCCGTGCTTTAATCCTTTTTTGACAGCTGCTTTTCTGCTTCTTCATAGCAGAAGAAAATAGTGCTTCTGAGAAAACATCTGTCCTACTTGCAGGGTTGCATCAGATTTCAAGATACTCATCCTCAAGCTCCATTGTTTCTGGGTAAGATTTCACTTTTAAGGATAACTTGAAATTTCAAGTTAGTAAAACAATGGCCCCTACATAACAACTGAAGCCATATCTGCTCACAGCTTCAGAGATAAACCAACAGATTACAGCTTTGCATAAATCTAAATGACTAGAGCTACAAAGAAAGGGGGAAGAAGTGAAAAAGGGAAGTGACAGACTCCAGCATTTCATGCTTTCCCTATTAGTTTCCCCATCAAGGCTTTTCATTCATTTCCCCCATCCTAACTTCAGCAATTCCAACACCCGCTGCCAAGCAACTGCAGCATGGAAAACAAATATATTCCAAATGTCACAACCAACTCCATTGCAAAACAAACACAAAATTCTTGAAGACAACATCACCCCGCCAACCAACCAACTTCATTGCAGGTAGGAGCACAGGAATTATATTAAAGCCCACCTTCCCAATCAACGTCACTGAAACCCTTCTTCCCGACCCGACCACACACACCCGCCCCCAAAAAAAGATCTGGCAGAAGCTGGTTCGTTTAAAAAAAAATATTCAGAGAAAACCAAGACAGCTGCCATTTCTCATTGTTCCTTATGGGTCCTTATTGTGGTCAATGCTTCCCTCCATTAAAGTTTTCAAAATGGCCACAACCTCTTATAGGTTGAGAATGAAGCCAAAGGCCACCTTTGTTAAAAACAAAATGGAACTTCAACCCCATAAACAATGACAGATAAATGCCCTTCTCAAAATGGCCACCTACCTATGGGCAACTTATGAGCTCACTCCCATTGGGAACAATGGGAGATTTCAGCCATTTTGAAAGAGGGCACTTCTGTGTGGAATTCTCTGCAGCAGAATTGTCTACCCCTGTCGAAAAAACTTTCAGCTATGAGGAAGAATGGCAAAAAAAAAAAATGACCGTTAATCCTCAGATATGTCCTCAACAGTAGCCTATGCATAAGATTCCAGTGATTTTAACTATATGGGAAGTTTGAAGCATCTGTGTTATTCTGTTATTAGCATCTTTTAGGAGAATGAAATGATCTGACAAGGGGTGCGAAGTCTCCTAAAGGATGAATTTTAGCTAATTAAAACATTTACTTGTACATTCTCAGAAAATTAATTCAGAACTCAAAGGATGAGTGCTGCAATGTAGCTGTATCAAAGGTCTATAACTAAGTAAATGAATTCCTTCTTCCTCAACTCATGCATAATAAATACAGAAGAAACTGACAACTCCAACTCCTGTGCTTTAGATGGTTACACTAGCTGGGCCAGATTTTCTGGCCTGCCAGAGCCCATTTCTTCGACCAGAGCCATATGTTTTTTTACACTCATGAGTAGTCAGGATGTTGGTTTTATATTATGCTGTTTGAACTATTCACTTAGGGCCTGACCCAAGGCACATAAAATCAATTTGATTTGAATCTCCCCCAATGCAGACTGGGTTCTGGGTTTATTGCATTTGCAAATATGTACCCCAAATTCAACCAGGGATCACATAACTAAGGAACCACTTTCCTCATCATCCCCAGTTCCCTTAAATCTGTATGCCTCCCAGTTCCTTACCTTTTGTTGTGTTCTTGGGGGCTTACACTTAGTAGCCTTTCTTGTAATAATACATGGTCATCATTGGGTTAACTGGGTTACCCAGAATATAAGGGGATGGAATCATACTTCTCTCATTTTCTACTTCCTGTTCGTCCGTGGGAGTTAACCCCCCCACCACACACACACACACACACACACACTCAGTTTGTTGTGATGCAGTTGAATACAGCAGCAAACTCCCTGCTTGCAGTTCTGTAAGTAAAGTGTTATTTTCGTTGCACTGAACAGTCCCTTTGCAAAACTTCTATCCTCCCCTGTGTCTTTAGTGGATATTGAGTAGCAGCTGTTCCCAGTAGCAGAGACTTCAAGAGAGCAGTCTACAAAAGCTGGATAGCTATAGTATGCCAGGCCTCCAGAATTCTGCATCTCTCTTTCTTTACATTTTGTAGTCTGCTTCCATTTCAACTCAGCTGTGGAGAATCCAAAAGTGCTGTGCTTGTGCCGTCTCCTTGATTTTTGCAGAAATTTGTAGCCTCTTTTCCTCCTATGATTGCACGGTGAGATAATTTATAGCATTATCAACTTTAATTTAGTTTGAAAGTATAGAAGCAACATTCACAATTTATGGGCCAAAATCTGCCTCACTTACTATGAGTTCAAGGGAATTATTCTCAGATTTACATCTGTGTAGCACTGATCCGTGTTTGATCCCGTGATTTTTGTAACCTGGGTAGACATTTGCTAGTCTTTGCAAAAAGCGACAGCATGTGGTTGCAAACTGAAACGTGGTTACTGCAACAAGGAAACATCCTGAGTTGAGTACCTTGAAAAGCAGCTATTAAACAAAACAAATACCAAACAGCTCCTGGCTTGTATTATTCAGAACAGAAATTCGATAGGATATTTGGACTAAATTTTAAGGAAACACAGTTTTTTAAAATTGGTTAGTTGTGCTCCTGCTATTTGTGTGCTGTTAGTTCATGTTACTTTACAATTGTTGTACCTGCATGTTTAAATGTAACACAAAGTGCTATTTAGCAAGGGTTTAAATGCTCTTCACATGCCTTTCTTGTTGAGCTTTTTCTTCATGGTTCTCTGCAGGTAAATTAATACAATTTTAACTATACTCATACCATTGTGGATGTATTCACGTTCTCCAGGGAAACACAGCCACTAGCATGGCCTGAAGATTAGGAAGTAGACTGTATGCTATTTTACACCTTCAGATTTACATAGTTATACAAGGTGCAAAGCAGTGGGGAATCCATTGCAATGTCCAGAAACAGTGGGAGGGGAAAAGTACACCATGTGTAAATTAAAGGCTGACCTCTGTTGTTGCTCCCATTGAGGTCAGTGGCAATTTTTCTATTAACTTTGTTGGGAGAAGAAATGAGCCCCTAAACTGTCCAGGTTTGCCATATGTTTATCAGTGTTCTGATGGTGGTTCTGCTGTGTCATACAATGCAATTACTTATTTTTAAGAAATACTGCTCTGTGTCAGCTCTAACCTAGGAGACCAACAATTTTTACACTTACCTTAGCACTATTACAGGACCAGCCAACACCCAAAGTGAGCTAATGTGCTTTTCTTTAGCATCAGCCATGCATCCTACCTTGGTCCATTTTTTTCTTCAACAAATATATTATTTTTGGAGGAAATGGACAACAAGCATGTTTCTTTAATGGGATCACTTATTTGACAGGCAGCAAAAAAGTTCTAGTCCATAGTCTCTCTGGGTAATAGTCTTGCATGTACTGTCTTCCCACACTCGTACTAGCAGATATAAAAATTTCGGCAGCAGCAAGGACTACCAGCAATTCTGGGGGTAGTGGGAGGGGACTAACCAAATCCTTCCTCACCCACGCTCCCCTGTGGAGCAAAGGCTTTGAGGATACATGGCTGCAGGAGACCCCTGGCAACACCATAAGGCCTAATATCCATTTTTTGTGGGGAGAAGGTAACTGAGAGGGGGATTTGGTAACTGGCAGACCCCAGTGGCATCCTGACAGCCCTGGACTTGCACATATGACATCAGCACATATGACCCATATTGATCAGTGGACTTCCTTTCCTCTTGCTCCTGGTCCTCTGGAGTATGACCTCTGGGCAGCAGAGAGAGCAAGAAAAGCCGTCCCGGCCCAAAAATGAGAGAGGCACCAAAGAGAGAGCCCATCATCTAAGGGAGTTGTGAAGATAGCAAGAGAGGTGGTAAGGTCTAGTGGACAGGGCACCTGATTGAGTCCCAGCCATGGCATTAACCTGCTGTGTGACCTTAGGCAAGTCACTTCACCTATCTCCCCACTTTTATCTGTCTTGTTTATTTAGATTGTAGCTATGTGGGGCAGGGATTGTCCCATACTGTGTGTGTACAGCGCCTAGCACAATCAGGCCCTGATCTTGGTTGGGGCCTCTTGGCACTACTATAATACAAATACTTTTTTTAATGATCTAATAGTTTAAGAGGCAACTTGTTATAGTCTGTATGGAAAGACAAAAAACAATAAAATAATACAAACACAATAGAAAGTGAGCCCAGGGTCACTTTTCCTGTGTGGTCACAGTGTCTTGTTGCATCTTCACTTTACTTGAATTGTAGGATCCTTAGGACAGGGACCACGTGTAGGTAAGCGCTTGCAGGTCCTAGCTCAGTGGAATCTCAATCTTCAATGCCTATCACAACCCCCTGTTGAGTTGCTTGTAACATTCTGATAATCCACGTGTCAGACTGACATTTTTCATACATGGCTTTAGTTTGAAGATAAATTATTTTTGTGCAAAAGTTCAACAATTCTTGAGTGAACTTCCCCCACTTATATATATATATATATATATATATATATATGTAACTTTTTTTTTTTTACCAGCTTCCTGGTAGAAATGGTTAGAGGTAGAAATTTGTCTGGGAGACTAGAATCATGGAGAACTGTCTGAGTTTTCTTGTGAAAAATGACTTAAGATTTGGTCTAGTCAGGAGGCTTTAAAAATTGCACTTGAATGTGTAGTAAATCTTTTTGATCAAACACGGTAATAGCTTAAAGAGCATTCACAAGGAAGGTAGTATGCACTTTAGCATGGGCATGAGGCATGTCCCTAGGTGAATATTAAGTAAGTTAGGTCTTCACAAAAGCCCTGCCTCATTTAAAGTGATTTTGTGAGTTGCATCTGATGGGTCTTCACAAGAGGCCTGCTTTATTGAGCCACACTTGCAGTGATTGAAGCAAAGACTTCTGTGAAGCCACTGGATCACTGGGAGCTCATGACAGGGCATTCCTTTAGTGTCGAGCCAACTTGTTACAAATGAAGCACTTTTTGTTTTTGTTTTTTTTCTCCAAAGTAGGATATTCTATTTCCACTTTGGAGAAAAAGAACATTAACATTGCATGGTTAAGCATTGAAAAACCCAGTGTTATCTCTGTTCTTTATAATTGTTCATAAGAATGATATAAGGCCAGGTGTAAATCTGCATGGCTCCATTGACTTGAATTTGCCCACAGTCTTCAATGAGATGAATACATACGGTTTCCCAGGAATAATGTTGTTATACATTTTACTATTCAGACATAGCAAAGTAAGTGAGTAAGACAGAAAACAAAACAAGGGTAAAAGAGCCTGGATAAGAGCATAACCATAAGATTACAGCAAATGTGTGTAAAGATGTGTCAAGCATAATGGGGGTGTGGGGCAGGGCTGGGCTGAGGCCAAAGACAAAAAAGGATCAATATAGCTTCAGGGCTGCTTTAAGTTGCACTGGTTTGTAACAGCCCTAGTGGAGGTCACTGTGGTGGCAGGGTTCACCAGAGTGGCAGCTACTCATTCTACTGCTCCAGAGTGCCCCAACATACTCCCTGTGCAGGAAGACCAGAAGGGTGTGATGTAGAATGAGCTATACTGGCTGCATGCCACCTGGGGATTCCCAGGCTGCCCACATGGGGCAGATGTAAGTTTCCTTTTCACTGCTAGAGTGGCACAAAGGGGACATACCGGAGCCAAGGATCTGGCCCTGAAGCTATATCTGGTGTCATGGTTGGTTCTTAAGAATTATTTTACTCAAATTCCAGGAAGGATGATGGACTGAAATGACTGTTTTTGTAAGGTCAGAGCTTTCCTTTGGGAATGTACTTCAACTATTTTAGGTCAAGTAATGGTTTCTTGAGTCTTTCTTTTTTCTACACATAACTCGGGAGCATTGTGCTGCAATCAGGGGATGTGATCTCCAGTGTCACCTGTTTCTGGGCAAGAACCCTTGTCCAACTCCCTTTTGAATGGGGGTTTTAAGGCTGCATAGTTTCCTGCCATACACTATGATATCCCCAGCATGCTTGTGCATGTGTAGAACCCCTTGGAGTCAGGATGGGACCTAAACGTAGATTTTTTTTTCAGTAGATAACCGCAGGACTCAGGAGACCTGGGTTCTATTCCTAGCTCTGCTTTTGGTCTGCTGTGTGACACCTGTCACAGTGTCAGGATAACAGTACTTATATCTCCACCTCCATGGTCCACTCCAGGTGTCCCCAGACATGTCTCAGGTCTCCAGCCTCAGTTGTCTCTTGACAGGAACTCTTGTCCGACTCTCTTCTGACTGGAGGCTTTGAGGCTGCATAGCTTCCTGACTTACACTATGATATCCTCAGCAAGCCAGTCTGCCTAAAGGCCAGCACCTGTGATTTTCTTTCTCTGAGAGAGTGTTGCCAGTAGTTACAAGTTATCCCACAGCTCTTTTTATGCAAGTACATTTATTCTTAAGGTAAAAGCATTACAGAGAAAACATGTATAATGAAAAACCAAAAAGTTCCTATATGTATCCTAGAAGCTTACCAGAGTTCACAGTGGGCCCTAGTAGGTCAAAGTCCTTCCAACCCTTCCACCAAAGGTTGAGCCCCAACTTAAGACAGAAGATCCAGTCCATTTGCTGGATCAGAAAGAGGGGCCCTTTGTTGGTTTATGCTCATTCCTTTATTCTAAAAGTGGTTTCTTTGTCTCTTGGTCTCTGGAAAACCAAGCCAGAACCAGTATATGCAAACCCCTCCAGGGAATGGTACCTCTCTAAAGTTTTTTAGTTTCAGTGATTGACCTTAATCAGCTACCTTCCCCCCAACACTGTTTTTAGTCCCTGTAGAAGCTGTGGTAACACTCCCCAATGGAGTAGAACACATTCATATGTAAGCCATTCATAGATTTAATTAAATATGGTACCAAAGATAACCTTTCCCCTCTTGGTGCCTAGTTCATCGATCTGTAACATCTTACATGCTTGGTAAAGTGTTCTGAGACATATGGATGAAAAGCTCTTCTCATAAATATAAAGGGAAGGGTTAAATCCCTCCTGGCCAGAGGAGAAACCCTTTCACCTATAAAGGGTTAAGAAGCTAGGATAACCTCACTGGCACCTGACCACAATGACCAATGAGGAGACAAGATACTTTCAAAGCTGGAGAAGGGGAGAAACAAAGGGTCTGGGTCCGTCTGTGTGATGCTTTGGCTGGGGACAGAACAGGAATGGAGTCTTAGAACTTAGTAAGTAATCTAGCTAGATATGCATTAGATTCTGTTTTCTTTAAATGGCTGAGAAAATAAGCTGTGCTGAATGGAATGGATATTCCTGTTTTTGTGTCTTTTTGTAACTTAAGGTTTTGCCTAGAGGGATTCTCTGTTTTGAATCTAATTACCCTGTAAGGTATTTACCACCCTGATTTTACAGAGGTGATTCTTTTTACTTTTACGGAATGCTTTTTCATTGTTCTTAAGATCCAAGGGTTTGGGTCTGTGGTCACCTATGCAAATTGGTGAGGATTTTTATCAAACCTTCCCCAGGAAAAAAAGGGGGTAAGATTTGGAAGGATTCTGGGGGGAAAGACGTTTCCAAACGAACTCTTTCTCAGTAACCGGTGTTAGACGTTTGGTGGTGGCAGCGAAAGTCCAAGGGCAAAAGGTAAAATAGTTTGTACGTTGGAAGTTTTAACCTAAGCTGGTAAAAGTAAGCTTAGGAGGTTTTCATGCAGGTCCCCACATCTGTACCCTCGCATTCAGAGTGGGGAAGGAACCTTGACAGCTCTATATAAGAGGTGGGTGGTACTGTTATTGTTTAATATGAACACCCAGCAATATCGCTAAAGATTATGGGAGCAGTCTGTATCTGGTAATTACGAAAAATATATCCAGGATATGCAACCAAAATTTGGCCACTTTGGCATACGTCCAAAGGATTTGGGGAAAAAGGAGTCCAACTTCCCTGACATCAATGATAGCTGTAGTTTTTTTTACATATTATTGTTTCTAGTAACCTTTGGCAAGTCAAAGCTTACATGTGTCTTTACTGATTGTATCTTTTCTCCCTGTATTTTTTCAACTTGTTCACTTGTCTCTTGGGGAACTCCTGTTCTTAAAATAAGTGGCATTTATTGTTTTGACTTGGAGAGAAACTAATGAAAATCCAGGGTGTTTTTTTTAAAGCTTTTATGAAAGTTTGAGATTGATCTACCATAGTCGATGGCACATGTTTGCATCTGCGTCCCCTTGTGTGCAGACAGAAGGTTTATATTTGTTGTTAGACTAATATGAAGTGCTGCCATTGTTTGTTTAAAATTAAATGAACTATCTCTACAAGAGAGTCATTGATTTTGAAGAAAGCTACTTAGAAGAAGAAACTACATTTGCAGCAATAATAACGAACTTTAAAGCTATGCTAATTTGGGGATCTAAAAACCTAAGATAGTGTCACTTTAATTGCACCTAGTATTCGCATAGTCTTTAATCCAACGCGCACACATGCTATTTTGGAACTAGATTTAATAATCTTTTTAAGATTTAATACTTATTAAAAACGCAACCTCTAACTAACCCACTATGGAACACACAAACATATATTGAGTAATGGATTGCTCCTATTGCTGAAACCCTTGTGCTGCTTTACCCTATCCCCTGACTATTATTTGTTACCCCTTCCCATTGTGTCACAACCTGGGTATGGCAGTCTGAATCACCAGGCATACCCCCAGATGAGAGCTTCATGTGGCCCCACCACTGAACCATGGACTTGACCCTCATTGGGTTGGTAATGGCAGGGTCCCTTCTCCTTGCCCACTGTGTGGGTGGGGTCCCACCACCACTCTTCAGGCAGGATAAGGTCTCTGTTGACCTTCACTTCAGGGTATTTAGGCAGGCTCGGATCTGTTGCAGAGGAGGGAGGACTCTGCTCTCACCCATGTTAAGCAAATAATTTTGTGTGTGGAAGCCCTTACATACACTACCTCAGCAAAACCATGGTAGGGTGGTGATGGATGGGCCTCGGCATGCATAGGGAAAGTCTACGCTGCAATTTAAGCCCAGGATTATTAGAACTCAAGTGAGCAGACCCTGGGTTTATTAACCTAAGGCTCGAGTGTCTACACTCATTTGTAACCCCAAGTCAGAAATTGTTGAAACTTGGGTCCTAACCTGGGGCTCCAGCATCTACACTGCATTATGTGGGCCTCAGTCCAGCCAATCATATCCCAGACTTCCTAGCACCCTCCCAAAATGTGGCTGCTCTAGCCATTTGTTTGTGGTGCAATGTGGGAAAACTTGACTGTCCACCAAACTTCACTGTCCTGGGGACAAAGCTGGCCCACGGGACTGTGGGACACTTTTGGCGGACTCCTTGAGTGTGAATCTACACTGCAAAGCAATAGGGCTTGAACCCTGGGTCCCAGCTTGACTCAGGCTCAGACCCTCCATGCCATGCTCCACAGTTCCATCAGCATGACCAAAGCAGAATTTGACCTGATCTCTATGCTCTTTTTATGGGAAAGGCTGCTTGAAGGATCATGGTAGCAAAGTTTGAGGCCATGTCTACACTACCACTTACGTCGGCAAAATTTATGTTGCTCAGGGGTGTGAAAAAAACACACCGCTGAGTGACATAAGTTTTGTTGGCATAAGTGGTAGTGTGCACAGCGTTATGTTGGTTGGAGAGCTCCTCCCACCGATATAGCTACTACCGCTCATTGGGGGTGGTTTAATTATGTCAACGGGAAAGCTCTCTCTCCCATCGGCATAGAGCGGCTACACGAGAGATCTTACAGCGGTGCTGCTGCATTGGAATAGCTGTGCTACCGTAAGGTCTCTAGTGTAGACATTGCCTGAGTCAAAAGCTTAAGTAATTGTATTACTGGATGCCATATAAGAGAACTAAGCACTGCAGATCTTCAGGCTGTTGGAAACAGGGAGCACTGCAAAGGTTACATTGTCAGACTTAGAACCATGGGGAGGGCAATGGGCTGAATGGTTCTGTCTCTAGCAAACCCTGGTGGCTGGTCTGCTGCAGATAAAAATGAAGTTAAATCATGAGATGTGTATTGTATTCTGATTGTTTCTTTATCGCATTCATTCTGCAGTTTGGTTTTAGATATTAAATATTCAGCAACTTGTGCTTTGTGAAAAATAGCTTATCTGCTGCGACAGGATGTTTAGTTCCACTGAACCCTCTTGTTGATTTGCTGAAGGTCTTTAATTGAAGTGGTCATGTAATTCTGATGGTTAAGTTCGTTTCTAGTTTGGATATAGCCAGGATAAATGGGTTTATTATTCATCATTAGGAAATGTCTCTGAACAAAAATAGAGATTTTTGGGTTGGCTCTTAGTGAAGTCAAAGTCCTATCAATATATTGCCTTGAAAATGAAGAGGTCTGACTTTTTCCTTTAATTGTATTGATGCAGTCTGATTCATAATTCTACAGGGACTGGATTCCTAGAGGATTATTTCACTTCTCAGCTTTATGCCGCATGCCACCTCCTGGAAAGTTTTGGTTTTGTGTTTCTTAATTATTGCAGCTGTCACCAGTAGCAGCCGCTATAGTTTAGGTTACAAACACTTTCCATTACAACATTCTGTTTTCACATAGTTTTAATTTTCCACAGCAGTCTCCTTTTTGTGCTCAAGTTTTCCATTTCCAGACTATGCTCAAATGTGTATTTGTTTGGAAAGTGAACAAACTCCATTCAGCCATTTTCGAGTTGTGAGAAGAAAAATAATTGTGAAAGAAATAATAACCTAGAGGGTCACACATTTTTTTGCTTATGTAGGCTGAGCTGTACAAACCACCAGGCTCTTACCCCTGAAAACAGCAAGGCCCCCTCACCCCTTGTGACAAAGGTGGTCATATTTTTGATCCATATGTGCACCTTAGTTTCCCTCTGTATTTGGCACTTCTACACTCTGCTTGCCATTCTTTAGTCCTCTCAGACCTCATCTGTCCTACATGAGTTCTCAAAGATAAGCACAAATGGTCCCAGGCTTGCTTCAGCTAGTTCCTTAAGTACCGTAGGCTGAATTTTGTCAGGCCCTGTTGACTTGAATATATCTAACTTATCTAAACATTCTTGAACCTCTTCTTATCGTATTCTGGCTTGTATTCCTTCCCCATTGTTGTTACTTTTAATTGTGTTAAGTATCTGGTCACAATTAACCTTCTAAGTTAAGAATGAAGCAAAATAGTTAGTAACATCTGAGCCTTCTTGCTGCCATTCCTTGTTCGCTGTCCTTCCCCACTAAGTAGAGCACCTACACTTCCCTTTTTTGTTCTCTTGCTCCTAAAATATTTATAGAAAATTTTTCATTGCTTTTTAGGTCCCTTTCAATGTGTAACTCACTATGTGCCTTAGCCTTTCTGATTTTGTCCCTACATGGTTGTGCTACTCTTTGTGTTCCCCCTTAGCAATCTGTCCATGTTTCCACTTTTTGTATGATTCTGTTTTGATTTTTCAGATCATTAAAGAGCTGATGATGGAGCCATATTGGCCGGTTACTATTCTTCCTATTTTTCCTTCTCATCAGGATAGTTTGCTGTCATGCCTTAAATACTGTCTCTGAGAAATGGCCAGCTCCTCCTTTTTTCCCCATGGGACCTTACCTTCCAGTTCTCTGAGTTTGTTAAAGTCTGCTTTTTGAAGTCCGTTATCCTTATTCTGCTGCTCTCACTCCTTTCTTGCCTTAAAGTAATGAAATCTATTATGTCATTATCATTTTCACTCAAATTGCCTTCCACTTTCAGGTCTCAACCAATTCCTCTATCGTAGTCAGAATAAAGTGTACAGTGACTGTCCCCTGGGCTATTTCTTTCAGCTTCTGAAACAAGAATTTGTTCCCAGTACCTTCCAAAAACTTACTGGACATTTTGTGTTTTGTCGTATTGCTTTTCCTACTGATGTCTGGGTAGTTAACATCTCCCATTATTACCAGTTTTCTGTTTTGGATATTTCTATTTGTTCTAGAATTACTGCATCTGCCGCCTCCTCTTCCTGATTTGATAGTCTATACACCTCTACCATGACACTGACCTTGTCTTTCCCCCTTTTTACCATTACCCAGACTCTTTCAGCTGGTCTACCTCTCATCTCCTTCTGTATTTCAGAACACATTCTTGATGTATAATGTAACCCCTCCTCCCTTTTTTTTTTTCCTCCTGGTCCTTCCAGAATAAGCTATACCTCTTTGTATCCTTTCATATAGCTAAAGAAAATTAAATGGCAATGATAGAATCATAGAAATGTAGGAGTGGAAAGGACCTTAATAGGTCATCTACTTCAGTCCTCTGCACTTAAGGCAGGACTAAGTAATAACTAGACCATTCCTGACAAGTGGTTGTCTAACCTGTTCTTAAAATCCTCCAATGATAGAGATACCACCACCTCCCAGTAATGCTTCCATGATGCCCAATCAGTGCTGCTGGATTGCGCAGTGCTGCTGGAAAGAGAATACTGTTATAAAAATATTATTTTAAGAGATGATTTAATTAATTGTATTCCTATGCACTGAACTTGGTAATATTTATGTTCTTACAGTAGAAAAATTATATCATTTATCAGTCACTACTGTATGGAAAACAGAACTTTGTGTGGGCTTCTAAAGACTCCCAGAATAGAAAGTATCTAAAATCATACAAGTGGTTTAGTCCCTCCAGCTCTGGTGAGCATCACTAATTTATAGTGGATCTGAGTGAAAGGTGGTCGCTTTGCTTTTTTAAGATTACACTTTGCATGAAAGAGAGTATGAAAGCAATGATTTAAAAGGGTTTTATTTAAACTTTTTTGCAGCACCTCTACTGAGGCATTCACAAGTACAGTACAAACATGGTTAGCCTAACCCCAGTTAAATGAAGGTCAGCTATGTTTTCATAGGTTTTACTGTCCCTTTTTTCAAGTTTCTGCAGCAGAGCTGGCCACATTCCGGGCCAGATGGGACTTCATCAGTGGGTTCCAAGTATCCAAAACCGAGAGCTGGCTTTCTCTAGTGTTGGTACTGGACACGGGTGACTGACAGTGCAGTTGCTGTACCATAGACCTGTGGAAGATAGCCAGGATGGGTAATTAACCACTGGAACAACTTACCAACGGTTATGGTAGATTCTCCATCACTGGGCATTTTAAAATCAAAATGGGATGTTTTTCTAAAATAGGTGCTATTGTTAAAACAGGAATTACTTTGGGGAAGTTATAAGACCTGTCATGCAGGAGGTCAGACTGCATGATCACAGTTGTTTCCACTGGCTTTAGAACCTAAGAATCAAAAATCAAGACTTTAAATAGGACTTCTGGGGTCTATTTCTGATTGTGTTTGGACTGATTTGCGGTGTACTCTTCAGCAAGTCACTTATGGACTGATTTTCAGACGAATTGTGTACACACAATTCACATTGGCTTTTTGTGGGGCTGCAATGCGCCTCACCTTAGAGGACATCAGGGCATCTAGCTCATTTGTTCCTCCATTTACCTTCCCACCCCCACTCCCATAAAGTAATGGAATGCAACCTTGATCATCCTTCAGTCTTGAGGGAAAATAACAGGACCTAGTCCAGCAGGCTTGGAACCTGCTTGTTAGAGTTTGGGGATCACCTCCACTGATAATTTTCTAAACACCTGATTATTTGCAGAATTTCTTGAATCCTCAAGAACTCCCATAATCAGGTAAGGTGTGGAACAGAGATTAAAGCCCTGGTTAAACAAAGCATTTAAGCATCTGCTGTGACAGAATACACCCCTACATTCATGTCCTACACACCTATTGTAATATTCTTTGTGCAAAGTATGCCTTGTAAGGTATTTGAAAACTCATAATTTGCTGGTCAGTATTGTCCTGATAACACACATGTGATGACATTGTATGTGACATTATAAGATTTCCATGTGTGATGATGTTAACACATGTTCCAAATCCCACAGTCAGGTCTGTCCTAAACAAAGGAAGGACTGTATGCTTGCCTTAATTTGCATTTAATCAGTAAACAGTCATCAAGCAGGGAGGAAAAACAAAGGAAGGTCAAACAGGTGAAAAAAAGAGTCTTCCACGTAGACTCTTTGTATGCTGAATCTCAGCGGCAAATGTTTGTCCCTCCTTGTGGTTTCAGTCCCCCTCTTGAAAAACACCCCAACACACCCTTCTCTTTCTCCCTACCCAACTCATTCTCCGCACCTGGGAAGATAAAAGGAAACAGCTGTTGGACTCTGGGGCCAGGGTCCTGACCTAAAGAGTTTCAGCAACCTTGCTGGAAATATGTGGTGAGAAAGTTTGCTTTGCAACTAAGATAGTTTCTTAAGTAGATTCTAGTAAGCATTTTATCTTTTATGCCTCATTACTTATACTCACTTAGAATCTATCTGTTTTGTAGTTAAAAAAGCCTACCTTGTTTTACTGTTTTATTTAATCTGGTGTGTTTAAATTGAAGTGTCTGGGTAATTATTTAAGGTAATAAGATGGTGCGTAAATCCATTTTTCCTTGAAGGGAATAATATTTTTGCACAGACTACGAGAGGGCTGGGCAGGGAATACATTTCTGGGGGAAGATCTGGGACTGGGGGTATGTTAGGGTCACCCTGCAGTATAACCAAGGCTGGTGAGAGCCAGGGTGTAGCTGGCACACAAACACTCAGGGTGTGGCTTGCATGCTGGTAGGTTATTTGTGAACAGCCCAGGTGGGAGCTACTACAAGGCATTGTAAGGCACCCAAGGCTTTAGGGCAGGGGTGACACAGCCCCCCACTAGTCTGGATTGTGCCCCGGTATGTGTCACACGCCTAAGTGACTTGCCAGCAGTTTCGTCGAGAGAGGAAAAGTGGGGAATGGAACCCCAGGTTACTGGAAGCCAGCCCTGCACTCTAATCACTACACCACACAAGTAGCATTTCATTGTTGAAACCCACGTTAGCCTTTATTTATTACCTTTAATCTGTGCAAAATGTTTTTTTAATAATGAAAAATAAGGTGGAGGGTAGTAGCTTCCGAATCCTATTAGATAGATGTGCCTGTTGGTTTAATTACTACCTTCAGATTCTCCAAATAGGAGCACAGAAGTGTTCTGCTTTGAAACCGAACTTAGAGTAAACGGGTTTGAGAAAAGGTCCTTTAAGGAGCTAAATACCGAAGAGCCCCACTGGGGAACCAACTAAATTTGTTTTTCCTGACATGAAAAAATTCTAGTAATAACATGTTTATTTTCTGGAAATCTAAGTTACCAGGGTGAAAACCATCCACAGGCAGTGGTATGCATTGTAAAGGTCTGTGCACAAAGGACCTGCTCTCATTGCAATGTTCTCCTGCTAGACAGTAAATTACTACACACGTGAAACAAACTCCTCACATAAAGGCCTCACTGCGTGAGCAAATATAACAGAACCTGTCTTCTGTACCATCTGTTACCGAGACTCCCTGTCAATAGTGAATCATTTTCTCCCCTCAGTTCATTTGAGGGTCTTAGCCAGCATCCTGGGAAATGTCTGTTTGCCTTTCTCTGTTTATCCAGGGTGTGTGTGAACATCACAAACTGGCAATTTCTATCACAGTGAAGTTGGAAGAGAGAGATGGAGTGAGAATGTCGTGCTGTGGGATGAGATGGGATGCCGCAGGGTAGGGGTGGGGAGAAGAAAAC
Source organism: Natator depressus (assembly GCF_965152275.1). Lineage (NCBI taxonomy): Eukaryota > Metazoa > Chordata > Testudines > Cheloniidae > Natator > Natator depressus. The sequence goes on from NC_134234.1 coordinate 148,456,396, forward strand.
AACAAACAGCTGACTCTATGGAAGTCTAGCCTAAGATCATTCAGGGAAAGCAGCTGCAGGAACAAGAGCAGGATGTAAGCAAGTCCTTGGTCTGCTATGTGAGCAGCAGCTGAGTGAGACAGCCTGAGTAAAGAAGCGGCAGGGAGAAAATAACAGAAGGCTGTCAAATAATCTGCCCTATGTAGGACACTAGTGAGAAAACAGCATTTGGTTATGGAGAAGTCTACCCAGGGATGCTGCTGGGGGAATGGCATCCAGCTGCTTAAAGAGCCAAATTGCTGGAAACCATGTGAATTTCTAAGAGTCTCATTTTATACACCCATGTACAATTCTTTGGAGATGGCTTCTGACTAGTAGGCTAGGAAGAGATATAAAACCTCATTGATGACAACAACTTTAAATTGTGTGTTTCTATGAACAAAAGTCCTTTTAATCACATGGCTCTTGTTTAATCACGTGGCCTTCACATGAACATCCTCTGAAGTGTCCATTGGTGTACAGCAGGGATCGGCAACGTTTGGCACGTGGCCCGCTAGGGTAAGCCCCCTGGCGGGCCGGGCCGGTTTGTTTACCTGCCATGTCAGCAGGTTCGGCCAATCACGGCTCCCACTGGCGGCGCAGGCTGAGGGATGTGCTGGCCGCCACTTCCCGCAGCCCCCATTGCCCTGGGACGGCAAACCGCGGCCAGTGGGAGCAGCAATCGGCTGAACCTGCGGACGCGGCAGGTAAACAAACATGCCTGGCCCGCCAGGGGGCTTACCCTGACGGGCCATGTGCCAAAGGTTGCCGATCCCTGGTGTACAGCATATCTACCAGGAGTAGCACAATATAACCCTGTTTCAGTTTGGTTTAACTGTATGGAGGTACAGCCACTTTTTCTGGGTGTAGTGTTTAAAACAGCCCCCCTACTTTTAAAAGAGAGGGGTGTGGCATGCAAGGTGTTAAGTCGTAAAACCCTCTTGGTTATTTTTTGTGGCATAAGGCTGGGTGTCATTGATTTTCTGTAAATGTCTTTACGCATTCAATAATGATTGAGGTGTGATGACTAGCCTGATAAGTGACCTGTGGGGAGGGTTGATGGCCAGGGACTGAGGTCATTAACATTCACTTAAAAAAATGGAATAATTAGTAAAGGATTCCAGATTGACAGCTCTGGAGATCAAAGTCCTTTATTTATCTACAGAATGGGAATAAATGGTGTATTGGCAATATGCTTCAAACCAACCACTACAAGGGAAAGTAGTTATTCTCAGCAGAGAAGCCACGGAACTATCAACAAAGGGCCAGTTTTGACTAACTCCAGTGGTGGCTTCAGTGAAGGGGTGTCTGTGTTTGAAATGTGGGGATCTGAATTTAGCAGCCCATATGTTTGGATGAAAAGTGCTGTTAAAATGCCAAGATTATTTACATTGTATTTCAAATGACTTTTTGCTGGAACTTTCTCCCTTCTCCTTCTGTCCCCTTATTTTCGGGGTGGAGAGGTCAATTGGTACATCTGCTGTTGCAGTTGAGCTCACTATTGTGAGAACAGAGATATGAAGCTTGAGCTGATAGGTTGTTGCCTGAGTCTGCAGCCAGGGTAGCTAAAAATTGATGACTTAAAAAAACTGGATTTTTAAAATTTAAATTAGATGCAGTTTTATTTTTAAAACTAAACCTATTTAAAATTAAATTTGATGTTGACCAACTATGTTAATACCTAAACTTACTATAGTTATTAAAATAACTGAAATTAAATAAAAAACAATATTAAGCAGTGCAGGTTTGCTGCAAAGTTGTAAAGAAAGTCAAACCACTGACCTGGTGAAAGTCACTGGCTAAGCAATGGAAAACAGAGTTTGGTACAGTGCTAAACCAACTTTTGCCAGCAAAAGCCCCTTCTGCAAATACAGAAAGTATTTTTTTTTGTTTCAGTTTATTCATCTAGTTCTGTTCAAAGAGTAGTTAATTCAAAGTTGAGAAACAGATTGGGAGTTGAAAAAGCAGGAAAGCTTGTTTTCCCCTACCCATCTAGGAATAAAAATGAGATGTGAGAAAATGAAATCTACTTGTCCCAAAATCTTGAACATAGTGACCAGAAAGAACTAGTTTAATTAATTAATTTCAGATAATACTGCCTCTGTTTAATAAATCAGTTAGCTTTAAATACGGAACATGTTTTGATATAACTTTTTTCTTATGTATTCAGCACATTTTAAGATAGTTTTGTTTAATTAAAAACAATTTTAAAATACTGTTTTGTACACTTTTAATTGCATTTGAATTACCATCTAAATAGAACTTGACAAAAATCACACAAAAAATCTAGTAAATATGCATCATTCACCATTTTCTAGTGTAATAAACAGGTATAAATTAAGAATCAGAATAAATCCAAATTAAGCTATATAATTGCTTTAGTAAATGTGTATAGGTAAAGCTTTTCCTCCTGGTTTGCAAAAAGAAGTACCGCATTTAGTGTTAAAGCTATATTTAGTTGCAAATCAACATGTTTTGATGGTTGCCAACCACTGAGAATCAGCCTTTCTTTAGGAAAATAACTAAAAAGTACCAATGCAAAAGAAAATTAAATATTTAAATCAGCATTTCCTCCTTGCTAATTTAAATCATGATTACAATCAGTGATTTAAATCTCTTTGATTTAAATCCATCCACCCTGCCTGCAGCCCTGTACATGAGCTGTTCCTGTGGCCGAGAGAGAAGACACAGCTCTCTCGCCTACCACTGTAGCATTTAGCTCTCTCTGACTCTGCTCAGGCTTCCGGAAGCATCTAGTTAGGCATGCTCAGAAGCTTTAGCAGGATCACCCCCTATTACTGATAACCTAATCTTATCTGCATAGCCACTCTCATGTACCTATTATTATACTTACTTTCTTCTTCATCTTTCGTTTAACGAGCTGCCTGAGCCATGTGCTTTCATCCACTGGTATTTGGTACACCTGGCCGAGCAGAAGAGCCCTTAGACTTCAGTTGAGACATGTACCTGAGGAACTTCACAAAATGAGTTGGCCGCCTTATCACATGTATCACTAGAGGGGTTGCTAGAGTGGATGAAAAAGAAAGGACTTAAATGTTAGTTAGGAGGGTCAAAGTGGTAAATTAAAACAATAACAAATTAGGCTTTATTTGCTGACAGAACTTTTAAAAAGGGACAGTCACACTAGGAAATAATTCCAAATAACTAAAGTAAAAATACCTTCCAAACCTTTTCATCATTTTTTCCCTTGCCATAAAATACTGTATTCTTCCTAATTCTTCATCTCTTCTGGCTTGATTTTATGGACAAGTCGTAGTGCTGAATTTGAGGCATATTGGCTTTTGGTCAACACTGACGCTATGTCTACACTACAAAATTATGTGGACCCTAAGTTACTTTGGCACTGTCAACACAAGGAGCAAAGTGTGCACACGCACAAGCAATGTAATAACTGCAGCGACTGTCAGAGAAGCACAAGCATCTCCTGCTGCATGCCCCTCTCCATTCTATCCTTGTCCATGCTGTCTGCAAAGGTAAGCCTCCAGGCCTTGTGCTTGTTTTCTGATGCAGCACTGACTTGCCAGATCTCCTGGAATATGTCATCCGGAGTTCTCTTTTTTTCTCTCTTTATCTGGCTCAGGCAGTCCATGGGTATGGCAAGGGAGACCCTGAAGGCTGCAATGGCAGCAGCTGCAAATACAACACATAGAGGTGCCATTGTTAATGTATTCATGATGTAAATTGAAACTGAAGATACTGAACTCACTCCCCTTGCGCCGCAAAAGTTTTATGCACTACATTCTCACTTCTGCTTGGGATGGATAGAGCCCGGTGCCAATCACTGCACAGTCATGGTAAGTGTGGCCTTCGGGGGGGTGTTGGGGAAATGAGGGGGAATAGCTTGCTTGCATGATTCTAGTGGTATAGGACAGTGGAATTGTATACTGGCACCATTATCTATGGGCAGTGGTGATTTTAACTGATCTCTCCTTAGGGTAACAGAGTCAGAGAGCGCACAACTGCTGCCGGCATCCTGATACCTCTTGGGCCCATAGGCTGCGAGCCTGTGTACTGCAGTGGTAATTGCTGAGTGGCGTAGGAAAGCATCCTACCATGTATGAAGAAATAAGGCAGCCCTCCCCAGAAACCTTTGTCAGAGGATTGCAGATTACACCCATGAAAGTTTCATTGAGAGCTTTCTACGGAGGATTCACAGGACATCCCCGTGCAAATAAAAAAAAACTGCTTGCGTGGCCCCCTCTGCCTAACTCTAGAGTTGAATGAAAAGCAGATATCAGCTCTCCCCATCTTGGGTTGTTCCACTACCAGCCCAAGTAAAAAAGAGCGAACTAAAGATGTCTTGTTACTTTGGTGGTTCCGTCTCTGTAACTTCAAAGCAAACAGCATACTTACCTGAGGTTCCTTCCCCTGCACCAGGCTTGCCCACGCTCGACTGCCTGGACTGCAGTGGAGAGAAAAATGTCTTCTGGCTCGCTACACAGCTGGATCCCCTGGTCACCTGTCCCTCATACTACTCCTCCTCTTACTCCTCCCTCATACTACTCCTTCCTTGTCCACCTCATACTCCACGCTGTCCGTGGCAGGGGCCTGTGACTCAGACTCCTGGGAAGAAGTATCCATGGTGCTCTTGGGGGTGGTGGTGAGGTCTCTGCCAAGGATAGCAGGCAGCTCTTTGTGAAAGCGACAGGTCTGCAGCTCTGCCCTGGATCAATTGTTCACCTCCTTGGCCTTCTGGTATGTCTGCCGCAGCTCCTTTGCTTTAACATGGCATTGCTGATAGTCCCTGTTGTAGCCCTTCTCCTGCATCCCCCACGCAATCTGCTCATAGATGTCCACCTTTTTATGGCTAAATTGGAGGCTCCTCCCCACAGACCCAGGAGATCCAACACCTCCTGTCTACTCCAGGCACAACTATGTCCGTAACCTGTAGTTGGCATGGTCAGCTGGGCATTTGCACACAACAGTGGAGAGCTGCTAGGTGTGCTTGCTAAGCCGAAAAAAGGAATTTCAATAATTCATAGGACTTTAAAAGGGAGAGGTGGCTTCCTGTCCACCTATCCACTGGGCAATGAAGATCACAACAGTAACCAGAGCAGTCAGTGTGGGGCATTGTGGGACAGCTGCTGGAGGCCAGTAGCAGGTTGATGTAAATCATGCAGTATCTACACTATCATTGTGTCAACCTAACTATATCGACTGTAATTCTATGCCACTCGGGTAGGTGGTGTTAGTAAGTTGGCATAGCAGGGAACTTACGTTGGCAGAAGCCGATTTTAAGTGAAGATGCATCCACAGCTAGGTCAACGTACGCTGCCTTGCATTAACCTAGCCGTTTAGTAGAGACAACGCCTCAGATGTAACAATCACAGAATTAAGGCTGCATTGCAGAATCATGGAAATAGGCCACTGGGGCCTGATCTTGGTACCATTGACTTCAGTGACAGCCAGTTTTGTTCCCAGATATCTGTCTGATGTACAGTTGGATCTTCTTTGCAAAAACTCCTATCATTAATGCAGACGGATTGCTGTCAGTAATGTATTCCTGTCATTAATGCACCACGATTAGTGGCGGTGGCAGTGCTATGACTGTGATATATGGCTATGCAAACACTACAGTTGGAACTTGCAAAGGAGTTAGGTGCCTAAATCCCATGAGGATTTTGGATTTAATTCCCTTAGGCTCTTTTGAGAAATCTCAGCCTACGTGATAACCACTGTTCAATGGCATGCAAATGCACAGGTGAAAGGATTCCAGAAAAGGCTGAGGTACAGGTGGTGGGAACCTGTTAATGCAGCATGCCTCATCCACAGCTGAAATATGACTCTCTGGTGCTCCAAGACACGGGTGCTGTTTCTCACCTTGTAGAGCCACTCAAATTCAATTGCAAAACATATTTTTTCTGGCCATGAGTGTGTAATTCATTGTGCCTCTGTTAAAGATCTTCATGCCAGTGGTTATAAACACGTTGATTCCTCTAGAGCCCCATTGGAGCTGGTTGCTGTCAAACTGCTGCTCAGGGCAAAGGATGCTTTTGCTTGCTTCTCGCGACACTCTAAATCTTCAATCAATAAACAGCTCTAAGTCCTTAAGTTGGATCTGACGGTGAAGTCATAGGGGTCGTGTCATTTTCACCAGCTTTGTGCAAGTCAGTGTCAACACCCAGAGGTATGGTTGCCACCTCTGTGGTACAACCCCCATCATCAGCACCACAGGACATCTGGGATGATCTTGAGCCCATAAAACTGGACTGGTGGCCGTGTGTACTGAACACCTTTACAGATTTCCTAGGACCAGCTAACTTGAAAAAGACTATCCTGGGAGAACCTGAACCGGTGGCAACGAAGGGCCCCTGGCAGCGATAGTTTTGCATTCGGAGCCAGGCCCCATTCATCACTTTGCTATGCAAGTGCGGTCAACAGCTACAGCAGAAAATCGGTGATCTCACGCCAGATATTTAATTGGGGTTTTATTGTTTCACCACTTATGAGGGATAAATTGGTCTCCTTTTCATAGGTTTATCTTGTACACTTTGTTTCTCAAGCACCATCCTGTTTAGAAAGTTTTACTTTCATTATTTTCAATATTCCCTCAACATTTTCAAACTGAAAACATTCTGTGATTACATCCAGAATACGCCTTTGTAGTTGGGAAGGTGTGGGCAAGTGGCTTGCTAGGCACTTTTTACCCAAGGCTACACTTTGTGTTGGCTCTAGTTCCCCTCGTACTTTTTAGCAAACTGCTTGACTTTGACAGGTTTCAGAGTAACAGCTGTGTTAGTCTGTATTCGCAAAAAGAAAAGGAGTACTTGTGGCACCTTAGAGACTAACCAATTTATTTGAGCATAAGCTTTCGTGAGCTACAGCTCACTTCATCAGATGCATCCGATGAAGTGAGCTGTAGCTCACGAAAGCTTATGCTCAAATAAATTGGTTAGTCTCTAAGGTGCCACAAGTACTCCTTTTCTTTTTGCTTTACTTTGGCAGCTCTTACAGTGACTTATTTTGGAGCTGCCAGAAACAGCAGGTGAAAGTTTCAAACATCCATTGGTGGCTGAGAGCAAGACCAATGGGCAAAGTTACAGTGGCTGCTATTGTAATCTCAGCATTCCCTGTCAATTATCTCTGTGTGGGATTTGAGATAGTGTAGTTATTTCTTATTCTAAATATACCTAGATATTTATAAATCACCCACTTGCCATGGAATGTAGGTATCTCAGATACTGTGATGAGGGAACTGTTGACGAATATTGATATTTTTTCTGAATTGAAGAGTAGCCACTGTTCATAATTAAACTCAGATTGAAGGCACTGGAACATGTCTATAGGCAAGCCGACTCCTCTGGCATCCATAGTGGATGTTTCTTTTCTCTACATACTCTAATGGGTTGCTTGAGTTATATATTTGAAGCAGCAGCTAATCCATGCCCACTATCTTGGGGCTGGTTTTTCAGTTACAGATGTTCTTGCATTTCCAAATTTCATTTGAATTACCATCTAAATAGAGCTTGACAAAAATCAGGAGTAAATAAATAAATAAATAAATAAAAAATTCCCCCCTCATTCTTCCATCAGTCCACCAGTTCTCTGATGTTCCCTTGTATTCTTTCAGCCCCAGAGTGTGCCTGTCTGGACTGAACATGCTCCCTGTCACCTGTGATTGATTACCTGATGGTCTAAGGCAGGGGTGGCCAACCTGAGCCTGAGAAGGAGCCAGAATTTACCAATGTACATTGCCAAACAGCCACAGTAATACATCAGCAGCCCCACATCAGCTCCATCCCCCAGCGCCTCCCACCCACCGGTTGCCCCGCCTGTCAGCACCTCCTCCTCCCTCCCCGCACCTCCTGATTAGCTGTTTCATGGCATGCAAGAGGTTCGGCGGGGGGGAGGGGAGGGGAGGAGCGAGGGCACAGTAGGCTCAGGGGAGGGTGCTGGAAGGGGTGGAGTGGGGGCAGGGCCTGTGGCAGAGCCAGGGGTTGAGCAGTGAGCATTCCCCCGCCCCCCAGCACATTGGAAAGTTGGCGCCTGTAGCTCCAGCCCTGGAGTCGGTGCCTATACAAGGAGCCGCATATTAACTTGTGAAGAGCAGCATGTGGCTCCGGAGCCACAGGTTGGCCACCCTTGGTCTAGGGGCTAACTAGAAACATGTAATGATTATTCGTTTTACTCATCTATACCATTTTCCATAAAGTGTAGTTTCATGGAAAGAGAAAAATAGATGTAGATGAGTTAAATGGAGTGACACCCAAAATGTTTAGGTACGGCTAACATTTTTCATAAAGTTTTTGGATGCTTTGGGAGCGAGGCTGTATGGCCTTGTGACTAGAGCTCTGGACTGGGACTCAGGATACTAGGGTTCTAGTCCTGGCTCTGACCTTGGGCAAGTCATGTCTCTCTGTGCCTCAGTTGCGCATCTGTAAAATGGGGATAATGATGCTGATCTTCTTGGTAAAGTGCTTGGAGATCTACTGATGAAAAGTGCTACAAAATGGCTAGGTATTACTGAGATGAATAGCACTATTTGGTGTCATTTCATATGGGTAACCTTTACAAATGGATCTAGATAGCGTTGCTGTTCCTCCTAACTTGCAACACTGCTCTTATTTGTAGACAAGATTGAGACACCATGGTTTATCTTATATTGTGGTCATTATTTACTTAGTAGTTCAACAATATTTACTTCTGTATGTCACTTAAGACTAGCACTTACAATAGCCTCCCCTTTTCTGTGCTCCTGATCTACTTTTCCTGGAACCAGTTATTTAGAATGTCAAGAAATTGCCTCTCTGAACATCGTCCTGATGTGGCATTACTTAGATTATAAACTCCTCGGGGCAAGGATTTGCTTTTTAATATAGGGTGTGTGTGTGTATGTGTGTGTGTGTGTGTGTGTGTGTGTGTGTGTGCACGTATGTATGTATGTATATGTATATATAATATACACACCCAGCACAATATACACCCAGCATAATGGAATCTTGATTATTGGGGCCTCTGGGTACTACCAGAAGTTTGAAAAAAGACTGATTAGTTTATATGTGGCTAGTTGAAGTTACTCATTATTACTGCTTTATTAGACTTAGTTGCCTCTTGATGTTCCTCAACGCTATGCACTCAATATCCTTTTCCTGATCCAGCAGCTGGTAGTATACCTTATTAATATGCTTGTATTCTTGGGAATTGGATTTATGTCCATAGAAATTGGACTCTTGTGGTCCTCTCCACTCAAAATATTACCTTGCTAAAGAATATGGAATCATTTTAGGACACATTGCTATTCCATTATTTCTAAGGCCTATTCTCTCTTTCCTGAGTAGTTTCCAGCCAGGTATTACTGTATTCTGGTCTCAAGATACTATTCTCTTTTGCTAGGCATTCTGGTGCACCTATTTTTGATCTTAATCTTTTTGCATTGGCATATGAAGATTTTTATAGTTTCTAGTTCAGGGTCTGTGGCTATTATTATTTTACCTTTTTGGCTGACACTGTTACTTTCCCTGAATGTACCTCTGTGATCTCCATCTGTCCCTCCTCCAGTTCCACTTTAATTTCTGTCTCATCCTTTACTATCAGATACTAGTATTACTTGCATCCCTAGTAGATGTCTGTGTCTGACCTGAGTGTTCCTTAGCACCTGCCAGCTTTCCTTCTGCTCCTAGTTTAAATAATCCCCTATCACCTTGTTGGTTTTTAGTTCAGGTGTAGCCCGTCCCTTCTGTACAGGCTCTCTTCCTTAACCTCAAAAATCCCCAGTACTTTTAAAATTTAAATCTCACATCTTCATGCCTTCTTTTCATTCGTGTATTGAAACCCTGAACCTCCCCCTGTCAAGCTGACCCTAGGAGTAAGCCTCTTTCAAGGGTGCTTAAAGTGTATGGATAGGTGCCCTTCTTGGGATTTCTTTAAATCTACTAAATATATGGCATCTATCCATACGCTCTATGCACCCTTATTACTTAAATACATCCTAAGGGCAGCAGAATAATTTACACTAATCTGCTACCAGTAGGCCTAGCAACTGAAACTCAACTATCCCCATTACAATTTGCCCCCTATTTACAAATGCTGGGGCGGGGGGAGGGGAGACAACCTTTGCAATGTGGTCTGAAGGCCATCAGATTCTGGCTATTTTGGACCCAGGAGGATCAAATTTCACAGACGTGGGACCCTAGTGGAAAAGGTCTACCAGCAGCCCTCACCACACCAACAGGTCTGTGGCTTGAATGGCCCTGTTGATCTCAACGATGGCAATATGGCATGTGGAGAGAGTAGATTACATTTAGTTTCCAGGACCTCTCTTACACCTGCCTACGTCATTGGCACCAATAAGTACCTCAGCCGCCACTGACTCCTCTATGGCACTTTGTGGGTTTGTCTTGTGAGTTCTGCCACCTTCACACCCAAGTCACCAAACAATTTTGAGTCACCGCACCCCGGATTATTGATATTTTTAATGATTTAGTGCTCGGTTAACCTGTATATGTCTCTATGGTAACCCTGTGACATGGAGTGACCTCCTCAATGTAGAAGGAATCATTAGTCTCGTCTATTGAATTACGGTTTCTCTTGGGGCTATTTGCCCTTCCATTCCAACTTGAACTCCTCTCATCATAAGACCAGCTTCCTCAACTGCGTTATCAACTTTCCAGTTCTGAAGTTAGCCCACTCCAGTGTCCTAATACTTGGTCCCTATAAATAATTTTCTCTCTCTGTGGCCCACTGGCACTACCGGCTTCAAGATAATGGGTAATTAGGCAGTTGAGTTTAAGAAGGGTATAGGTTTCATTTTTTTTTTAAAGGACAAGCATTTTAGCATTAAGCAAGAAAATAATGCAGAACATAGATTGAATCTGCAAGTATCCGTGAACATAAAATTGACATCTAGCTCAATGACTCAGAGAATCCTCATACAATTAGAAGTTTGGCATTTTAACAGAACTAATAGTTTTTTTGCCATGAGCAATGTAAGAATGCTGAGTCAGTGTGCTCCCATATGCATTACAAAATTCACATATTAATAATTAATACATCTATATATTCTTCTTGCCACCCACAGAGTCGCTTTGAATTTCTAAGCACCGATCTGACCACCCACACATTCATCTTGAATTTTCAAGTGCACAGCTCAGCAACTATGTATTTATTTTACATTTGACAGTCCACAAATCAGTTCTTTCCTTAGTCTCTGCTGCAGGTATGTGCATATCAATCCCAGCTATGTGTGCAGGATACAGGCAGACGTACGAGTTATTGCGGCCACAGTTTTCAAAAGTGGCTACTAATTTTGGGTGCTCAAAAATGTACACCTCATGGTCTTGTTTTCCAAAGGTGTTATGCAGCCAAAGCTCCTTTTGATTCCAGTTGAAGTTATAAGTGCTCAGTATCTCTGAAAATCAGGCCCCAGTTGTCTCAAGTTATGTAGCCAAACAACCGAGGCACCTAAAATGAGTTGACACTTGAAAAAATTGGCCTATATGTACCAGAGCACTTGTATGTAACATTTATTCTCTTAAAGCCTATGTACTGACAGTAATTTTTCTTCACGTGGAACATTCTCCAGAATTAAAAAGCCCATTTGAAATGTACATCCAGTGTGCCCCTCAGAAGGTTTTCTGTTTCTTCTATGGGAACTACCAAGTGCAGTGGTCAATCTTCTGTTTTAGTACCACGTGTGGTACCTGGGCACTATTAAGATTGAGTACAAGTGGAGTTGAGAAACTGGCATATTTACTTTTATTCAGGATTTAAAATGGTCATGGCTATTGTTTGCTGGGTATGCCTGCTTCATAACAAAGTAAGTACGCTATATATGCACAGCTCACAGCAATGTCATTCCCTAAACCAGAATCCTATTTAATTGAAAGATTGAACAGTTTGATTCTTGTACAGGTTTTTGTTCTCCTAATGCAGGTGGCAACACTGATCTGAAGAATGGCAGAATTTCACTTCATGGTGCCTGATTCTCCTTGACTACATTGTAGTCACACTTGTGCCATTCTGGTAGCATTTTAGCACTCATTGCGTTAAAATAACTACCACAGGGTAAGGCAGCAGTGGCGAACTGTGCTCTATGGGCTGGATTCGCAAAAGGCACCTAACTACCTATTTTGGCATCTCAATCCCAGAATCAGACCCCACTGCTAGTCACAAAACTATGCTCAGCAGCTGTCAAACCCTGTAAGCACCTAAACTCACTCGGCACCCTCAATTTTTGCAATACAAGTTTCCCTCAGCACCGATATTTTTGCAATACAAGTTCATCAGATGCTTACGTTTCTGACTCTGCATAAGCCCCACACCAGGCATCCAGGTGCCTATGCCTCGGAACAATTCACGAACCTGGAGGAATAGATATTCCTTCACCTAACTCGCCTGTGGGACCCGATCCAGTAAGGGTGGAGTTAGAGCTGGTCTACCGGACCGGGTTCCTATAGAGAAGCTTACTCTAAGGGGAGTGGGAGAGGAGGAGTTTGATCACCTTCCTCATAACTTTTAGCCTAGTGGGGAGAGTACTTATCTGGGATGTGGGAGACCCCTTATTCAAGTCGTCCCCCCCACCTCAGGGGAGGAAAGGATTTGAACAGTGATATGTGACCTCTCAGGTATGGGCCCTGGCCGCTGGGCTAGGGGCTTTTCTGATGTGCGGGCTCTCTTGGTCTCTCTTGTTGAAGCTGTTTTACTGTAGATATTTTTTTTAGAGTTATTTGGAGCAGGGGGACTGGATCCTGGGTCTCCTGCGTGAGTGTTCTAACTCCCATTCTCTCTGTCTGTCTGTCTGTCTGTCTGTGATTCTTAAAAAACCCCACCAACAAAACCCCACCAAACAGCATAGGTACCTAACGCTGAGAGAGGGTTTGCATCTGAGCACCCCAAGTGGAGGGAAGCACATCCCTGCAGCCTGGGCTGAGGCACCCATCTCTGAGAGAGGGGCCAGGCTTTACACACGCCTCTCAGTTTGGCATCTCCCATGGCTATCTGAGGGAAGGTGGCTCCATATCTTAGGCAAGCATGCCATTTTTTGTGAATTCCATTCTGAGGCACCTGTCACATGCATTGTATACTATAGGGCACCTAACCCAGGCTTTGTGAATCCCAGTGATTTTTCCAGGCACCTAAACATTAGATGTGGCAATGCTCATCATCCCCATGCCTACGTATCGATGTGAGCCTAGCCTTATCTGTATATTCTGGACAACAGAGGAGGACATGCACTCAGAAATATTGCCTTTTCTGTTGACCTTACTGTTTCATTTCTCTCTCCATCTTTCTTTTCTGATCCCGGAGTCTGGATGCCTTGCAGGATGCAGAGAAATCTTGCACCAGAGAATGTGCTTGAAAGATTGTCCCCTACCTGTCCTCCACTCTTTCTGGATAGCCTCTGCCTTTCACACTGTGACCTTGCTGAGTTATTAATGTGCCATGGTCTCCCAATTAAAATATCCTGTTACAAGCCAGGTGTCCCATCAGGGGTACAATGACTGAAAGAAGGTAAAATATGGAAGAATATGTTTCACGTCAGTGGAAGCGGCAGAGGAAGGAGATGAATTGGATTCCTTTTAGATGAATCTTTTATGGATCAGCAGATTTATTCAAAGTTATTTAAAAAGCAGTTAACATTCCATTAGCAACAAACTGTGATCTGTGTCAGCAGTAAGACATTGTTCAGTCATTTATTTTAGGGGTGAGATGTCTCTGCAGGGAGAAATGCAAGTATTAAATCTCTCTTGCAGGCAGATAAACTCCCTGGTTTTACCTTGGTATTTATCTTTTTGACTCTAAATGTTAGGCCTGCCTCTTAAGGTCTTATTTACATATGTTTTTTTTTTTAGTTGCTTAGTCTATGCAAGTGAAAAAGCAAAGTTACCATTTTAAAGATAGTTCAGGTTTGTGATCAAAGGTTTTTTTTTAAATGTACAGATTTGGCTGCTGCAGTGTCATTTCACTCAAGCTGGAACATTGTTGGCTCAGCATTATATCCTCTGCAAACCCGCCTTGGATCCCAAAGACCTTTCTCAGAATAATACCTTCCCTGGCTGCCTTGAAAGAGAGCACTTTGTGGACCCGTGCACTGATGTGCTCTTTCCCTGATCTCCACCGCATTCGGCAGGCTTTATCTGTTCAAATCTCCTTATTTAGGCAAAATCTGCACTGAAATGGGTGGCAGTTTTGTCTCAGTAAGGGTTGCTGAATTTGGATCTGAATGTTCTTCTTCAAGGAGTGCCCCTGTGGGTGCTCCACTTTAGGTGTCTTGGTGCCCTGAGTTTGTAACTGAGCATTTGTAATTGAGCGGCTACTTAGGGACAGTTGGCTGTGCATCTCTGTTCCTTCTCTACCGCCTTTGGCTTGAGTTAGAGCAACAGCAGCGCCCCTGTATATTTCGTAAATTGCTTATATTCCCACTTTTATTTATCCCTTTCATTGGTTTTCCTCCATTCCTTGTCCTGATTTACCCACTTAAAAAATTATTTTGTTCGCTTCCCCCCGCCACCAGCAGGTCTCCGCCGATGGTGACTGACTACGACTGTTTCTCTATAGCCTTGAACCTCCTCAGGCATGCGTGGCTCCCCCGGCCTTAAACGCTGCCTGACCTACAGGCTATCAATTCCTGTATTGGATGGTCATGCTCAGTGCGTCCGCTGTCTCAGGGAAACCCACATACCACAGAAGTGTCCACACTGCAAGAAATTATCTGCCAGGACACTGAAAGCCAGGGACCTTCAACTAAAATTATTAATGATGGAGAAATCCCTCCGTCCAGCCTCCGAACCAGAGTCCAGGACTCCTCCTGGCCAACGGTCTCCAGCAACAGCCTCAGACAAGGGCGCCACCCAAACCATGGCTAAGGACCCTGCACCCAGGAAAGCGACCAAACATCAGTCGCAGTCATCACCACAGAGAGATCCCCCTAAAAAGGCGCGGTCTCCTGGCAAAAAATCTGCCTTGGTATCGATGGCAGCGAGAACCTCGGACAGAGAGGCACCAGGAATGTCCGGTACTGAGACGTCCCGAGGTGCCAAGGCACCAATACGGCCAGGCTCTCAGACAGCTGCATGAGCTAAAGCTAAGCTCCCTAGCTTGGCACCAACAGTGCCGAAGAAGTCCTAGGCACCAACTAGTATAATGGCGCCACCTGCTGATTATACACAGCCTAACAAGACCTCGGCACCGTCAGTGCATGCTACGCTGCCATCCACGGCACTGAGCTTCCTGGTACCGCAACCCTTCACCACACAGGTGGACTTGGCAATCTCCTCCACGCCGGAAACCCCTCTGTTTGGCCCTGACGGCACCCCAGTCAGGCCAGGACCGAGCCAACTAGACACTCCTGTTAGATCTGCACTCCCACTATCCAATGATGAGGATGACTCAAGCCTTTACACCCCTTATCATTCCTCCCCGGGACCCTTTCACCAACAACTGCCTTAGCAAGAGCAAAGCTGGCAGGCACAGCTGTGGATGCCACCACCCATTGTCAAGCCACTCAATTGGCCATACTGGGACCATGGGCAATCTACAGAGCCCAGAACCTTAAATCCCCCAACCCACTGGCAACAAGGGCCACCGGGTCCCCTTCACCCACGAACCCACCACCATCGGAGGCCCAGAAGGAAGAGGGGGAGGAGCTAGAAGAGGCTCCTGAAGGTGATACACTGACATCCACCCATATTTTGTCCTCATCCCCGGATGAAACAATTATGCCACTACCTCCGACCACAGGAGATGACTTCAAGTCCTTCCAGGACTTATTCAGAAGAGTTGTAGAATCCCTGGACATCTCTTTAGCGGAGCTGCCAGAGACCTAGCACAAACTTACTGACATTTTGCAGGCGTCCCCATCAGCAAAGATAGCTCTGCCCATTAACTCAGCAATAATAGACTCTACAAAGACAATATGGGAGAAACCTGCCACTGTCCCACCGTCCTGTAAACACTTAGACAGAAAATACTATGTACCAGTGAAAGGCACTGAGTTCCTATTCACTCATCCAGCTCCTAATTCACTGTTCGTAGAGGCGGTGCACCAAAGGGGGAAAACAACCCCTGTCAAAAACTACACCTTATGATAAGGACTGGAAAAGGCTTGACCTCTGTGGATGCAAATCTTACTCCTCTGCCTCCATTGCAATTCCGTATAGCAAATTATTAATCTCTCTTAGCAAAGTACATCTACAACCTGTTCAACAAATTGAAATCCTTTACTGATCAACTGCCAGAGGAAGCAAAGGAACAATACAAAGCCAACATTGCAGAGGGCTCCTTAATCACCAAAATAGCCCTGCAGGCCTCCCTCGACTCTGCCGACCCGGCAGCCTGATCCATAGCCACATCAGTTGTCATGCATCGAGCATCATGGCTCCACCTCTCCGGATTCCCTAGGGAAGTACAAGCCACAGTTGAGAACTTTCCCTTTGAGGGCCAAAAACCATTTGCTGAGAGCACAGATGCATCTCTTCATACCTTACAGGACCTTGAAGACCTTGGGTATTTACGTTCCCCCAAACAAGAAAAAACAGGGCAGATTCTTTACCCAAAGATTCCGTCCTGCCCAGTACTCCCAACCCCAGAGACAATTCGATCAGTGCCGCAAGCAAAAACAAGTGAGACACAGGCAGAACCAGGATCAACCTGTCACATCTCAATCTTCAACATCCTGTCAATTGTTTTGAAGTATTGGTTGAGGGCTTGAGACCTCTACCTTCTCCCATGCTGGATTATAAAATGACCTCCACACAAGCATTCCCTCCACAAACAGCTCACTGTGCCCCACAGAGTGAAGGACTCCCTCAAATGGTGGATGCAACCTCAAAACATCTGCTCGGGTATCCCATTTCAACAAAAAGTTCCCGGTATACAATCACCACAGATGCCTCCCTCGTGGGATGGAGAGCGCATCTGGACAGCAACACTGTCCAGGGATGCTGTTCCCCAGCGGAGACCAACCTACATATAAACATGCTAGAACTCCAAGCAGTCAGGAAAGCATGCAAACATTTTCTTCCGCTCATCTGCAACAATACCATCAAAGTTCTCACGGACAACACAGCCTGCATGTTTTATATAAACTGACAGGGCAGAGCTTATTCATACCCTCTCTGCATCGAGGCACTACAACTATGGCAATGGTGCATATCCAACAAGACAGACATTTCTGCAGCTTACCTGCCAGGACTTCAGAATACCATGGCAGACCAGCTGAGCAGATGCTTCTCACAAACCCATGAGAGAGAGATGCACTACCTACCCTTGTGACCATATTCAACCAGTAGTGGTTCCCTCCTATAGAATTATTTGCAACAGCTCATAATATGAAATACCCTCAATATTGCTTTCGAGCATAGGGCTTAGGCAACACTAACTGGGCAATGCTCTCCTCAGACAATGGGAAGCATCGCTAATGTATGCGTTGCCCCCAATTCCTCTACTGGGCCGGGTGTTGCACAAAATCAGACAGGACAAGGCCAGGGTCATACTCATTGCACCCACATGGCCTAGACAGACATGGTTCCCATACCTGAGACAGATGGCAGTGAAACTGCCTCTAACTCTTCCACTACTTCCTCACATCCTGACACAGGATGACAGCCAAGTGACTCACCCCAACCTAGCGGTTCTCCTCAGGGCCTGGTTACTCCATGGCTAAAGGAGCTGAATAATGACTATTCCAAAGAAGTTAAAGACATCCTTGTGAATAGCTGTAGGCTCACCACACGGAAAACATACACTCAAAAGTGGGTACAGTTCTGCACCTGCTGTGAGGTTAACCACGTCTGCTTATTCCGCTCCTCTACCTAGGGTCCTAAGCCTTAAAAAATCGGGCGTCTCCAACAGTTCCATAAAGGTGCACTTAGCCACAATCACCTCACTACATGATAAGGTAGATAGAACCAGGATCTTTTCTCATCCAACAACTAAACAATTCTTAAAGGGCATGACCAACATCTACCCTCCCTAAAACACCCTACTCCTATATGGGACCTTAACCTCCCGCTACGCACCCTCATGGGGAAACCATTTGAATTCCTTGTGACTTGCTCTTTGCTACATCTATTGATGAAGGTTTCCTTCTTTATTGCGATCACTTCAGGAAGAAGAGTAGGGAAGAGCTAGGGGCATTAATGGCACACCCGCCCTATACCACATTCCAGAAAGACACAGTGATCCTAAGAGCCCACCCTACATCTATACCTAAAGTAGCCTCCTCATTTCATTTAAACTAACCCATTTACTTACCTGTATTTTTTATGAAACCCCACGCTGATGCCAGGGAGGCATTCCTTCACACTCTCGACATCCGTAGAGCTCTGGCCTTCTACCTAGAAAGAACAAAGACATTTGGAAAATTGTCATGTCTCTTTCTGTCAGTCACTGAGCGATCGAAGGGTGAGGCCAACTCTAAACAAAGACTCTCTAAATGGATTTCTGGCTGTATCCACCTGTGCTATCATCAGAGCAACATCCCGGCATCCCGGTCCCAAAACCGATCCCTGAGGAACTCCACTAGTAACCTCCTTCCAGTCTGAAAGTTCACCCTCAGTGTGACCTGCTGTAGTCTCCCCTTTAACCAGTTCCTTATCCACCTTTCAATTTTCATATTGACCACCATCTTTTCCAATTTAGCTAATAATTCTCCATGTAGAACCGTATCAAATGCCTTACTGAAATCGAGGTAAATTAGATCTACTGCATTCCCTTTGTTTAAAAAATCTGTTACCCTCTCAAAGAAGGAGATCAGGTTGGTTTGACACGATCTACCTTTTGTAAAGCCATGTTGTATTTTGTCCCATTTACCATTGACTTCAATGTCCTTAACTATTTTCTCCTTCAAAATTTTTTCCAAGACCTTGCATACTACAGATGTCAAACTAACAGACCTGTAGTTCCTATTTTTAAGAAAGGTTTAAAAAAAAGCGATCCGGGTAACTATGTTAGCAATTCTCCAGTCATACGGTACAACCCCTGAGTTTACAGATTCATTAAAAATTCTTGCTAACGGGCTTGCAATTTCATCTGCCAGTTCCTTTAAATATTCTTGGATGAAGATTATCTGGGCCCCCCGGTTTAGTCCCATTAAGCTGTTCAAGTTTGGCTTCTACCTCGGATATGGTAATATCTACCTTCATATCCTCATTCCCATTTGTCGTCCTGCCATTATCCCTAAGCTCCTCATTAGCCTCGTTAAAGACTGAGGCAAAGTATTTGTTTAGATATTGGGCCATACCTAGATTATCCTTTACCTCCACTCCATCCTCAGTGTTAAGCAGTCCCATTTCTTCTTTCTTTGTTTTCTTCTTATTTATATGGCTATAGAACCTTTTACTATTGCTTTTAATTCCCTTTGCAAGGACCAACTCTACATGGCTTTTGGCCTTTCTCACTTTATCCCTACATGTTTTGACCTCAGTAAGGTAGCTTTCCTTGCTAATCTCTCCCATTTTCCACTCCTTGTAGGCTTTCTGCTTTTTCTTAATCACCTCTCTGAGATGCTTGCTCATCCAGCTAGGTCTATAACTCCTGCCTATGAATTTTTCCCCCTTTCTTGGGATTCAGGCTTCTGATAGGTTTCAGAGTAACAGCCGTGTTAGTCTGTATTCGCAAAAAGAAAAGGAGTACTTGTGGCACCTTAGAGACTAACCAATTTATTTGAGCATGAGCTTTCATGAGCTACAGCTCACTTCATCGGATGAAGTGAGCTGTAGCTCACGAAAGCTCATGCTCAAATAAATTGGTTAGTCTCTAAGGTGCCACAAGTACTCCTTTTCTTTTTAGGCTTCTGATAGTTTCTGCAACTTTGACTTGAAGTAATTCTAGGCCTCCTCTGCCTTTAGATCCACAAGTTTTTCAATCCAATCCATTTCCCTAACTAATTTCCTTAATTTTTTAAAGTTAGCCTTTTTGAAATCAAAAACCCAAGTCACAGATCTATTTTTGTTTATCCTTCCATTTAGTTTGAACTGAATTAGCTCATGATTGCTCGAACCAAAGTTGTCCCCTACAACCATTTCTTCTATGAGGTCCTCACTCCTCACCAAAACCAAATCTAAAATGGCATCTTCTCTTGTCGGTTCAGCAACTACTTGGTGAAGGAATCCATCAGCTATCGTATCCAGGAAAATCTGAGCCCTATTACTATTACTAGCACTTGTCCTCCAGTCTATATCTGGGAAGTTAAAGTCTCCCATGATCACACAATTCCCATTACTATTTACTTCTTTAAAAACATTAAAGAGGTCTCTCTCCATATCCACATCGGATCCCAGCCATCTATAGCACACCCCAAGCACTATCCCAGGGCACGCTCTAGTAGCTTTCTTCCCCAATGTGATTTTTGCCCAGACAGACTCTGCCTTATCCGTTCCATCAATTCTTATTTTTTTACAGTCTACCTCATTATTGATATACAATGCTACTCCACAACCTTTGCCTTTATTTCTGTCTTTCCTAAACAGCACATACCCTTCAATACCTGTACTCCAGTCATGACTACTATTCCACCATATTTCTGTTATCCCTATAATATCTGGTTTCACTTCCTGCACCAGGAGCTCTAGCTCCTTCATTTTATTATCTAGGCTCCTCACATTAGTGTACAAACATCTTAATTTTTGCTATTTGGCTTCGCTCACATTCTTTACCCAATTGGGCACGGACATTCTACCGCCAATATTACCTATTAGATTGGTATGTACACTGCCCTTCTGCCTTATGTCCATTCTCCTACCTATGGCTGTATCCGTTCTTACTTCGTTTTCTTCCCTCTCAAAGAGAATAACTGGCGTGGAGATTACCTGGGACATCTCCCAACCATCTCCCCCAAATGCCTAGTTTAAAGCTCTCTTAATCAGTTGTGCCAGCCTCCATCCTAGAAGTCTATTTCCTTCCCTACTCAGGTGAAGTCCATCCCGAGAGAACAGTCCTCTGTCCATAAATGCTTCCCAGTGGCCATACATCCCAAAGCCCTCCTTATAGCACCACTGCCTGAGCCATCTGTTGAGCATCATAATCTTGTCACACCTTTGTTGCCCTTCTCTAGGAACAGGCAGAATCCCATTGAAGATCACCTGAGTCTCAATTTCCTTTAGCATCTTTCCCCAGCCTGGCATAGTCTCCCTTGATTCATTCTAGTGAGAATCTAGCCGTATCATTTGTTCCCAGATGAAGGATAATCAATGGATTCTTTCCCGCTCCCGTTAGGATCCTCTTCAGCCTCAGGTCCACATCTCGTATCTGAGCACCCGGCAGACAGCACACCCTTCTGTTCTCTGGATCAGGTCTTGTTAAAGGCCTGTCTATTCTTCTCAGTAATGAGTCCCCAATCACGTAGACCTGCCTTTTCCTGCGATGGTGCGATTCTCCAGTCTATCCCCTGTTCCATCTGGCCGCAAGTCCTCTCGATTCCTGTTGTCCCTTGCAATCCTCTGAAACACAATCTATTTTAGGATCTATCCATATCCTTCCGGGGCTCATATTTGATGTTATCTCCATTGACTCTTACGCTCTTCCAATAGGACTATCTGCTTTTCTCTTTTTCCTTGCCCTCTCACATTCAGTGACCACCTTCTGTGCCCCTTCTTCATTTTCCAACTCTGCAAACCTGTTTCTAAGCTCTATTTCTCCTTTTCCTCTGCCTGGTTCTCCTAGTCACATGCTTCCACTGTCCACTTTCCTCACCCAGCAGTATCCCCTCAGAGTTCTTCTGTCCTGCTTCCGTCTGCAAGTCTGAGCTTTTCCCTTCAGCCTCCTCCTGTCTTTGCTCCATCATCAGAGTCTCCACCTGCATCTCCAGTCCTAGGATCTTCTCTTCCATCAGCTCTATCAGGCGGCACTTCATGCAGACGAAATTCTTTACAGGTGCCCCCTCCAGGATCATGTACATATCACAGCTTCTACATCCAGTCATCTTCATTGTGTCTTCCACCACTTGGATCACTACCACTGCTGCCTCTGTGTCTGTCATAGCCTTCCCACCTAAGTCCTGTTAGTCTGGGAAACACAAACCAAACCAAAACACCCACCCACAGCAAAATGAACCCCCAACGAGCACGAAAACACAACCAGATCACCACACACTTCCTTTGCCTGGCTCTTAGTCTTCCCCCCAAACTCCCCTTTCAAACTCCCTTGTTTGCTGGCTCCTGTGCCGCTGCAGCTGTCTGTGCCGCTGCCTGACTGGCTGGCTACCTTTAAGGACCCCTAGTCAGAGAAGCCCCGTCCCCTAATCAGGGCTCAGCTTCTCTCCCAGCACACTGCCCCTACAAGCCTCTATAAATACCAATACAAATACCTTCTCTTCCAACAGAACTCCCACTCTTAAGTGTATAGATATACTGTATCTGTACACTTAAGAAATGTAGCTTAACATACGTTTATTCAGTCTTAATTTATACATTATTCACCATTTTATTATATAAAAAACTATATTTCTCTTTGACTAGATTATTATTTTACTCATGATATGGGTCAAGCTGTATTTGGATAGAAAATGGAATTCAGTTAAAATAAACAAAATCAATGTTACCAAAATTATATGTATTAGTTAAATAAAATTACCTTAAATGTGCTAGATTCATATTTTTTTCTTATCACATTTTTTCATTACAACCAGTTGACTTATTAAACAAAGGAAATATTACCTGTAGTAAGTGAACTGAATTGATTGTTTTTGGTCATCATGTCCTTCCAGATTTCAGAACTAGTAGATCTCATCATCACACTTCATCTTTATTTATAGAGTGATAGAGGAAAACAGGCTCTCCTGCTTTTTCAACTCCCAATCAGTTTCTTAATTTTCAGTGAGCTACTCATTACATTGAACTAATTGAATAAACTGAAATGAAGAAGAAATTCACTCTACCTTTGCAGAAGAGGGTATTGCTGTCAAAAGCTGGTTTAGCACTTCACCAAACTCTGTTTCCCAGTGCTTAGCCAGTGACTTCCCCCAGTTCAGTGGTTTGATTTATTTTAAATCTTCGTACTGCATACTACTTTTTATTTAAATGATTTTAAAAATTACAGTAAGTTTAGGCCTTAATATAGATGCTGTAACTTCAAATTTAATTTGAAATATATTTTTCTTTTAAAAATGAAACCTATTTCAAATTAAATCTTAAAAATCCAATTAAAATAAATGTTTTTATTTTTATTTTAAAATTGATTTTCTATCTACACTGATTTCCAAGCAGCTGCTGTTACATTTTTAAATAACTGGGATTATAAAATGCTTTAAAGGGAGTAGAGTGAGAGGTATTTGATAAAAATCTAATCTATTGGCTTCTGGGAAACAGCATTTTGCAGTCTATTGGATATGTGTGGCCAGACGTGTTAAATATCAGGCCAGTTGTGGAAAATGGGGTGAGTGTGTGAGAGAGAGACCACTGCAGCAAAAAGCAGGGATGCTTGGATTAATTTTGTTAATGATAACTGGGCCGTAGACGAGAGATGGGATTTATTTGCCACTGGAATTTTCTCCCAGAAAGTGGTATGCCTGTGAGCCATTCAGAAGGTGTGGCATCTAAGTGTTGCATAGGTGCCATTCCAGGGCTGGAGCACCCACGGAAAAAAATTAGTGGGTGCTGAGCAGCCATCGGCAGACAGCTCCTCCTCCCCCCCAGGACCTCCTGTCTGCTGGTGGCCCCGCCGATCAACTCCTCCCCCTCCCTCCCACCTACTGCACTCAGCTATTCTGCTGCATGTAGGAGGCATGGGAAAGGGGTGCACTCAGGGGAGGGGGCAGAACTGGGTGGAAGGAGGCAGGGTGGGGGTTTGGGAGAAGGAGTGGGCAGGGTTGGGGGGTGGTGTGGGGATGGGAAGAGGCAGGGCAGGGTGAGGACTGGGGGGAAGGGAACAGGTGGGGACAGGGCCTGGGGTGGAGTAGGGGATTGAGCCCCCCTGGGACCAGTAGGAAGCTGGTGGATATGAAGTGTCATCTTTATTGTGATTTTTGGCATTCTAATCCTCTCTTTCTCTTATGCAGTGATTGGTCTGTTGCTGCATCTTGCAGGGACACAGATAGTTATGAAAATACAACCTCTCTAGTTTGTACAGTTGGTTCGTCTGTTCAAATGGTTTTTAGATCTGTAATCTCAAAGAATTTGTGTAAGTGAATTGATATTTTCTGTTGCTATCTATTTGTTGTGTCCTGAAATGGCCAGATGTTGAGCGCAGGGTATCACACATATGTATTAGTCGGGGCGGAAATGTGGTGCCAATTCCTTTACCTGGACACATTGAAAGGGATTTTTTAGTGTCTTGAAAGGGCTAACTGCTGCATGCACAGACACGCTTTGTGGGTGGGGGTCCAAAGCTATTTGAGTCAATATTTTATTTGCCCTGATAAGGGCTGTAAACCCTAAAGCGTCAGGGCATAAGCCAACCACTAAATGACAGGGGGTTAGGAAGCAAGTTGTTTTAAGAAGTTTTTTCCATAATTGTCCACTATGAAGCTTCTTGCATCTTGCTCACAAGGCCCTGGTGCTGCCCATTGACAAGCTACTGGATTAGGGGACCAGTGGTCCAATCTGGTATGGCAATTCTTATGTTTCCTAAGGTGATTCCTGTACAGTTACCTCGGACGCTTCTCAGTTACTCTTAATTTGTGTAATACGTACTATGAACTGTTTTATGCAGTGTTGTGGTAGCTGGGTTGGTTCCAGGATATGAGAGAGAGAAGGTGGGTGAGGCAGTATTGGACCAGCTCTCACCAACAGAAGTTGCTCCAATAAAATATTACCTCACCCACCCTGACTAAATTGTTTGTCAACCAGAAGTTGTCATTGTTTGATGCAAGATCTAGGATTTGCTTGTGAGGACTGTGGAAAGGTGCACAAATACCACGTGATGGGGGCTATATTTATGTACTTAGAATGATTTGAGAGAAAATAAGGGAGAATCTTACAGTCTAGGCTTTACAATATGTCTGCTTGAGGAACAAGAACTATTTCAGACGATATTTTGTGCTGAAGAAAGAAGTGTATGCTTTGATTTTTGGGATGATGATTTCTCCAGGCATCTGTTAATCCAAGTGGCTTCACTGAGTCATTGAATCTTTCAGAGGCCTTATCTTGTGAAAGAGTGTGAAATGACTGGCCTGTAGTAGAATTTAGTGTACCATTTAAATCTTCTTATGTTTGATGGCATATTGAGTTGTGACACAAATTAGGTATTTCTTTTACAATATTTGAGGGGTAAATATTTAGTAGTGAGACTTTTCTTTTGATTTCCCCTGATAGTATTCTGCTGTCTGAATTGTTCATTTAAGTTATGGGTGATTCAAGGGATGGGGCTTTTGTTAATGATAATTACACTGCCTGCCTTTTAATTATTAGATTTTGAGTGCAAAGAGTTGGAAACCTGACGTGTCAAATACCCCTTGGAGTTTTTAATGGTCTTAAGTGATCAAATATTTCTTACAATTGCGAACAGACACACATCTCCCCCTGTGTATAGACTGAATCTTTACATATATTAAGATGGGTTTGTGAGTGAGCTATTCCTTCTTTCACTCTCTTATCCTTCTAAAGGGGAGCTGAAGATGAGAAAAGAGTAACAGCCAAAGTAAAGCACTTTGTCCTGTCCTTTCTCTTCTGCAGGTCCTTGGCAATACTTGCTTGTAATGGGTAGAGGGAGTATTGAAGAGTTTGGAGTTGTCACTCTTATCCTGTTAGATTATTGTTGTAACAGTATCCATGAGCCATGAGACATTGAGTCGTCTTCCTCCTCCTCAGAAAGAATTCTTTGGAAAGACTTTTCTATTGTATGTCTCCTTTCAAGACAAATCATCATCAGTTTCTAACACTACCCTATAACAGAGGTAGTTCTTGAGGACTTCTTTTCTTAGCCCTGAGCCCCAACAGCAATTGCGCTTTGGGGCCATCTAGCTCCGCATTTTTTGCTTGTTTTGCTACAGTGGTAGGTCTAATGGCTTTGGGTCAGGCTCTCCAAGCTGAAGCAGCAAAAGCAGCATTTTGTGTGTCATTTCAGGTGCCCGCTTCCTTTTAATAACCTTTACCATGAAGAAGCCCAGTTGGCCTAGTGAAATTCTTTACAGAGAGCTTCTAACATCGACTCAGAAAACCTTCTGGCACCCTTTCTGGGGATGTCAATGTACAATACTAAGACACTTGTAAACTAGGGCTGTCAATTAATTGCAGTTAACTCATGTGATTAACTAAAAAAATTAACTGTGATTAAAAAAAATTAATCGTGATTAATCGCACTGTTAAACAGTAATAGAATACCAATTTAAATTTATTAAATATTTTGGATGTTTTTCTACATTTTCAAATATATTGATTTATATTACAACACAGAATACAAAGTATACAGTGCTCACTTTATATTTTTATTACAAATATTTGCACTTGAAAAATGATAAACAAAAGAAATAGTATTTT
This sequence comes from Natator depressus, assembly GCF_965152275.1. Classification (NCBI taxonomy): domain Eukaryota; kingdom Metazoa; phylum Chordata; order Testudines; family Cheloniidae; genus Natator; species Natator depressus. The sequence goes on from NC_134234.1 coordinate 148,482,786, forward strand.
TCAATTCACCTCGTACAAGTACTGTAGTGCAATCTTTATTGCGAAAGTGTAACTTACAAATGTAGATTTTTGTTTTTGTTACACAACAGCACTCAAAAACAAAACAATCTAAAACTTTAGAGCCTACAAGTCCACTCAGTCCTACTTCTTGTTCAGCCAACCGCTAAGATAAACAAGTTTGTTTACTTTTACGGGAAATAATGCTGCCTGCCTTTTATTTACAATGTCACCTGAAAGCAAGAATAGGCGTTCGCATGGCACTTTTGTAGCTGGCGTTGCAAGGTATTTATGTGCCAGATATGCTAAATATTCGTATGCCCCTTCATGCTTCAGCCACCATTCCGGAGGACATGCTTCCATGCTGATGATGATCATTAAAAAATAAATAGTGCGTTAATTAAATTTATCACTGAATTCTTTGGGGGGAAAACTGTATGTCCCCTGCTCTGTTTTACCCGCATTCTGCCATATATTTTATGTTATAGCAGTCTCGGATGATGACCCAGCACATGTTGTTTGATTTATGAACACTGTCACTGCAGATTTGACAGAATGCAAAAAAGGTACCAGTGTGAGATGTCTAAAAATAGCTACAGCACTTGACCCAAGGTTTAAGAATCTGAAGTGCCGTCCAAAATCTGAGAGGGACGAGGTGTGGAGCATGCTTTCAGAAGCCTTAAAAGAGCAGCACTCCGATGCAGAAACTTCAGAACCCAAATCACCAAAAAAAAAAAAAAAATCAACCTTCTGCTGGTGGCATCTGACTCAGATGATGAAAATGAACATGCGTCGGTCCGCACTGCTTTGGATTGTTATCGAGCAGAACCCGTCATCAGCATAGATGCATGTCCTCTGGAATGGTGATTAAAGCATGAAGGGACATATGAATCTTTAGCACACCTGGCATGTGACACCGGTTACAACAGTGCCATGCAAACACCTGTTCTCACTTTCAGGACACGTAAACAAGAAATGGGTACCATTATCTCCTGCAAATGTAAACAAACTTGCTTGTGTGAGCGATTGGGTGAAGTTGGACAAAGTGGACTTGTAAGCTCTAAAGCAGGGATCGGCTACCTTTGGCACACGGTCCTTCAGGGAAATCCACTGGTGGGCTGAGCCAGCTTGTTTACCTGCAGCATCCACAGTTTCGGCCGTTCGCGGCTCCCACTGGCCGCGGTTCGCCGTAGCAAGCCAATGGAAGCTGTGGGAAGCAGCAGCCAGTACATCCCTTGGCCTGCGCTGCTTCCCACAGCCCCCATTGGCCTGCAGCGTGGAACCGCGCCAGTGGGAGCTGCGATTGGCCGAACCTGCGGATGCTGCAGGTAAACAAACCGTCTTGGCCCGCCAGCGGATTTCCCTGAGGCCACGTGCCAAAGGTTGCTGATCCCTTCTCTAAAGTTTCACATTGTTTTATTTTTGAATGCAGTAATTTTTTTGTACATAGTTTGATATTTGTAAGTTCAACTTTCGTGATAAAGAGATTGCACTACAGTACTTGTATTAGGTGAATTGAAATATACTATTTCTTTTGTCTTTTTAGAGTGCAAATATTTGAATTCAAAAATAAATAGAAAGTGAGCATTGTACACTTTGTATTCTGTGTTGTAATTGAAATCAATATATTTGAAAATGTAGAAAACATTCAAAACTATTTAAATAAATGGTATTCTGTTATTGTTTTAACAGTGCGATTAATCGTGACTAATTTTTTTAATCGCTTGACAGCCCTATTGTAAACACTATTGGCTTCACGCTTCTTGATTATATACAGCGGAAAGTAGTCCCTTTTTATTACTAAGAGCTAATTTTTATCACACCACCCTGATATAGAAAACATTAAGCTGGGAAGTGTAAGGAAACTCATTATTAATATAGCAACAGTCTACCTGATCTATCTATCATATTGTGGATGCTACCACAATACAAATGTTCTATCTGTTGCAAAAAAGTTGGCCTCAGCTCTTTCACTCTGTTAGATACTATGACAAGTAACATCAAGCAAGGCAAATGGCTGATTGTGTGTAACCCATGAGTGAATCTGAATATGTGGAAAATCTAGAAACGAGTTCAGGATTCCCAGGAAGGAAATTTTAATGTTAGTACAAAATGTATTAAACTGAAACACTGTATAGAACATAGTTGTGAGATCATCTTTATGGTATGTGTGTGTGTGTATGATGGTGCTTATGCCATATGTACAGGTTAGACCTGTTAGATAAACACCACATGTTTACAAAATAATCATGGAATAAATTCCTTTATTTCTGTAATCCTGGAGTGAACTGCATTTATTTTCACCTTTGATTACCTCATCTGCACTTTGCCCACTAATCCATCTCTGCCAGAATTACATTTTCACACACTTTGAATATCTTGCAAACAGCTGTCATTTAAAAAAAAATAATGTTTTGTTCAGGTAAAAGCAGGCCTTGAAAACGACCAATAATCAGTCCTGAATCAATGGCAAATTTAAATTACAATCTCTCCCTTCCCAACACACAGTTGTTTCATTTTACTACAGAGACAGAGCTTTCCAAATGAGATATAGGGCAGGTCTACACAACGGGTTGAAGTCAACCTAAGGTACACAACTCCAGCTACGTGAATAATGTAGCTGGTATCGACGTACCTTCGGTCGACTTATTGCGGTGTCTAAATGCGCTGGGTCAACAGGAGAAACTCTCCCGTCGACTTATTTTATGCTTCTCATTCCGGTGCAGTACCGGAGACGATGGGCGAGTGATCGGCGGTCGATTTAGTGGGTCTTCACTAGACCCGCTAAATTGACCCTTCCCCCGTGGTGGATTGATCGCTGCAGCGTGGATCCACTGGTAAGTGGAGACAAGCCTATAGCAGCATCTCTAGGCCTGGGAGCCCATGAGATATTGTACCTCACAACTGCAACATCTTTTATAAATGGAAAAACTATTTTAAATACATTTTAGCAGCACTAATTTATCTTCTTCTACCTCTACATTTGAATTCACAGGGCCAGATTCTAGTCTATGTGTATGTACATTCCTGGTCTTCAGTGGAGTTACTCTTGATTTTATACTGGTATCATGTCAGAATCAGGCCCATTGTATTTAAGACTGAGGGATTAAAAAGTAGTAATAACTATTATAAAGCAGTCTAAAACTTTTTCATAATCGCATTTCTGTAAAATATGTGGCATAAACAAAACACATTTAGCACTTTGTGGTAAAAGGATTTTATTGGTGCTTTTTTGCACTGACCAACGTAAGTCATTCATAGTTTCACCAGTCCTGAGTAATGATGGTCATTCCATACATGTGCCGGTAAAACACTTATAATTGCCACCTCGTTTTTTATTCTGTATCTAAATCATTGACAACAAGGGAATAGTTACAATTAGCAGTCTATTAAGAATAAAAAGTCTTGATAGTGCACATGAATAAAGAAAGCCCTTGAAGAATCGAGGTCACTTGCCAAATTGTTCCTTTCAAACAAAGATTACATGGACATCATCTCCCACATTACATCCAGGCGCAAAGACAGTCTACACACTGCAACACCAAACTCTCTCTCTAACTAATCATTCTTGACTAAACATGGAAGCACAGCGTGACTGACTGTTCTAGTTTAATACTTACTGTTTTATAAAGGAAATAAAATCTGAACAGCCGTCCTCACTAATTTTTCATGTAGTTTTGATTTTGGAATTAGGACAGTATGTTTCGAATGGACGTATAGAAAGTTTGCTTAACACAGTGAGGTAAGTTTTACTTCCCTGTTTACCACTCTTCCCCTTTTTTCCTCTCTTCCTCCCCCTCCCCACCCTTGTTTTTGTGTATAGTAATCTAAGTTTTTGAAATGTTTCAGAATGGATGACAATCAGGATTCTCAGCTTGTATAGTGCAGGGAGATTTAAATTCAGTGAAATACTCCACATTTTCCAAAGCATTGGAATTGGAAAACTATTCAGGCTATGATCATATGCTCTGTGAACCACTTTAACTTTCTCAGAGTGCTGCAAACTCCGTGTAAGTGCTTTATCTTGGAAGAAATCAGAGGCTGACTTGTTTACTTTTGCGTGGATACAGTGCTGAGTGAGTGACCCAGCACGATGTGCAAAAATGTAGTGTCCCCTTACTAAAACTGTGAAGTGCTTTAGTAAGCCCAGCATTAGCCCAAAGCCCCGAAACCTTAACTTTTTTTTTTCCCAAATCTGTTTTGCCCAAATTAAAGGAACTCACTGCTATGCTATAAAGCAATGTGTATGATACATTTATATTTAAGAACCTCCTGGTACAAATCTAAAATCCTTTTGTATTTTCCACTGAAAAAATATAATATGCATCTATTTTAACATTCATAAAAACCCAAAACTTCAGGTAAACTTAAGATAAATTCTTATAATAGAAAAACCCTTAAAACCTAACCCAAGACATATTAATTTTATTAGTAAAAGTAAGAAACTTCAAATCCTATATCTGTTTGAGAAAGGAACATTTAAAGCTCCAGAAATGTGAGAGCGTTTTCACCAGAAACGCTCTGATTTTTTACTATATTGGTTTTACTATTTGTTTGCTACCAAACAAATAATATTGAACTAACCTTGAGGGTCAGGGGCCCTTTTTCACCAGACAGAGCTTTCTTCAAGACAGAAAAAAATAAATTTAGTTCCCCACTGCCACCATCAAAGCAGGATTTGTTTTAAAATATCAAGACATTATGTATAATTTTACAAGACTCCTTCAGTCTTTATCATTTATTTCACAAAAGATTACTTTTCCACAGATGGTACATTAAGACAAATATATTTTTATTTTGTTCTTAAGACCAGCGGTGCACCTTTGACAGGGGAGGATACGCCAGTGGTAATTAGCTTCAGATTTTCACGTAAAAAGTTGCGTTGTCGAACTGTAGCTGACCTCATGTAACCACTAGTAGAAACTACTTTTGCTGACGCAGTAGGCGGTGTGGTCTGTGGAGGCAGCCCATTGATCTCATATGTCCATTGCATTGATGCTGTCTGAAAACCAAAGAGGAGAGATCTGATATAAAGCAATCATGGCTTAATAACTTGAAATATGTAATAGCTATTTAACACAGTGCTTTTCATTACAGGTTTCAGAGTAGCAGCCGTGTTAGTCTGTATCCGTAAAAAGAAAAGGAGGACTTGTGGCACCTTAGAGACTAACAAATTTATTAGAGCATAAGCTTTCGTGAGCTACAGCATCTGATGAAGTGAGCTGTAGCTCACGAAAGCTTATGCTCTAATAAATTTATTAGTCTCTAAGGTCCCAGAAGTACTCCTTTTCTTTTTCCTCTGAATTAGAAAGCCATTTGTTGTTCTCCATGTAGGGTGCCTGGAAGTCACAAAACCAGAACTGCACCCACAGAGAAAAAACATGATCATGCAAAACTAGGAAGAGCATTTTATTTTATGAGCTAAGGGCAGTGCACTAAAAATGACACACAGCCTACCCCTCTAGGTGAGCTACACATTTCTTTTTATAGTGAATAACAGTCACGTATGTTGTTCTGAAAGACTTATTTCACAGCATGATGGGAATGAATGGGTTGCTAGGGTTATTTATACACTAGAATTTAATTGTGGCTCTTGTAATAAATGATATTCTAAGTTTTGGTGACTTTAGTTGGGTCAAAATAGTTAATACCTTGAGTCCTGCTTTTGTAGTTGTGTTATGGAAAGTGGAACTATGGACTCGCATTGCAAACTCTAGTTTAGGAATCTTTACATGAACTGAACATGACATTCTTTACCTCCTTTATGGCTATTTGTATGTATGCAAGAGTGACCCAGCTGGGCATCATCTAGTTGTGCAGTATATATTTCGGTGTCCAATCAGCAGTCATCTCCTGTATTGCTTCTGTGTGTTAAGACAGCCTGGTTCTCGCTGTCACCCCATATATGTATGCTCAAACAGCATTCATCATGTACTTAATTACTTCTTATAGACACTGATCATGTAGTTAGTTAATTCTTATGTGCATGTCAAAGCTTCAGTGCTCTCTTATCTCCTATACCTGTCTGTGATTATCAAGGCAGAATTATGATTGCAGTCATTTCCTGTATATGTGTGTGTGGGGGGGGGGGGGGCTAGGCAGGATCTTGCAGTCAATTCTTCAATATCTGAGCCTAAAGTGCCTTAATTTTTAGAGGCATTTCCTCTCTCTGAGTCACTTTAGTACTATCCTTCCTGTCATTATGTACGTGTGTGTGTGTGTCTCCATGCAGTAAGTATCTTTCAGTTATTTTCTCTGCAACTAATTGTCAATTCATTGATCTATAGGTTTCTGTTGTCTTTTGCCCTTAAACTCGGGCCTGGATTACTACAAAATGTGCTAATTGTGAGGTCTTCTAATGCGGTTGGAATAGCATGACCAGGCTCTGGATCAGGCTAAAAGAATAGCCCGGTGCAGATGATAGTCCCCCTTTCTCTCTGCTTTGTGATCTATGGCTGCAATAACATCTACATAGCTGCTTTGGGGTAAGGGGAAAAAGGGGGAAGAGGGGCAATAACCAGGGATCCTAAGATGTCTCCCTCTCCCCTACACCCCAAAAAAGAAAAAAACAAGATATAGACTCCTCTCCTCTCTCCCACTTCCAGTAACAAGGGTTTTATTACTAAAGGTAATTAGCATTTATATAGTACTTTATGCATTTACTGTGCTGAACAAGCATTAAATGATCCTCACCACCCCATTTAGATGTTATAAATAGGCTTGGAAGGATTAGATTTTTATCTGTAACTGTTGATTTCACCCAACGAACACAAACCAATGAAAAAAGAAATGTCCATTGATAACAAACAGAATTTACAGAGTGGCAAAGTAAGAAAAATGCTGCTTGAGAACTTACTAGACTTTGATTTAAGGATAACGTGGGGGAGGGAATATCTTTTATGATCTTTTGATTTAAGAATATGTATTTTGTGTATTTAGAGGTGATGCTGACAATTTGTGTTTTAAAGTTTTAACTTTTTTGAATCTGTCTGCTGTCTTTAATTGTCTGACACTTCCCATAATTTCCCACAACTGAACATTCAAATCAATCAAAAAAATGCTTAAAACTTGTAATTTCATGGAACTGTGAACATTAAAAATGGCGGGGGGGGAATCTTTAAAAATAAATATCAATATTCCCCACTGAAATTATTAAAAAATAAAAATTGAATTCTGTCAAGATAATTATAAATAGTCTTATCCCTCAGTTGCAGATGGGCAAACTGAGGATTAGGTAGACTGAATTCCCTAAGGAACTCAGTGTCAGAATCTGACTTAGAACTCAAGTGTTACTCCCAGTTTTATGCAGATTCCACTACACTATGCTTCTTGTAGGACAGCCTGCTTCATCGGCTGTGTAGCCTAGTCACTCTTCCTATCATGGGCGTTGTTGGAGGTCTTTAATGTCTGTGCTCCAGGATTGGGCATGCTTTCTCGCCTTAGATCCGAGTAGGATTCCCCAGCCTCAGTGTTGACCCAAAATATAAATAAAACCCTCAGACAAACATGGATCATCCAATACATATGTGATCAAACATTCCCAGAGTATGCAATGTTAATTTCTATAATTATTGAATGAATATGGCCTGGATAAAGCACTACAAAATAAACTAAAAGGACTAGTGGGTCTTCTCCATCTCTAATTTCCACTACAAGCGTCGATACATGTGAAGACAATACAGATGAAGACAGAGGGATGTGGGAGGTGGGTCACCCAAAAAGATATTTATCTATTTCTAGTTTATCATCAGTCTGATGGCTTGCTGTTCATAACAGATTTCAAACATCAATAATTTTTAACTCTAGAGTCAATGCAATAATGCTTCCCCATGACATTAACTGCTATCCTGCCACTGCTAAAGTATATATTAGATGTGACTTGCAATCATTTGCTTGTGTTCATATCACAGACAACTCGTGTGCACAGGTTCCCGGGCATTCGATTGTATGCTTTTTGGGGCAGGAGCTGTCATTTATAATATGGTTGTACACCTCAACCCGTTTGTGACTTCTAGATGCTACTGCAATATAAAATATTTAATGTTAATGCTCCTTTTTATGAAACTAATCTCCAAAATTAAACAAGAAGGTTAAAATGTGAATGTGTTTTATCTATGCTCAAAAGCATGTCTTTCTCACCAACAGAAGTTGTTCCTCTCCTGCTGAGTCTTTTAATATCAGAACACCTTTCCATTTACAGGGAATATTTTTTGAAAACGGTTGACTTTAAAATTAGCACTCTTGACTTTACATGACGTGTTAAATTAATTACCTATGCCAAACAGAATTACTCTGCAAAAGCCATGATATTTCTGAGATATACAAACACCAAAATAAAGCATAAGATCTTATTAGATCTTTCATCATGCACGTATAATTTTTTTTAAAAATGCTCATTACCATTCCTCTAAAATCTGAATCAAAATCTAATTTCATATTGTGGTGTTATGTATAACAAACTGATTAGTTAATCCTTATCCTAATCTCTATTTAATACTCTACATTGATGGACCTGCCTTCATTTTCTGAGAAGATGAATGCAGTCAAGAGCAGTTGCTGACAAAGCCAGCACCAGGACGTTATGTCCAAAGATAACTGTCATTTTTAAACATAAATTTTCCTCTGTGGTTAGCTAATTGCCTTATTAACTCTGGCAGAAGGTGAAATGGTTTATCTTTCTTCATTATGTCAGATTAACAGTTTAGTTTGAAGAAAGTTTAACCTCAGGATCATACTCATTGTGTGCATGATTCATTGAACACTTCAAGGCTAGAGAAAAGATCGGATAGGCTGGAGCAACTAAAATTTACACTGAGGTATAGGGTTGCTAAGAAATCATTCCTGCTCATAAAACCCATATGTGATGTAATTTTACAATCTGTAGTATTCTTATATTGTTTTGGGCAGGGATTTAAGTCAAGCTGGCGGGTTCTGTCAGCAATCAGTTTTATTACCCAGCAGGTTTTAAACATAAACTCTATTGCCTTGTGTTTTTTGATATTTGATCACTACATATGCGTGTTTATGTTCATTTCTGCTGTATTTGTAATGAAGGACATCATCCATTGTGCTGCCTTTTCACCTGTGCTCTCTACTAATGTGCATTGTTAACGAAATGGCAGTTACTTAGCTATAGTAGACTTGAAGTCAATAAAATACCATTGAATCATGTTCGTTCTGAGTTTCCGCCTCTTATTTAAGATGGGAAGAAATTTATGATCTGAAGAGGGATTTGGGATGGATCTACTGTAATGTACTGAGGCTAAGTATTCTTTAAAGATTGCTGTAGTCCATCATGAATTTAAAAAATTATGATTTAGGATTATGAATTATAAGGTGACCAAACCCAATTCCTTTCTTAATGGACTGTCATGATGAACTGTCCCTTTAGTTGTAGCTAATTTATAATCTGCAACAATGGTAGTTCATCTGGTGTAAAATTCCTGCCGTTAACCAAGGATTGAAGTAAATATTTCGTACTGTGAAGTGATGTGCTTAAAAGGGAGGCCCCTTCCTTTGATGCAGAATTTGCAGAAGGGGCAACTGCTGTTACTTCTAAGACTGCAAATTATACAGTGTAACTACCATCATCATTTGTTTAGTATTGTACAGCAAACAACACACTATTTACTACAGTTTTACTCATTATGAATATTCTGATCATCATGACCCCTGCAGATTGCCCACGCTGCCAAATTCAGATCCAAATCTGAATGGTTAAACACATTGAAGCTCTGGGTCCTTGATCAGACTCGTTTCAGTGAGAGAGACTTGAGCGTGGAATGTTTGGGGAGTGAGGTTCAGATAAAGCATTTTTTTTATTAAGTCTCAATTTATCTTACAGCATTCAATGTATTCTTTGTTAGTGAAGGAATATCTGAAATTTGTTAGGTTCTTCAACCAGGAAAATATGTAAAGGCATTGATATTGTGGTGTGGAAGGGAGACACTGCTTCTTTGACCTTGAAAGGTTTGCTTCATATAATCCTACATCCCTTACTTGCACACATAGTTCCATTGACTCAGGTGTAAAAGTTACTGTGTCAGGTCCGTATTTCCAAACACAGAAACTTGCACCTTCTCTCTTTACTTAGTATTATGATGAATAGACTGTATAGAAAATGGAATACTGACATTGAGAGTCACTAATGGAATTCTTAAGAAAGCACATGGATTAGACTAGGGCATTGTATTATAGATACAAAGGAATGTGTTCCTGAAAATAATAATTGTCTAGTAATGAGAAAGGTATCTTTTTAAAAAGCCTGTGGTCAATGCAATGTTTGTATTGTCTGCTCCATATTATCTTTATTATATTTGATTACACGGTTTGAAGCACTATGATCTTTTACTGCTTGCTGTTTTCATGGGACACCGTGCATATCAATATGTCAGTTGTGACTACAGCACCACCTGAAGTTTGGAACTGTTTACTGGAGTAGCTGAACTATTTTGATTGGCTGCGTGTTTTTCTGTTATCAGACACTCAGCCTTTTGTGGGGGTGGGATGGATGTTGATAGTGGGAACTCTTTAGGTAGCAACGAGGAGAAAGGTCAGCAGGAAAGAAGGCGTGGAGGAGAGGAGTATCTTATTTTAAAAACACAAGAAAAACAAATTCTAGAACCACCGCGAGCCTAATATCACTTTGCTCATATATTGCTGCCCTTTTCCCCAATTTTTTTCTTTGACTGCTGAAATTGTAAGTTCATCATGGCTGAGAATGTTTCTTGGGTTCTGTGAGGTTCTTACCAAACTTTGGATTTATTAAATAACAGGCCTATAAGTAGACTTATTCCATACTGTAGATCCATACAGCTACTAAGCTATCAAATAGATTTTTATGAGCTTTGCAAATTTATGATAAGAGTTGAAAGATGGCATGTTTTTAATCAACGAACACTTGCAGGAGCAACTTATTGTCCTATCAAGAGCAATTCGATGATGTAGCTTTCCTGTATTTCCAGAATTATTTTTAGCCCTGTTCATAGAGTAGAAAGCAACTGGGCTTAAGTAAACTCTCACACCTGAGGGTCCTGTAGTATAATATCTACTTTGGATGTTCATGCTGTGCTATGATGTGGGTAAAATGCAGCAAGTCAGAATCCAGCAGTAGATTTTTGAAGATCTGTGACAGCACAAGCCACAAATCTGAGAACAGGAATAAGCTCGAACACACTTAATACCTTGCCATATGACTCAAAATCAGGTGGATTAAAAACTTGATGTTTTTATTTTGATCTTACCAGGACTAAGGACAAATCAACATTTTCACCCAATATTAACATTAATGAAAGGTAAACTTCAAATGAACTGGATAAGTAGCACAAGCAGTTATAGCCTGAAATCAAGGAGGGAAAAGTTCAGTCTAGAAATTTGGAAGAATACTAATTACTTAATGGAAAAGCTCAGCCAGGCAGTTGAAAGTGCTGCAAACATGGCCACACTGCAATTTAAGTATTTCCCCCTTCCCTCAGATTCTGTGAAAAGCATGAAGAAAAGTGACAGTTTTAAACATAGGCAGACAACAGGAATGACAAATTTACAAATCCTATTAATGACTCCAATTTTCTTTTTATAGAAAGTTAACATCTGAACTCCCCACAACAGCACATAACCTGTCCCATTCTGTTTTTTAAATATGAGGGTATATATGTGTGAGGTGGGGATGAGAACTTTTGAGGAGGAGATTCATACACACACAGTGTAATATTTAAAATCTGGTGTTACTATGAAGTGCTGAAATTAGATTAATGAAAATGGACTAGATGCTGGCCCTTACTATGACATAGAGCTTACTCTGATACAGGTAGAAATCTCTCGGTGAGGTAGAATTGGCAGAGTGACTTCATTAAAAGTCAGAGGAATTACTCTGGATTTACACCATTGCAATGGAGAGATGACTTTTGTCCTAAAAACAGAATTAATTGTTACAGTAGATATACCATATAATGTCCTTTACTAATGTACAGTACTGTATGTGTATGACTTGCAGTTAAAAACCTGTCACAAACTACTAAACTGTGGTGGAAAATGTCAGTACATGAAGAAAAGTATCTAAGTGTGGGAATGGGTACCTGCGCATACAAACATCCCAGCTGGTATGCACAAAGGGAGGAAGAAAGGTCTTGGGATAAGCCACTGATCAAAATAGACACTGATTTTGTTTTTATACTATTCTAAATTAATATGAAATCTGCTAAATTATGGTAACTGACCAATGTGGAAGGAAAAGCACCTAGGTACTGAGAACAATGCATACACATATGTTTTTGAGCAGCTAGCTAACATGAAACTGTGATTTTTCTCTTTCAAAATGCACGTCTGTGCACACAAACTAGGAATTTTTTAAAATCAGTAAAACTGATGTGGAAAATATGGGCTTTTATACAAGTCAATGGGAATACGTGTGCAAGTAAGGGATGTAGGATTATATGGCGCAAACCTTTCAATGTCAAAGAAGCAGTGTCTCTCTTCCACACCACAATATCAACGCCTTTACATATTTTCCTGGTTGAAGAACCTAACAAATTTCAGATATTCCTTCACTAACGAAGAATAAATCGAATACTGTAAGATAAATTGAGACTTAATAAAAAAAATGCTTTGTCTGAACCTCACTCCCCAAACATTCCACGCTCAAGTCTCTCTCACTGAAACGAGTCTGATCAAGGATCCAGAGCTTCAATATGTTTAACCATTCAGATTTGGATCTGAATTTGGCAGTGTGGGCCAATCTGCAGGTATCATGATGATCATAATGAGTATTCATAATGAGTAAAACTGTAGTAAATAGTGTGGTGTTTGCTGTACAATACTAAACAAATGATGAAGGTAGTTACACTGTATAATTGGCAGTCTTAGACGTAACAGCAGTTGCCCCTTCTGCAAATTCTGCATCAAAGGAAGGGGCCTCCCTTTTAAACACATCATTTCACAGTACGAAATATTTACTTCAATCCTTGGTTAATGGCAGGAATTTTACACCAGGTGAACTACCATTGTTGCAGAGCCCCACCTGTTCACCATGACTTCCACGTTGCATCATCCATTTCCAGCATGGCATGACTAATGGCTTTGATGTGCTATCTTTCACAGGCTAAGCTAGTGATTATGCAGGAATAACAGTACAGAAGCCTGAATTCTTGAGAGCTTGATAACAGTACCTGCAATCTGGTTTACACTGACATATATTTTATCATCCAAGGTTTATTTCATTTGGCCTCTATTTTAGAATATCTCTGATGTACTCATCCGTGAATTCCAAAACAAGCCTTTGGATCTCTAGCTAAGCTTGGCACAGAGCAGGGCGTGGCTGAGAGAGAGGAGAGCAAAAGTAGCTGTATGCCAGCTTTACACACCTCGTGGCTGCCTTAACTTGTGCTAGGCAGCAACTGCCCTCCATGGGTATGTCTGCACTGCACACTAAGCCCAGGATCTGACTCAGCTTTAAGTCCAAGCCCCCCTTCTGTGCATGCACAAATCAACCTGATTAGTGGCAGCAAGCACCTCTGCACCTGGGTTGAAGGACCATCCTGGAGGGGATGGGTCAGAGGCCAAGTTCTGCTGTGAGTTGGGTCCAAGCCCTGTCACTTTACAGTGTGCACACAGCTCAAGCAGCAGACCTGAATCAGACGGTCTGAGTAGTACCGTATGGACGCGTTCACATGGCTGTGCGACCTGGGTCCAGCAATTGTAAACCCAGGTGTACAATGCAGTGTGGTCCCTCAAGCACAGGCTTCGAAATACTGATCCCACATGCTTGGGTCCCACAGACACAGGTTTACAAGTGCAATGTAGAAATACCTCACAAAGCCATTCTGGCAGCCAAGGACTGCCAGTGTACAAGGACGCTCCAGCCATGTTGCCTACATGAGCTATGATTTCCCTACACTGAGGGCATCCGGTTGGTACAATGCTAAGATGGCTTTGCAGCTGACACAGAGCAGCCACAGTGTGGCCAGAATCTGGCTCTGAACTGTTTAAACCTAACAAATCGAGAACTGTCAAATTCTCCGACATTTCTGCTGATGCTCATGGAAAAAACCCAGTTCTCTTTGGTAAATTTCCATTAGGGCAGGTCCACCAAGGTTTCTAATAAGAACTATCTTGTTTATAAAAGCTCCTAGATGTATTGAAGATTCACAGTGGAGCAATTATTTAAAATATTCTTTATGGACTATGTCAGTGTATTTCTCATTTCTAGCTGAATTTGATTAAGAAGTTCTCTTTCAGGGCTATTGAAGCAACCATGATTGGTTTTTTCACTGGCATGTTGTTATCTGTCTTTTTTTTCCCTCTTCATTCTTTGATCTACAGAACAGTATAAAAGCCCATATTTTCCACATCAGTTTTACTGATTTTTTAAAAAAATTCCTAGTCGCTCTTAAAGCACTGTTTTAATATATTTTACTCCAAACAGCACTTCAGATTAACAATGTGGAAATGAAAGTTAAAGACTTTTTCAGTGCTTCAGCAAGCAGTTAGTATCTTGCTACAAGTAAATGAAACAAATAACCAGTAATTTTCTTTAGATTTTTTGCATCCTTTAAGACTAAGGACCTGATTTGCACAAAAAGTCAATGAAGTTTCATTATTTCAGTATATTGTTGTTAATACAATGTACATGCTAAACTCTAGTAAAGACAAGCCTGAATCTCTTACACTAATAACTTGCTCTGGATTGAGTTTCTCAGCAGGGCAGCTAAAACAACAAATTTGCGTGTACAAAGCTTGGCTTTAATGTCTTCAGCAAATGAGAAAAAGATGACTATAGGATTTCTCTCTCTCCCCTCCAACCTTCCATTTCATTTTGCAATACAGTTGTAATGGCCACCATAAAATAAAGCATGAGCTTATACTGTCATCTCTGCTGCTTTACAGCCTAATTATCACAGCTCATTGAAGCGCACAAAATATAGCAGTCTTGCTAGTCAACTAGTTATAGAATTTAATAAAAAAAGAAGTTAGGGTTAAGAGTCTGACTGTACACCCACAAAAACAGGGGAGTTTTACAGTGAAGATGCAGTAATCCTCGACTACAGTAGCATCACAATGGAGGTGATACTGAAAAAGAATGAAAGTAGAAGGCATTTCCTAACTCTTTCTAAAAATAGTCCAAAACCACACCGAAAGTCAATGTATCAGACTAGGAAAAAAAATCTATGCAAGAGAGGTTTATGTAACTAGATATGACACAAATATTATTTCACTACACTCATAGCTATTTCCCCGAAGGGGGGTGGGTGAGCTTGAGAGAGACACTGACCCCAGAATAGCCAGTAGCCTGGGGGTTAGAGCTGTTTATTAGAGCCAGGATGAAGAGGATTTACAGGATACCAGAATAACCATAATCCATTAACAACCTCTCTGATTCTGAATGTACAGATACATCCAGCTAAAATTAATGGCATCTCCGGCAAATATACTTTGTCTATGCTAGCCTTTCATCAATTCGAAGATCATAGTTTATTTTAAATTACTACAGGCCGGGACCATTTTTGTCCAGGGGTGAAGAGTTCAAGGCCAGGTTCACGTATAAAGGAAATAATTTTGGAGAAATGAAGTGGGACAATGTTGAGGCAGTCACTGCTCAAATTCTTGAAATTCTCTGTGTGTATATTGCGGTAAAAAGTTTGATGCTACTTTGTTGAGGTGCAGCTTGATTAATAGTGGGAAATAGGGATCACAGAAATATGCTTTATTTTGGAATTATTTTCAATGGCAAAGGAACTTGTCATGTAGATGCTGAACTTGCTCCCATTGAAGTCAGTGTCAAAGATCTCGCTATTATTAATTAATCCCAGACGCAAAAAAAATGTTAACATGGATTTAAGTCTGAAAGTACATATAAAATAAATAAATAAAAATACAAGGATGTTGCAATTATCCCCAAACGAAGTATTATAAATCCAAGAAATTCAGAGTTAAGGGTACACTTGAAAAATATTTTAAGTTTAAAAAAAAAAAAAGTACCCAGTTCAGGCACGCAAACAACCTTAACGCTGCTCTGTTACGGTGCCCTGCAATAAGCAGATGATTGCAATTATGGCATTGGTCCCAAATTAGATTAAACTGACTTTTAAAAACACTTTTCTTCATATTTTATTTCTCCTCATGGTGTCACGACAGGTCACTATATGGACTGTACATCTGAATGTAGATTTTCATCACGGAATTTCCTTCATTTTAACAAATTATTTAAAACATCATCACTAATTTTAAACAAGAAACCCTACCTGGCTCCGCGTGTCCCTGCAGCTCCTAGGTGACAGAGAGGCCAGGGGGCTCCGCACGTTGCTTCTACCACAAGTGCTGGCTGCGCAGCTCCCATTGGCCGGGAGCTGCAGCCAATGGGACCTGCGGGGGCACGACCTGCACGCACATGCATTGCGTGGAGCCCTCTGGCTCCTCCGCCTAGGAAGAGCTGCAGGCCCATGCCAGTGAGAGCCGGGGAGCCCCCCACCCCAAAGTAAGCACCCCCGCACCCCGAGCCCTGAGCCCTATCCCACACACCCAAACTGCTGCTGCTGGCCCAGGGGCTGCCCGGCTCAGGCAGCCCCTGAGCCAGCACCAGCCACTGCAGAAGTCACGGAAAGTCATGGTAACTCCGTGACAGACTCGCAGCCTTAACTTTAACTGTATGGGAAATTTGAGTCTGTGTTAAGATGGTTTGGGACAAAGAAGAGCCTGAGGCAGATGATAAATTTTGTGAAGGACCCAGTTGTTAATTAATTTTAACTTCATGAACTAATTCAGAGATTTACTTGTAAAATCTCAAAAAAAATATTTCTGTACTCAGAGAGTAAGTGCTGTAGGTTTGAGAACAATACACTGTATTTTTCCTATAAATCAAAATGATTGAATCCCATCTTCAGGTGCAAAATGGAATTTAACCTTATCTACAGAGTTGCCGCCAGCACCTCCATATTTTAACATCTATATCCTGATGCCTGAAGGCCAAATTAGGCAGGGGTCCATTGTACTAGACGCTGTACAGACAGATCATAAAAGTCAGAGAGCTCATTGATTTCAGTGGTGCAAAACTAGGCCCGAAAATGCTTGAGCCTGTAAGCATTAATAGCCCTCAACACACTTGTTGAGCTCAACAAGCTGGGTGGACCTTTAGGTCCTGATCCTGTAACCTGATCTGTGTGAGCAGACCCCTACACCGGGCTCCAAGGGTTCAAGGGTTACAGTCCACCTGTGTGGATCGTAGTACAAAAGAGTGGGATCTTAATGAGCTATGTAAAGATGTTAGAGGGTTTGCTTTGGAAATTTAGAGGTTGTTAAAATTGTCAGTGGATCACTGTGGAATTTTATTTAAAGTAGTTATCACTCATATTTTTGAAGTAAAAAGTAAGAGATACATTTTTAACTCTCTTTAATGCACTTAAAAAAAAAGTAATTAGCCAAAGAATAGTAATAATTAGCCATTCATGCATGCCCCCCACAGTTGGTTACAAAGTAGACTGATCATGTGGAGATCATGTATAAAATCAGGGTTCCAAATAAGGAACTTTTGGAAAGGAGACTGGTGGGTTAGGAAGCTAATATTAAGAGCCAAATTCATCCCTGGTGTAACTCCACTGCAGTGAAAGAAGTTAAACCAAAGATGGATTTGGCCTGGCGCTTTTAAATGCAAAAATGACTAAAAATGTGAGTTAAGCATTGAGTTCTGACATTATATTTGAATTTTCTGACCTCTGTCACTTTGTATCACATAACATTAACATTATTTAAACCTTATTAAATATAAAAGAATCTAGAATTCAGTCAAAATTCTTTTCTCTTTACAAAAGAACAAGAGAGAGAAATCTCACCACTCTGTTTACGTGAAAGGAATGAGTGAATCAAACCTCTAATCAGGTAAAAGGAAACTAGGATAACGGATTTAGGACCTTTCCTGGATTTCATATTTTTATTCAACATTTTCCAAGTTGTCTCAGAAAGAAAGATCAAATTAAGGTGAACTGTAGTAATTATCTTAGCCAATATATCATACATTTTTTATCCAGCAATTTGCCTCTCAGTTTGTTTTGTTTTAAGCATCTTATTTTCTAGCTATAGAACTGTTTAATTAGTTTGTGATTTAGTAGCCTAGTAGTGCCAGCATTTGGTAAGGAGTTTCAAAACCATTTCTGGGAATAGGAGAAACCTTCAGATGCTTGCTCCTATATATGAATACATAAACTTGGGCCCTTTTTATCCCTTGCTCACACACCCTCTATCTATATAATAAAATACCGAGATTGTCACTTCGGTCTGAGTCATTGTGAAGTAATGGAGACAGCGAGAAGCATGGTTGTGACCTCTTTTTGTTTAGGATATCACCAGGTTCAATCATCCAATTTTCAAGTTCTCAACCATTTTCAGTTTTTTACAATTTACATGTTACACTTGTATGACAGCACATGCTTTCACCTAGTTTAAAAATTAGCTTGATCATTTACTTTCTTTCTGATGACTCTTCCTTTTGATGTGCTGTTAGACTGCATGAGAAAAGAAATTTGTCACCTGAGTGAGGTTGGGGTAGATGGATCTAGATCGGAATGGACTTCTAGGAATGTTACTACGAAGACAGCACAAATGCAAAGCAGCTAAAATCGAAACCACTTTATAAAGCTTCCACAAGTTAATTTTCTAGATTTGTTTGTCATTTCTCTAACAGTGGTAACTATAGGGTTCCCAGGTGCCTGGTTTTTAGTCAGAACGCCCAGTGGAAAAGGGACCCTGGTGGCGCCGGTCAGCACTGTTGACCGGGCCATTAAAAGTCCAGTTGGCAGTGCAGTGGGGTAAGGCAGACTCTCTGCCTGCCCTGGCTCTGTGTGGCTCCTGCAAGCAGCTGGCATGTCTGGCCCCTAGGCAGAGGGGCGGCCAGAGAGGCTTCGTGCACTGACCCTGCCTTGCACACCAGCTCTATAGCTTCCATTGGCCGGGTGGGGCATGTGGGCACGGGCAGTGTGTAGAGCCGCCTGGCCCAGCCTCTGCCTAGGGGGCGCAGGGACATGCTGGCTGCTTCCAGAAGCCGCCTAAGATAAGTGCCGCTCAGAGCCTGCACCCGGAACCTCCTGCTGCACCTCAACCCCCTGCTCCATCCCAGAGTCCCCTGCTGCACCCCTCATCCCTGGCCCCACTCCAGAGCCCGTACCCTCAGCCAGAACCCTCATCCCCTTCCACACCCCATCCCTGAGCCCCCTCCCACACCCAAACTCCCTTCCAGAGCCTGCTCTCTGCAACCCCTCCTGCACCCCAACCCGCTGCCCCAGCCCGGAGCCCCCTTCTGTACCCCAAACCCCTCAACCGTGGCCTAGAGCCCCTTCTGAACCACAAACCCCTGGCCCCATCCCAGAGCACACAACCCCAGCCGGAGCCCTCACCTCTCTCCCACGCCCCAGCCCTGAGTCCCCTCACCCCCTGCCCCAGCCTAAAGCCCCCTCCCACACTCCAAACCCTTCGGCCCCAGCCTGGAGCCCCCTCCTCACTCCACACCCTTCATCCCTGGCCCCACCCAAAGCCCGACCCCCAGCCAGAGCCCTCATCTCCTTCCGCACCCCAACACCTTGCCCCAGCCCAGTGAAAATGAGGGAGGGAGGATGGAATGGGTGGGGCAGGGCCTTGGAGAAGGGGTGGGGCCAAGGATTTTGGTTTTCTGCAGGCAGAAATTTGGCGACCCTAGTAGTAACTTTAGTAACAGAGCCAGACTTGTTTTAAAACAACTTCTTCACAAAGAAACTTCTTTGGTCCATCAATATAATGCAGCAAGCCCACTCTTAACACACACTCTTAGAGGACTCACCTGAATTACTAAAGTTGCTTTATGCTTCTTGCTGTACATACTTGGCTTGAATCCAACAGTCATACGGGTTCCAACAGTGTCAAGTGGAAGAAGTTCCCCAGCTTGAGGCAAAACAACGAAGTCTGGGTCGCTTCCTGGCAGGAAGTATGCAGTGAATGGTTCCGGATACCTAAAGAAGAGTGTAAAGGTATATTGTGACTCTTACATATGACCATTATGCAATTCTATTTTAAAAATAGCAGGTATCCTGTTGCAGTAGACATGGAAATATACATGAATGCTGCCATGCAGCTGTGAGTCATGATACTCGATAGCTTATGGGATGCATACTGAATAATAATGGGACTGTTGCCCCTTTAATGAAAAAGGAAACACAACTGATATGTAAAGACAGCTCATCCTAGTAATAAAAAAATAACCCATTTTACCAGGTACCAGTAACAATAGTTTACCACGTTGGAGCAAAAGCTGCTTGGCTGACTTACGTAAAACTCCCACTGATTTCAGTTGGAGTTGCGTGAATGGCAAGCAGGATTTCAATCAACCCATTTTATCAAAAGCAATGCCCTATGAAGACCACAAGAGTACCTTGTTTAATAAGTAAAATTTAGTGTGTACACTTGTTATACTTATAAGAAGCACATGGGATCTTTATAGGGGAGAAGGCAGCACGCCACATTTATTGAGAATACAACAGTGAGCATATGCTTTTCAATCACACACACACACACCAGTTGATGTTTATAGTTACCAGTGCAGAGTCTGGATCAATCTAGTGGCCAGCCAGATTGGTCGCAGAGGGAAGCAGGGCTCTGTTGGTCGCGATCTGATGGTCCTGGAGTATGACAAGATGAACCCAAAGTCCCATGGCCAAGCACCCTGTTCTTGTAGTCTTTTTTCTCTGTTGAAGTCTATGGATTTTGCTGTGTCAGTTTGTGACCGGTTCCTCCTTAATTGGTGTATCTTTTGATGTTAACATTCCAAAACATCTCTGAGAGGGTCATCCTGTCCTGGTTTTGATTTAATCAATTGTCTTGTCTTTCAGGGTGCCAGCCTCCACCTCAGGGTCATCAATCTGCCCTTCCTTCATTATGGATGCACGTTGATGGTTCTCTGATGTTGTTAAGTCTCCTCACTCCTTCCTTGACCATCTGGCTATAACAATGGCCTTCACACCTTATCTTTTCCAGATGCATACATTCCTCATTCACACAAACAGTCTTTCACAGAGACCTTTAAGAATAGAAACAGCAGTATTTTATATCAAGGGAAATGACGCTGTAAATTAAAGCTTACTACATCTTATAACCAAAACACTTCACATTGGGGCCCAGGCCTTCAACATTCCTCTAGTCTGCTTAACACAGACACGATATAAGATCCTATCTCTTACTAACTAAACCTTAAAACAAAAACTAAAAGGGCCTAATTTGTGATGCATGGGAAACAGAATCTCTCACAGTTCCAGAGGGTCATTCCTTTCTGCTATTCAAAATGGGGTGGCTGGTAGAATGAAATCAAGACATACATTGATACCTTCATTCTTATAGTACAATTATACAATTCTGTTCCTACAAACTGGAGGGTAGGGATCATGTCTTTCCGTGTTTTCTGTGAAGCAACTACCCACCTTCTTCAGATATTGTTAAAGAGGGAAGGGATCCTAAGTGCCTTGAAAGGAAGACAGAGAAAAATTGCTCCTTCCTATCCCCCCTTCCCAAATTACTTCCATACTTTTGTACACAAATGTTTTATATGTTAAATCCAGCATTTTAAAAACTTTGTTAAATAAACAATGCCTGGATAGAGTGAGTCTTATTCCACTGACACTATGGTGATGGGGCTTTATATGAGAGATTTTTTTCTATTACAGCTATTGTTGGATTTGGTGTCTAACAAGTTTCAGGATAGTACAGACGCTCTTGTGGAAATCCTGTCTGATTTTCAACAAGGATAATGGTTGGGCAGTACAAAAGATAAGTAATAGTTTCCCTCTCTCCAGTTCCAAATTGCAGACTCTCTCTCACATCTCTTTAGGGACATCTCATCATTAACTTGGTGTTAACATAGTAGAAATTTGATTCCTTTTTCCCACCCAAAAATTCTCCTTCCTTCCTTTTTGTTACTGATGACAACTCCACTATCCTCCCTGTCATCTAGGCTCATAACCTGGAGGGTCATCATCTGCTCCTCCTTATCTTCTTCCATCCTGTTTGTGTCCAAATCTTGCAGTTTCTTCTTCCACAATGCTTAAAAGATCTGACCCTTCCTCTGTCATGACAGCCACAGCTTTCTTCTGTACCTTGATTACTGCTATCTCCTCCTCCTCCAGATACAGGTTTCGATGACAACCTCATCGCCTCCTCCAGTCCATCCCAACTGTGGCTGTAAACATTTTGGTGTCCTTCAGTCTCATAGCATCTTCCACCTTTGCTGGCTCCCTTTTGATGATTGCCTGGTCTGTTCTTTCCCTCTGAAGCATCTGTCATTGGCCACTGTTGGAAGACAGGATGCTGAGCTAGATGGACCATTGGTCTGACCCAGTGTGGCTGTTCTCATGTTGTTTTTCCATCAGGAAATTTAAATTTGTTGTCCTTGCCTTTAAGGTGCTGCATAAACATTCCCCACCCTACCTGAACTAGCCTTTAAGGTGCTGCATAAACATTCCCCACCCTTACCTGAACTAGTCTCTTATCACACTGGCTGCCCCTGCCCTGTCCATTCTTCCAAATATGCCAGTCTTGATGTCCCATATTCCTTTTCTCCCACAACTATCTCTGGGAAAGTGAGAGCATTAAGATGGGATTTAAGTGAAGCGATGGTGGTGTCTGGCAGACCACAAAGGGAATGCATTCTATGCCTAGGGGCAAACATGAAAAAAATAACACGTGAAGAGAGGGGAGAAAGGGGGATAAAACATAAAATAGCTTTTGGCTTTTTTCTAAATAAAAATTGGCTTACCTATGAATAGCTAAAGAAGGAAGAGGAAACAATTAAACAACTGGAGAATGGGAATATCATTATTGTCTCCTCTTCCTTCTATCCCCCATAGTACAGTATTATAAGTGCCATGATTAAGGAGACTACATCTTAGTTTGTGAAACTGAAGAAACAGTCTATGAACAATTCTTCTTTGAGATGTTGTCAACATCGGTGTACTCATGGGTTCTCATTCCCAGGAACAACTTTGACTTGCATAACTAGCTTTTAAAAAGAAAATCTCTCATTCATAATTCAGCTACTTAATATTTTATGGTGGATCCTTCCTCTGTGGAAATGTCCCACATTTGCTGGCGTGCTCCATGTTAAGGAATCCATGTAGAATTTACGTTGGGCTATATTATGCTGCTGCTGAAGAATAGTTCTCCTTTCATGAGAAAGTTTGTGAATGATTTTCTTGGTAATGAACATAGTATTTTTCTTCTAATAAGTTATAAAGAAGCAAATAGTTGTTGATTTTATAGTACCCAAAACTGTGCCAGGCAACTAACTTAGGACATGAAAAGACACAATCCTTTCCCTCAAAGGCCTACAATATAACTAATAATCAACTTTAACATAGCTACTATGTTAAATATTTTAAGATGGACTTGCCCAGCAGCTCTGTTATTAGTGAAACATGTTACCATAGAAGAGCCCCAGGTTCAGTACCATCCTCCCACTTCCCAGGCCAGCAGAGACTAAGGGCTGGTCTACACTATACAGTTAGGTCGACAGAAGACAGCTTGTAGATTTCGGTGCAAGGTCAGAGCCCGTTATGAACAAAGAGATGTAAATGTATCTTCCAGCCTTTGAGTTTTATAATTACTGTCACAGGCTACAGTAATCAAGGTTGGATATTAATGACCAAGCCAATGTTAACACCCTTCTTAACAAATACGGAATAGCAACTAGAAAATAAATCCATGGTACCAGCAAGAGTGAGATCCAGTTTTTATTGTGTATTTTCACCTTTTGGTTTACTCCTTAGATTATTCTGTAAGTAGCAGTTTATGCTAATTTGTATTCAAATCATTCTTGATGTTGGATATTGCTAAACCTAGATGTTTTAATGAATTCTAGAAATCTATGTTCTAGATACAAAGAAACAAAAGATCCTTCTGCAATGTCTATAAAAATCTTTTTTAGGCCCACCATATCTGTTTTACAGCCCTGAATGTATAACATAGTCTTCATTATATTATGGCCTTTGCAAAATATCAATGAAATTTACACTAGTCTTCCTTAAACCTGTCAGTAAGGTAACACTTTCTCACTTCAGTTTAGGAGATGCATTCCATATTGATTGCTGCCCTTTGATTTACAGCAGGTTTCTCCTCATAATTTACAGGGGCTGAAAGCTGTGTTTGAAAACCCAAGTCTTCAGGGAAAGTCATAGGAGTTATGCTCCAAATATTCTTTTTTTTCTAGTAAGAGAAGAGTAACCTATGTTACTTATTTAAAGACATTTAACTCCATGGGAAAATAGTGCTTGCAATTTGTGAATGCTACGGTGTAGTTTCAACAATTGTTGAATTACTGCAAGTAAAGCTCATAATGACATTGTGACTGATGGGTACTCTGAACAGAGGTCTAATAGACTACCAAATTCACATTTCTCAGAAGCCTTATTAGCTATTATAAAATTCTACAAAGCTAAGTTTTATTTGAAAAGCACAGGTTAGATGATGGGCACTTTTCAAGAAAATGATGACATTAGAGAATAATAACGTCTCCATCATCTATCATCGATTACATTTTGTACCTGTCTGAAAGCAACTTAGGTTTAATCAATCACTCTATGGCATGTGCCTTAGACACCAAAAGAGATTTTAACTTCACTGATGACCCTGCACCCTTGGAAATATAGAATCTTTAAAACTCTAAAAGCAGAGTGACAAAAGCCTGGTTACATGGTGAAGTACCTGAGTCAGGGGAGGAAAGGACTTTGGTGCCTCCATGTTATGAAAATAGAAGCAGATCTGGGATTTTTCACACCTTCTTTGCTAAAGTAAGATTTCCTTTTTATTTTTCTTTGTAAGGATAGCTAGATATGCAAACTGGTGAGTTACTTCCCCCATTCCAACTCCTTTACGAACTGACATTTTAAATATGCTAAACACCACATTACTAAAAAATATATGATTATAAACTTTTTTTGTAAAAGCGGCAAAGAGTCCTGTGGCACCTTATAGAGTAATAGACGTATTGGAACGTGAGATTTAGTGGGTGAATACCCACTTCGTCGAATGCATGTGGACGTCACATGCATCCAACAAAGTGGGTATTCACCCACGAAAGCTCATGCTCCAGTACGTCTGTTAGTCTATAAGGTGCCACAGGACTCTGCTGCTTTTACAGATCCAGACTAACACAGCTTGAAGCTTGGAACTTTTTTTGGTGACCCTGCTTTTAATGTTCCAGTATCAATATTTACACTGTGTCAACTACAGCCTCAAGAAAAATTAAGAGCTCAGTCACTATTTGTCCTTTATAACTACACTACATGAGAGATACCAAGTTAAAATATTCTAATTACATCTCTGGATTGTTGGGAGAATTTCATAGAATTGTCATGAGGGTGAAAGGAGTCCAGGAGAGCTGGCTGTATTTTAAAGAATCCTGCACTTAGAACGGAAGAACCCAATGCACCGCTACAGACTACGGACCGAATGGCTCGGCAGCAGTTCTGCAGAAAAGGACCTAGGGGTTACAGTGGACGAGAAGCTGGATATGAGTCAACAGTGTGCCCTTGTTGCCAAGAAGACTAATGGCATTTTGGACTGTATAAATAGGGGCATTGCCAGCAGATCGAGGGGCGTGATTGTTCCCCTCTATTCAACATTGGTGAGACCTCATCTGGAGCACTGTGTTCAGTTTTGGGCCCCACACTACAAGAAGGATATGAAAAAATTGGAAAGCATCCAGCAGAAGGCAACAAATGATTAGGGGACAGGAACACATGACTTATGAGGAGAGGCTGAGGCAACTGGGATTGTTTAGTCGGCAGAAGAGAAGAATGAGGGGGTATTTGATAGCTGCTTTGAACTACCTGAAAGGGGGTTCCAAAGAGGATAGATCTAGACTGTTCTCCGTGGTAGCAGATGACAGAACAAGGAGTAATGGTCTCAAGTTGCAGTGGGGGAGGTTTAGGTTGGATATTAGGAAAAACTTTTTCACTAGGAGGGTGGTGAAGCACTGGAATGTGTTCCCTTGGGAG
This sequence comes from Natator depressus, assembly GCF_965152275.1. NCBI lineage: Eukaryota > Metazoa > Chordata > Testudines > Cheloniidae > Natator > Natator depressus. The sequence goes on from NC_134234.1 coordinate 148,508,777, forward strand.
GTGGTGGAATCTCCTTCCTTAGCTGTTTTTGAGGTCAGGCTTGAGAAAGCCCTGGCTGGGATGATTTAGTTGGGGATTGGTCCTGCTTTGAGCAGGGAGTTGGACTAGATGACCTCCTGAGGTCCTATCCAGCCCTGATATTCTATGATTAGATTGAATGACATCAAAATCCAGAACTCATTTTTGTGTTTATATATATATACACAGAGAGAGAGAGAGAGAGAGAGAACACTTAATAAATGAATTTGCTTGCAGCATACATAATTAAATAATTCTGGCATGCTGCTAATTCTACTAAAATACAGCAGTTTAGAGTCAGAATTATTTTTTCAAAGGTGGCAATGTAAAACAGGCTTCATTTTTTCCTTCAGAGGTGTGAAAAGCATTGACAAATGTATAGTTTTTAAAATTAGAAACAAATTACAGACACAAACATAAAGACAAAATGTCCTGTGTACCATTCTTTAGGCAGAACTGAAATTAACCTTTGTGACCAAGAAACTCCTTTATAACAAATTAACGCTGCATAACAGGGGTGGGTGGGTGAACTGATAGGTAAAGTAAGAAGCAGCTTGAACCTATAATCATGCAAAGCTCTGAGAATTAGATTCATATAGCTAACTCTGCCACATCCAGTCCTGTCCTACTTTCCTGCTCATTAAGGAATCCTTTCCCAGGAGAGCTCGTAGAACATTTTTTTGCTGAAATGATATTCTGTCAAAAAGTGCCCTTTTTATAAAACCAAGATTTTCTCTGAGAAAATTTCAGTATTGCTGAAAAATTTGGATTTTCCATCAGGAAAATTGGAATGATGGTTCCTGGGCTGCTTGAAAGTGACGGAAGCTTTCCTGAAGTGCTGCTGAAGCAGAAAGCCCTGGCGCTCTGCCTCCCTACCTCTCCTGAAGCTCCAGGAGTCACTGAGGCGGCGTGTAATGCCATTTGGACTGCTCTGAGGCCAGGGACAGCAGGGTCTGTTGTTCCAGGGCAGCCGCACTATGTGCACTGCCCCCGGGTGGGATCCCAGGGTTTCCAGACTCCCAGGCCAGCTGCCTCCTCGGGCTGCCCACTCAGCAGTCATGAAATTTTGAAAAAAAAATCATCATGTTGTGATTCAAAACAAAATGAACCAGAAATCTGACATTTCAGCCAGCTCTATCTCCCAGTTTTACCCTAAATTCAACTCTACCTCTTTTCCACAGTTGGAAAATCACTTACACACTTCAATACGAACTGAACATATTATACACACTTATCTTTGGGCGATATTGTGTGGGATTTTCATCTTTTAAGAAGTGTATATATTTGAGCCCGAACAAGTTGAACAGATCCACTTAAATTCTGAATTTATTGCCTTGTGGTTGCCAGATTTATCCTCCCTTCCTCATACTGAGTAGTCCCTTACTCCATCAGAAGCCCTATTTTCTTCGACGTACAATGTGATTCCCTTACTCATGATGAGTAGTATTTTACTACATGAGTAATTCCACTGAACACTGTGGTACTACTTATGTAGTAAGGTACTAGTCAATGTTAGTAAGGGTGGCAAAATCTGGTCCTAAGAGAAGCTTTTTGATTTTAAAAAGATACTAAAAATGTTTACTTCATGGGCTGGGGCTAGCAAATCCTAATCCAGGCAAAACTCTAATTAAGTCACTGGGTGATTTCCTCTGTTAAGGTCTGAAAGATTTTCAAACAAAATTTTTAATTCCTTTTCTTATATTTTATGTTTTTTAAACCTAAGTCATTTGAGTTATACAAGCATTAAATGACATCTGTAGCATATAAATTTCTTGAGTGTTTTTTAATTTTATATTGAATAAGAAACTCGCTATATTCTAAATTTTAGTTGGACACTTTTTTTTTATTCCTAAATTATAAACTCCTCTTTTTCTTTTGTGGGTAGGTATTGGGAAAAACCTCCCAAAGCTGGAGGTTTGCAAAACAATTTCTGACATAGCTTGCAGTACAGTACTGGGAACATTCACTGAACATGGGGGTGTGGAGGCGGGTATCCTTTTCCATTTTAAACACGATTATAGTTTCTCTGACAGGGAAAAAGTCTGTATTGCATCATGGCACCTTCATTTATATAACCGTAATGATTCAGACTTTATTATACCTTTTTCAAGAACATTAGGTCTCTTCACTACTATCATACACCTACCAGCAGATTATAACATTGCCAGAGCAATTGCTTCACTTTTGTTCCCAAAACAACCTATTCTCCTGCAGCTGATAACTTGAGCTTTGTGATAGAAGGCTTTTGCAGTGTCTTGAGGAATCATCACCACTGACAGCCATCTAAAAGCTGGAACAACTGTCCATCTCAGATGTACTGCTCTTGGAAATAAGCTCTTTAAAAAAAATCAATAAGCGCCAAGGACATCTTTTTCTGTTGGGGATCTTACAATGACAAATTTGTTATATATGTTAACTATCTGCTTATCTGCCAGTGTACTGACTACACTTACTAGACATGCAATAAAAAAGCAAATTAAAAAGGGAAAAAAGCAACCTCGAAAACATTCACATATTGATTTAAATGGTAAGCCTCATACTTTTGCTTCAAGCTCATTTTTTCCCAGTAGCTTTAAATTATTCATAGGGGAGCCATATAGTTGAACATCACCTTCTTGCTGTATTAGGGACTAATATGTGTTTTAATACTATACTTTTATACAATTGTAATAAACACACAGAAATTAATTACTTTAAAATCAGATGACTACTGATAATTTTCTGCAGGACTAATAAGGAGACATTACTATATGTGTACCATTATGAAAAATGTTGCTGTAGATGAAAAAAATCATTGTCAAAGTTCATTTCCTTTATCAGATTAAAAAGTATATTAGAATTGGGCTATTGACTGTTTACATAACAAAACCAAAAGGAACGCAAACAGTGCAAATTGAGGGAAATAATACAGCTTTTTAAAACAGCTGCATCTTAGTAAAGATATTTGATCACAGTTCTATCTTTATTCTGTAAATGCCTTAGTGGTGTATCGTGCAAATTTTACCCCTAATACGTTCTAATGCACATAAGCATTTTAGGGCCAAACCCTGGAGAAATCCTAACTCATGGAACAAGCCCACACATGATTATCTTTCAGAGTCAGCAACCTACCCCAGGGTTGTAGAATGCCTCAACTTCCACTATCACACCTTCAGGACAGCACTTGTGTACTGCATCACTTGCATACAGGGGCACTGGAGGTAATGGATGGTGACTGATGTCACAAGATTCACCCCTTTCACTCTGCTCCTCTTGTCCAAACCCATCCTGTTTGATGTATTTCTCTTCTGAGCATGAATCCCATCCTCAAAACCTGGATATATGCTTTATCTTTGAGAGCATTACCTTGTCTGACTTGTAAGCCGAAAGCCAATCACTGATTCTTTGTTTAAGCCGGCTGCTTCAATATTGATGACATCGTCTACTTCTGGCTCAGTGGCAAGTAACAGTATTGGAAACTTCCAGACACCACCTGTAGTGCACCGTATCACCAATGTTGCTGAATTCCTTCAAAATTAAGTTAAAAATATCATTACAAGGAAGGCATAATGAACTATAAGGTCAATAAATCAATGTCCAAAGTGCAAAGTAAGCCTGTGTTTCTGCAAAATTGCAGTGTATCATAATGAAAATTCAGTTGGCTCTAAATTGGAATGTAAATTTTTTATGCTGTATACCATATTATCAGTCTTACTTTGGAATGGAATGTCAGCTAAACAGCCCATCTTGTTTGCTGTATGTTAGTTTTACGAAGAAATGACCTAATGCAGAGGCAAAACAATTGGTGCAGCTGTGAGGCGTGATTCTTTTACTTACATGGTGTGACTCCATATATTGCAATGGAGTTACCCCAGATTTACACTCGTGTGACAAGAATATGGGCCCCAATCCACAGAGGGACTTTAAATGCAGAGTCACAACACTGAGTGTCACAATGCTTAACTTTTGGGTGCCTAGCCAGCCAGTGGACTTCACAAATCCTTGAGCTAGGCACCTAGGCTCCCTGCAGTGGCTAGCTACAACAGTGAAAATGGTTCAGTCCCATCAGGGCCTACGAGATTATGGGTACCCAACCAGCTGGAGCACGGCATTTCACCTGGAGCACAGGGTCACAATGGCATTCACTCACATTTGGCCTTTGTGCCCCTCCGTCAGATGGAAGGGTAACTGGGGTAAATTTGAGTGAGTGACATTGCAAGTTGGCACACGAGGTTGCAGCATGACTCAGGTTTGGCCTGGCCACCCTGCCTTCGTGATAGGCACCAGTTTGCAACGCCACTCATTGCTCTAATTTGGTCTGTGCCGTGTGAATGTGGGAAAAGGTGATAGGAGCAAATGGAGCTGCTGGACAGCTAGGATAGAGAGGAACCACCCTAATCCAGGAGCAGAACACTGAGCTGGGGGTGTTGATAAGTGGCCAGAAAGGTCCTGGGTCAGGGAGTGAGGGGCTGGGTGTGAGTTGTTGGTGGGCTATGGGGTGAGCAGGGAATGTTGAGGGCTATGGACTCTGAGGGGTTGGGGCAAGTGGGGCATGTTGAGGAGTGGAGGAGTGAGTTGTGGGGACTGTGGATGGAATAGAGTATGTTAGCAAGTGTTGGGGTCAGGATTCCGGGGTGAGCGGGTACTGCAGAGTCCTGCACCCTACACTAGGTATGGCCACCAAGGAACAGGTAGATACGAATGGTTTCTTGGATTTCCCTTTGTCACAGGGCTCCAGATTCACCCCAATTAAAACAAATTAGGGCTGTCAATTAATCACAGTTAACTAACGCGATTAACTCAAAATTTTTTTAAAAATTAATTGTGATTAATAGCAGTTTTAATCACATGGTTAAACAATAAAAGAATACCAATTGAAATTTATTAAATATTTTTGGATGTTTTTCTACATTTTCATATATATTGATTTCAGTTACAACACAGAATACAAAGTCCACAGTGTCACTTTCAGGTGACACTGTAAACAAGAAGCATGCAGCATTATCTCCCCTAAATGTAAACAAACTTGTTTGTCTGAGTGATTGGCTGAACAAGAAGTACGACTGAGTGGACATATAGGCGCTAAAGCTTTACATTGTTTTATTTTTGAATGCAGTTATTTTTTATACATAATTCTACATTTGTAAGTTCAACTTTCATGATAAAGAGATTGCACTACAGTACTTGTATTAGGTGAATTGAAATACTCTTTCTTTTGTTTTTTACTGTGCAAATACTTGTAATCAAAAATAAATATAAAGTGAGCACTGTACACTGTGTTGTAATTAAAATCAATGTATATGAAAATGTAGAAAAACATCCAAAATATTTAAATAAATGGTATTCTATAATTAACAGTGTGATTAATTGTGATTAATTTTTTTAATCGCTTGACAGTCCTAAAACAAATGTTAAAAAATAATACACAAACACATAGGGACACTTTTCCAAGAGAGGTGGTCTCTCCTGGCTCCTCTGGATGCCATGAGACTTGGATTTTGATATTGGTGTAAGTTCTTAGTTGATGTTGCTGGGGCTGTACCATTGCAATGCTCCACTCTACTTAGTACAATGATACACACATAACCAGAGTAACAACTTCACAGAACCTTCCCAAACCACATCTAAGATGAACCACTGGCAGCTTTAATATCAAAGCATCACAATGGAAAAGGGCAAGTATACCCCAAATATTTGTTGTTAGAAGAAAAACAGAGAGGGGCAGAGCAGAGAGAGGGACATATAGGCAGGAGTGGAAAGACAAAGGAATATATTGCGCCCACTACTGCCAGTAAGTCTCATAGCAGATATGGATTCTTTAGAGGTTCAGGAACAGAGACTTACCTCATTGGTTTGTTAGGTGCAAATACGATATTGAAGGTCAGTGTTATAATCCCAGACTCTGCATCCCGATCTTTTTTTACCAGATTTATAGCAACTGAAGACTCTAGCTGAGATTTAACTTTATTAGATTCATATTGAATTTCATACAGAAATTCATCTGTTGTAGAAAAACCTAAATGAAACAAGCACAGAAAATCAATTTGTGAATGTTCTAAATGCAAGCATTCTTTTTAACAGGATTATAATTGTAAAGATGTGTTTTGGTACTGGGCATGACATATACCAATTAAGAAACAGATAGGTATGTAAAAGTGGAGACATCTGCTTTCTGGTTGAAAAGGGAATTTCACTACTTTCCATTGGTGGGGTGGAGAATCTCAGACAAAAAGAGAGAGGAAAAAAAGGGAAAATCACTCAGGAGAAGCTTAATGCTTATACTTCTGCTCTGATGATCAATGCTCTGGTTACCACTTTCACAGGCAAGAGGGGTATTTCTAATTCATGAGACAAAAGTACGTTAGAAGAGCATGATGCTGTTTACTGCTAAAGCCACTAGGGTACTATCCAAAAATCCCTCATTTGGAACATCACTGTTAGTGCTGGCTGCCAACTAGAGAAACAGTTGCTGTACTGAAAAAGCAAAGCTGTCACTCGCAGCCTGTTTTCTCTCAACCACTGTAGAATCTATTAAAAGAGCCATGAAGCAATGATGTAAGATTAACCATCTGAACATCCTGAAGCAAGTATTAGAGCCGGTAAAAACAGCAGCCTGTCTCTGTGAGAATCCACTGCGTACCCTGGGCTCTATTGAGGGGGAAAATAATTGAATAATGGGGAAGTATGTTGCTGATCCACTTAAATTAGAAGTATTAAGGGCCATGTTTCTGGGCTATCCTAGTAAAAAAGATGTGAATTATATTGGGAGTGGATTTTTATTTGGCTTTCAGATCCTAAATGAAGGAAAGAGATGTGTAAGCAAAGAAAAATTCAGGAGGAAGTAGCAGCCAAAAAAGGGACCTGGTCTCTCTGGGAGTTCACCAATGCTGGACCTGTGGCTTTTGCCTCTGGCTTAGATTCTGAAAAAAACGAAGAGCGAGTACAGAGAGTAGTACACCACATGCCTTACTCCTGCTGCTCCTCTATTAATAACAAAATTGATCTTAATCTATGTTCAGTTTGCTATTCCTCACTTGATACAGCAGTAGCCATGATAAAGAGATGTGGCCAAGGCGCACAGTTAGAAAAGTGTGATATTAAGTCTGCATTTCAGTTGCTCTCTATTCATCCCAAGGATTTTGTTTCCAGTTTGAAGGTTACTACTATTTGGATTGATGTTTGCCAATGGGCTGTTCCAGCTCTTGTTCAGATTTCGAGAAGTTTGCACAGACCTTGTTGTTTACGATTGTAGGAGACATTGGGAAGAAGGTTGGGGTCTGGATCCACGGACATTCTATTATGCATTGGGTCCACATGAGGGCAGCCATGGGTATGCGCTGGAATCAGCACACGCCCCTGCTACGCTCTGAGGGCTGAGCTGTAGCCACATGTCCTGATTACTCACCTGGACAAAAATAGTCTTGCAAGTTGCACTAGCTTAAATTTAAGGATTAGAGGGATGTGAGCTGACTATGCATTTATGGCCTCACGCTCGATTGGTTTAGTCGGAGATGCTTGAAAGACGAGTTTTGCGGGTGGCCATTGAGCCAGCCTGCATTGACAGTATATGGAAAAATATGAACCGTGAGGTAGCCAGGATAATTTTGGGAGGGGCAGGGGTGGTGATAACACACGGGGATATCAGATACAATGGCCCTGAACTCTTTGGGAAGTCAGAGTGCATCAGTCAGATGCTGGAGCTGACATTTGGTTCTGTGATATTAGGGATTGGGTCAGGCAGGAGATGGGTATCAGGCACATTAGGTGTGGGGTGTGTCCATGCTAATCACTGCCAAGCCTAGTGACCAGTGTGAGTAAAAGCTAAAAGGGCCAGCTTCCAGAGCTAAATGAGACCCAAGATTGTGCAGTTGGACTTTGTGCTCATGAGAGAAAAGAGCTTGAAGTCTTTGAGAAGTGGGGTTCCCCGCATTCATCCTTGTGGCCTCTGTCATTCCACATCCCTTATGCGGGTGGCAAAAAAGTTTCACAACTGAACTGAGTCCATAGGGTACACTGGGAAGGGTCTACTCTAAGTTGTTCTTTGGTTGGTGGTAAAAGCACTGTAACCCACCCTGTAACCAATTATATGCCTGGTTCATGAGAGCTGGAGTGGACAAAGTGCCCCTCCTCAAAGTGTAATTAATAAAGTTGCAGCCTGTTGTTTAAACCCACCATACATTTCTGTCAATCAGTCACCTATGTGTCCTGCTCAATATCTCTGCTGTTTTATTTAATCACAAATACAAAAGACAGAATAGTGTGCTGAAACTTCTTAAGGGTAGTCACGTCAATAAAAATTTATTCTTTAAGTAAGCATTTTTAATTCCACAATTCCCCTATGCCTGCAAAATAAATCAGTTTGTTATTTGATTATCATATATATGCTTAAGTGATTTTATGTTGCTAAGCAATGCATCCGTTACCAGCAACTTTCATATGCTAAATACAGAATGCTTGTACAGGATTATAATACAGTAGTTCCAAACTCTATACTTCAATTATAAATGTGCTGTCATATAAATATATGGTCTCCCAAGTAACACATATATAGATTTTGCTATAGATGAGAAAATTCTTGGCATCATTTTTTCCTTCTCCCCATTTAATTCACACTTGGACATTAAAGTATGCATATAATTTCCTGTTCCCTTTCAAACTGATCCCTTGATAAGTATGGTGTCGAGGTGATGCACTCAGACTGAGAGACAGTGCAAGGCTTGTTGTCATTCCTCTACACAAATGCCAAAACATGGAGATTCAGACATAAAAATTAACTTAGGAGGGGAGAGAAACCAGGATATCATTTGGAGCCTACCACAGAGGCAAAATTGCAACTGTGAACAGATGTTTCTTTCGGCAGTCAAATCACACAATACTGCACAAAGGATGCCTGTTTCATAGTTCAAACAGTTCAGATGCTAGGAAGAAAATGCTGTGTCTGGTAAATTTATTATTACGTTCTGCTTTCAGTTTCTGAAAACATTTTTATTTGTTTTCCTTTCCACATTTGTAGATGATGTTTGTCTTTTTATTCACAAGTGATAGATAAATATTTATCTGCTCAGGGCTAACTGTTTTATAACCTGTTCTATGTTCATATTAGGTATTCTGTTAAAATATTTTAATATTTACAACACTAGAGGAAAAACACTGTATTTATATGTGCCAAATGAAAGTATTTGAAAGCATCTTTATGCCAGTCCCCTAGCTGGTGGTGAATCTGCACTGCAAATCTAATTTACCGCTGTTCAAAACAGAAAAATGTAATTAGATTTTCATCAGAGCTGCAAACCCTAAAGACCATATTATCATACTATGGAAACCCTCCGTGACTATGTTAATATTTGTTTCTAGACAGTTCCGTGACACACATGCTGCCTAAATGAAGTGGCAGCTGCTAGAGGCAAAAAAGGTTGTATAGCATCACCAGAAGAGTGTCCACCTTGTGTGACTAAATCACATGATCCAAGTTCTTTGCGCTCTTAAAGGTTCCAGTTTTGAGTAAAATGGTAAAAGAATAAAGCATCAGGAGAGAGAACTGCCATGTCAAACACATGCGGGCAATTCTACAGCTTTTACCTGTCAAAATTTTACACCTGGTGTAGAAAGGTCATATTAACTATAATCATTCACAATTATTTTTCTTTTGAAAACCACTATTCTCTATTTACTGCCTAATACAACTGCCACTTTAGCTGGTTCAAATTGTAACAGTGCAGCCGACATGAAATGCAGCTTAAGTAATCCATCCCTGTTTTGAAAGGCAGTCTGGTGGACAGAGCCCTGGCCTGTTTTCTATCCCTGGCTCGGGCACTGTATCACCTTGGAAAGGCCACTTCACCTCTCTGTGCCTCAGTTTCTTCCTCTAAAAACAGAGGTATTGCAAGGTGCTCAGCTCTCCATATGGCCCTGCTCCTGTTGCTTCTTCCTTTGCTCTGAGTAAGAAGCATGGTATTGGACAATAAAGTTCTTTAAATATTTAATAGGCCTGCCTCTTGGACTTGGCCAGTGTGGCACTCCTGTTGGATCCAAATCCTACAGATTCACACTGCTGCATTTTGGATAATGCAGCCAAGAGGATGAAGAGCTCCTTGCGCATGGCTTGTTCTGTCTTTTGTGTCAGAGCCTACAGGACAGCACAATGTACCTGGGAAGCTCAGGAGCTTCAATGTTCTCAGCACATTTGAAAATCACTTTTAAAATGACTAAATATGGATTTTCTGTCTTCCCCCTCCTTCTTCCTCCCTTTCTGTTTCTCCTGTTCCCCATGCATTGTTTTCAATTTTGCTCTCCTTTTTTCAGATTATTTTTCTCCCCATGATCCTTCCCTCAGTTCACTCCCAGCTCTACCACTTTTTCTAGCCATCGCTGATCTTTTGGAAAACTTTCAGCTATCAGCCTCTTGTTTAGAGTTCTCCTCTCTTCCCCCCAGTCCCCTCCTTCAGTAGCTTCCCCCACATTCTCTCCCTCACCCTCTCTCCACATCCCCTTTCTCTCTCTGCTCCCCTCCTTTCTTTTCCGTCACACAATTTCATATAGTATTTTGAAATAGAAAGCTCTGATAAGGGAATTGGATTCTCATAAGCACTAAATGTCTTTGTCTGAGCCAACTAAATTGGTCTTTTTGTTATGTTAAGATTTATATAATCTAAAAAATAACATTTTTCAGTAACTATTAACAAGTTTTTAATAATTGCAATTCTTTCAAAACATATCCCACTGATAATTCAACAACATCCTTTTTGTTTACCTCTAATGTTCTTAAAATAGCTAGGAATTTAATAGAATGAAGTAGTCTCTTTCTCTTTATTTTGTGACTTTTGACTTTATTAATAAAGTACCTACCTATAATCTTTTCTCTTATTTGATAAACACAAATCACTGCCCAGAGTACTGCTTTTGTATTGAATGGACAAGGATTTTTAAGGCTTCTGAGTCTGGTGACAATTTAGAAAAAAATAGAATTGCTGTTGAAACATTATTCGTAAATATAGTTTACAGTTCATCTTAATTGATTTTGTTCTATGTAGGTTTTGAAATCTTTGTTTTTTTAAAAGAAAGTTCCTTTCTTATGTCGGGTTTACTTGCAATCCTGCACACAGAATTATTTGTGATGTTAAAAAGTTGTATTTTCTGAAACGGATCATAAAACCTGGATTCTGGAGAGATGAAAGTTACGTAATGCATTGCTTGTTCCGCTTACTATCTTGCATTTGTTTTGATTAGAATGTCATTTTAAAAAGGATAAAGTTGAATTCTCTTGGATCTGTCAGAAGCTACTTCATCTATTAATATTTCAGCAAAAACCCTGGGAGCTGAAGAGATGCCAAATGGATGAGTTCTGTATGGGAGTGACTTCTCAAACCTTACAATTTTTGTGAGAATGTCTGATTGAAATGTGCACTTTTGTAACTGTTACATCTATCAATATGAGACACTATCTTGAACTAACAACTCAAATGATTAAAAGGCCAGATCTGGCCCAAGATATCTGAACCAGTACATTTTTATTTAATTTATAAGAGCTGTAGATCAATACAGGGTAAAGGAACTCTCCTCTATTTAGAGTTCTCAGAGTATACTCCCTCAATAGAGCCACACTCTTAAGAGAATATATTGTCATCAGACATTCTGAACTCTCTGGCAGAAAAGTAATTGTTAGGCCTTTCCATCAATTCAGAATGCCTTTGGAGGACTCGGACAAAACAGAAGAGGAGGTGTGAGAAGCAATGTACTCAGAGAACTTTCCTTTCCTTTTGGAATTATCTTAGTAGATCCTCATTCTTGGTAGAGTGACCCAAAGGTACAAGTCCCAGGAAGAAGGCTGAGCAGTCCTTCGTAAATTAGAGAATTGCTGATTTCTCTCTTAAGATAAGAAATGACTGTTGGTTAGAAGTGTGAATGGAACTCCATGCAGCAGTTTAACAGGTTTCAGAGTTAGACACATTCCTCCAGTATGCTGGAGATGTTACCTTAGCCCTAATTTATTGAGTCCACAGGACATCTGGTACTGCTCAGTCATAATATTACAGGGTCTGATCTATTTAGAACATCTCTAAAAAGAGATTGATTTCCACTTGGACTAGCTCCCAAATACCACAAATAACCCTGGAGGCTTGCAACAGCTTTTCTCTTCTAGTAATAACTCAGTGCCTTCTTATACAGTTCAGCTTTCCTGAACAATTTGCGGGATGTGGAGCAAAAGAATGGGAGACAGTTGTACTGATCGTGATGGAATTCAGAAACCACCTTGGGGAGAAGTTTCAAGTGTGGATTCAGTACCACTTTATGAAGCATTGTGAGATCAGGCTCAGCCTCAAGTACCTGAATCTTATTCAGTCTCACACAGATCCAAAGGAATTCAACTTTAACGCCTAGCTGATATAATCTAATGGATATGTAGGTTGTAATGGGAGCATTACACTAAAGGCTTCTAAAAACAGTCCATGTCCCAGGGTAAAATTTTGAAAATCTGGCCCAGAGGCACTTAAGATATTCAAGCACGTGGAAGATGCAGACAGGTGCCTAGTAGGATTTTTAAAGACACCTAGGCACCTAGCTCCCATTGATTTCAAATGTTAATATTCCTATATCTGGTCCTAAATGAGTTAAATTGCATTTGCAAAAGCATTTAGGAACCTAAGTCCCATTCAAAGTCAACCTCTTCACAATGGAAAGGACCAGTGCTGCTGGCTTTATTTATTTATTTATTACACCAGTGACTGAGGCAGCTGTGGGCTGCAGGACTCCATTGTTTATAGGAAGGATAACCTTCCCATTTTTCAGAGTTTGAGAAATTTTTGTCCTTGAGCATGCACACTAGAATGTTATGTTTCCATCATATGAGCCTCAATTCCTTATCTCCTGGAGACCTGGTGATTTAAGGTTACAGATTAATCTGGCAAGCCAGTAAAAGGAAAGCTGGGTTTCTTTCGTATAGTTTGGATGTGCATACATGTGAAAATATGCACAGACAACTTTAATCAGCTCCTTGTACATACAGTCTTTAATTACATGATCACATACTATTTTTTCATAGGACACCCAGCTTCATTCAGTACCCAGGCTGGATGGTGCAGAAAGGGGAACTATTCAATATTTTGTTTTATCCTCATCATTCAATGTGTGGGCCAGACACACCATCCAAACCCCGCACTGAATACAGAATTATTAATTTCTTCATGGGCTTTTCTATGACACCCATCACAGTGTTTCACAAATATTAATGCATTTACTAGCTAGATTACTGACAAAGAGTTCTGGTGGTCATGCTTTGGCTGATCCAGCTTTGTCTCGGAGGAAGGCTTTTTCAGCTTCCTTTATGGCTGCACTATGTTTGCAGGTAGGCCATGTGCTGTTAGCAGATTGTGACAAAAATACTTAGATTGGCTGTCTTTGGCGAGAAGTGTTCCAGTTTTCATGCTTTATTTTCTGCAGTTCAGTGGAGAACGATGGTGTCTGGTAGGGGTAGGGGTAATTTCAGGGCTTACTTGATGATTTTGTGATTTTATAAAACTTCTGGTTTTTTGAATGGAATACATAATGTTCCATAAAAAAAAGCTACATTAAAAGAACCTTAAGGATGCAATGTCAAGCCCTGAAAATGCTAAGAAATTCCAGAATTAAGGTTGCCTGTGTAACCTTAATGCATATACACAAAGAAGCTGAATTATCGTACATCCTTTAATTACATTATCAGATAATATATTTGCCAAACTCTAACAAATCTCTACTGAGAATATCTTTGGCAGCGTAGCACATGTGATATTCCATTTTGGGAGTCGCTGTCCTGTAATAAGTTTTCCTCTCAGATGTTCTACATAGGAAACAAAGAGTTGAGTATAAACCCAATGGGGCTTTGTCCCCAGCCAGGTAAAAAGGCCAAAGTTCAGTGCACATCCAGAATGTGCCTGGTTTGTTCCCTTGTGTGAGCTGGTTGGTTTTGGAAGAAAAGTAAGTACACAGACTGATTCAGGTGAAAATCAGGTTCCACCTATGAGAGGAAATTAGGGTGTGGCCTAAGCAGGATGTTGTCTTTGTAGAAAATGATGTGTGATGGGTCAGTGACAAGTGCATTTAACTCTCCAACTCAGCCACTAAGAAAGCTTCCTTTGCCATATTCTTTTAAAGTTTCAGCTAAAACAGTTCAAGACATTTCAAAGGATGAGATTAGGAAAAACAATGTTATGCCAATGTTAAAAATATTCTTTCAACCACTGCTTCTTTAGAGCAAAGACTTTAAATTTGGTAGGGGAGTGAATTTAAATTTGGTCGAAGTGAGCAGGAGGCTAAAGGCTTGAATGGAAGGTCTATAAGGGCAGATGACACTAAATTCAAATTTCAAGGCAGTGTTGGATCCCAAATAGGTGGTGTCAAGGTTCCTTCTCCACTCTGAACTCTAGGGTACAGATGAGGGGACCTGCATGAAAACCCCCCTAAGCTTATTCTTACCAGCTTAGGTTAAAACTTCCCCAAGGTACAAACTATTTTTATTTATTTATTGCTTTATTGCTGCCACCACCAAGCGTCTAACAAATACAACCGGGAAAGAGCCCACTTGGAAACGTCCTGGAATCCCTCCAAAATCCCCCCAAGCCCTACACCCCCTTTCCTGGGGAAGGCTTGATAAAAATCCTCACCAATTTGCATAGGTGAACACAGACCCAAACCCTTGGATCTTAAGAACAATGAAAAAGCAATCAGGTTCTTAAAAGAAGAATTTTAACTGAAGAAAAAGTAAAAGAATCACCTCTGTAAAATCAGGATGGTAAATACCTTACAGGGTAATCAGATTCAAAACATAGAGAATCCCTCTAGGCAAAACCTTAAGTTACAAAAAGACACAAAAACAGGAATATACATTCCATTCAGCACAACTTATTTTATCAGCCATTTAAACAAAACAGAATCTAACGCATATCTAATTAGATTGCTTATTAACCCTTAACAGGAATTCTGACCTGCATTCCTGCTCTGGTCCCGGCAAAAGACACACACAGACAGAGAGAACCCTTTGTTCCCCCTCACCCCCTGCAGCTTTGAAAGTATCTTGTCTCCTCATTGGTCATTTTGGTCAGGTGCCAGCAAGGTTATCTTTAGCTTCTTAACCCTTTACAAGCGAAAGGGTTTTTCCTCTGGCCAGGAGGGATTTAAAGGTGGTTAGCCTTACCTTTATATTTATGACAGGTGGGAACAGTCTTTCTAGGAACAGTCTTTGAGGAACCTGGCAGATTTCCAAAATAGTTCTACCATAGATTTGAGAGTAAAACACTGAGATCGCAAACCCAGATGCAACACATTATGGAACACCCTCCAGATGGAGAAGCAATTCCACTTACTCAGGTAAGCAGCTCTTGTGGAATGCTATCTGCTATTGAGGAGGACATTCTGAAGTGCCACGGAAAAGTGAGCATCCTTTGCATTTAACCACTGATGGCCCATGCTGTGAGATGCAGAATTTGTGTGCAGAACCCACAGATGGTTCTAAGTTACGAGACTTCTGGCTGGCAGCAACAGCAGGGGTTCTCCAGTAGGTAGCTTGTGTTGGAATACCACAGCTGCCTTGGCCAGGCTGGTGCTATAAGGAACATTCTGCCTCAATCCTGTTTCAGCTTGAGAATAACCTTGGGAATCATGGAAACAGGGCTGTGACTTGCCTTGGAACAGAACTGGGGGCACTTTCTGTTTTGCCAAGTTGCAAAAAGATCCACCATCCCAAAACCCCGTATACGAAACACCAAAGCAAGAATGGCTGTGTTGTGAAACCGTTTGTGGTCTAAGGTGAAGAATCTGCTCAGGCAATCTACCAGCACATTTTGAACACCCAGTGAGTGAGATGTCCAGAAAGTAACTGAGCTCCGTATGCATAGATTCCACAGCTTGACTGCCTCCTGGCAGAGGCTGCCTGACCTGTTCACATAAAGTACCACTGTGGTGTTGTCAGTGGGCACCTGAACAGTTTTGGCCTCAATATGAGGCAGGAGCTGTTGACATGCACAGTATATCGCGCACAACTCAAGGACACTGATGAGTAACCTGGCCTCGTGGGCAGTCCACAAACCCTGAACCTGATGATTGCCCAGATGTTCTCCCACGCCATGGCTGAAGCCTGTTACTGAAATCACAGAAAGGATAAGGGGAGAGAAGGGAACACCCCTGCACACATCATTTGTCTTCCACCAGCTCCAAGATGACAACACCCTGTCGAGGATGCTTACCTAGGTGCTAATTCTGAGGGAAACATGCTGACTTGATCCATGCCTGCAGTGCTTTGAGGAGAAGCCTGGCATGAGGGGTCACGCGTGTATATGCAGCCATGTGAACTAGGAACGTAAGGCAATTCCTTACTTTGGTTCATGGGTGATCCTTGAGTGACACACGCAAGTCATATATTGTCTGGAATCTGGAAAGAGGCAGAAAAGACCTGTCAGAGGTCGAGTCCGGGAGTGCTCCAATAAACTCTATTCTTTGTTAGAGGCAATAATGCCTACTTTTCTTGGTTCATTTTCAAGCTCAGAATGCTGAACAGATGGAGCATGTGATGGATAGCGGTCTCTACTAGGTGTCTGAAGTGACCCTGAAATAACCGATCATCCAGGTAATGGGACATGTGGACATCTCTCTGGCAGAGGCAAGCCACTAGGAATCCCCACAGACTACATCCAGGAATAACAGCCTGTAGTTACTCCCCTAGCCATGGCCCTGACTGCAGCAATACCATGTCCAAGGAAGAATGAAGAGTTGATTGAGAGACCAAATGACATTTTGCAACAAGGGACTGAAACTGCTCCCTAGAACTTTCTGGCAGTTTATTCATGAACTGAGAGATTGCCTCCCAATTAAAATAGTCATATCTGGGCATTAAGACTGGTTATTGGCCATGTGGAGCTATAAACTTAAAGTACATCTTTCTCCTAAAGAGATCAAGCTTTTTTGCGTCTTTTCCTTGGGGTTAGCTTTAGCCCAGCATTGATGACTCCTCTCATTCACCGCAACCAATACTAATGAGCCTGGCATAGGGTGTAAGAGAACTGCTTAAACCCTGGGATGGAACATGGTATTCACTTTCTGTTCATTGGGCCACAGGTGGAAAGGAAGAAGTGGTTTGTCACAGAGTCTTGGTAGGCTGCATGATGGCCTTGGGTATTCTCCTCCACTAGCTCCACTTGTGTACCAAGAAAAGCAGCCATTCTTTTGAGGAGCTCCTGGTATACCTTAAAGTCATTCAGTGCCAAGGAGGATGCCAATACAAGAGCGTCATCCATTAATAAGGATGATACATTAAGGGGAGGCAAGGGAGAAACCTCCTGAGGTTTGGTGCCATGATACTGGCATAGGCTGCTGCTCCAAAGGAGGTTGAGGTAAGTGCAGTATACTGAGATCATAGGTTGATCAGTACCCACCATCACAGGTCTCTTGGTACTGGCAGGTGAAGACTCTGTCCGCAGTATGACTAATGAGGAGACTGGAACAGTAGCGGGCCCCAGTTATGCTGTCCACATGTTCCAATCCCAGGTTCCACTCTTCTCAAATCTCCATCCATGTGTATGAGAACGTGACCTGGAGGAAGCCCTGGACTCTTGGTAGCATGAGATTTGAGAAGACACCTCTGATTCCAACAAAGAATAGGAATATTCTGACAGCCAAGGTGGTGTATTAACAGGGTTTGTGTCTGTTCCTGAGAGACTGTGACCAGAATCTATTCCAGGAACACAGCACCGGCAGAAGTACGGATGCCTTCCTAGCTGGTGGTACCATGCAACAAGGTGGAGTCAGCACCAAAGTGTAGGATGACAAAGAAAGGGCTACCAGGCCCCTATGGTTGGTGGGCTCACAGCAGAGTGTACCAGAGCTGAGGAGTGTGGTACCTGCACTCACACCGACCAAGGGTCTTTGCCCTGGATCAATGGAGACGGTGGCATCGAAAAGCGTAATAAGTCTCTGTCCACTGCATCGGCCTCTGGCATTATTGGTACCTGTACTAGTGGCTGTCCTACTGTGATCAGAGATGTCTCATCTGTCAGAGATGGTGAAGTAGCAGTTGTCATGGCCCCTGGGAGAGTACCATAGTCAACGACTCAGGTCTATCAGTATGAGTCACTACAAGGCAGTGGTGAGCTGAAGGGCATGCTCTATCATGGATACCAGCATGACCATCTGTGGAGGAAACCCACATTCTGGTCTTCAAAGAGCCTGACACTGACTTCTTATATTTGTGAGAACATGATTACTCCAAAGTCTTTGACCTTGAAGAAGACAGTCCCGGTGACAAGAATCTCCTGCGACCCCATCCGCCAGTAAAGCTGGCTCTGGGAAGGAGTCATTGAAGGGCTTCCCTTGGACAACTGAGGAGTTCTGATGCTAGTGTAAGGGTTGCCTTTATAAGAATGTTTTGAAGGTGTTCTCCTCACAGCTTTTTTGTCCTGGTCTTGAAGCCTGGCAAATCGAGCTTGTGTATCAAGCTGTTTTTTATGTGGCATAGGCTCCCCTGGTACTGGGCAAGGCAGGGAGTCCTGCCTGAGTGAAAAAAAGAACCAAACCAGAAAAATTATAATAAAAATAAGAAAATAACATCAAAAATAACAAAAGAAAAACAGTACCACTAGGTAAAATGAGTAGCAAGAACTTTGTTCTCAAGGAACACAGAATACTTCAACCACCAGTGGAAAGAAGGAACTGAAGGAGGGGCAGAGTGGGGCATCTCTGCCCTTTATATGCTGCATTTGGAGCACTAGGAGCCAAGATGTGGTTGGGGTTGCCTCTATGGGTACTGCTAGAAAACTCTTTGGCACTAGTCCACGAGACACTCACGCACCTCTAGTGTAATGGACATATGCAAGCACTTCAACATTAAAGAGACATTAAAATCTTAAATTTAAAACAGATCTATCAGAATTTGTCATATAAATGTTAAAATATTAAAAAGACATTGTTAAGATTGATCGGCATAAATTGAAACATCCTTTAAAAAGAAGAAGCAGATTCCTGAGTATGAAAATTCAATCAGCCTCCCCAAAATCAAGCTTGAAATTCTATTAAATTTTACCTTCTCTGCCGTGTGATCCACTGGTGAGAGAACCAGGGTGCTGGCTTTCTTCACGTTGGCTCAAGTGTACACCTTGCATGACTACTTAAATACTATGGTGATGGATACATCAGAAGATAAAAGGTGAAATCCTGGCCCCACTGAACATAATGGCAAAACTCCCATTGATTTCAACAGGCCCAGGCTTTCACTCAGAGTGCAGGGTAGACATGTTGTGTTCTTCTTCCACTCTGCCTGTCTGCTCTGTTGTCATGTAACAGCGTGGTAAAATTCCCAGGAACACAGTCAGAGTCAAGGAATCATCCAATATGTATACACATGCTTGAAAATTACAACAAAGGTGATGGAGGTCTGATTTTCATAGACTCATAGAATCACAGAACTGGAAGGGATCTCGAGAGGTTATTTAGTCCAGTCCCCTGCACTCGTGGCAGGACCAAGTATCATCTAGACCATTCCTGACAGGTATTTGTCTAACCTGCTTTTAAAAATCTCCAATGATGGAGATTCTACAACCTCCCTAGGCAATTTATTCCAGTACTTTTAGGATCATCAAGACTTGAGAGTATTTATTTAGTGCCACATATGTTTTTTAAAACAGAAACATAGACTAGAAAGCACATTCAAACTTCAAAGTGCAGTTTGACTCTAAAAATGGTATTGCACGGTTTCAGGTTAGTCTCTCAAATCTTCTCACTTTAGAAGTAAATGTACAAGTGTCAGGCCTATAAACTCACCTTGACATCTGAAAATCAGCCTGTTTCGTTCCTAGCTTACATATCACCATGTGACTGGAACTCAGTAACAATTCTGTTTATGATCTGAGAGTCAGAAAATACATCCAATGAAGTGAGCTGTAGCTCACGAAAGCTTATGCTCAAATAAATTTGTTAGTCTCTAAGGTGCCACAAGTACTCCTTTTCTTTTTGCGAATACAGACTAACACAGCTGCTACTCTAAAACCAGAAAATAATCCCACTCACTCACCCATAACTGTATTAGCTCTGGTCGAAAAGAAGTAAAATGACACTGAATACACACAGGAAGCATATCTTTCAAGTAAGGTGAGCCATTTTTACATAAAATCTTTTCAGAGTTGAGCTGCACTTTAAGGGTTGTTATATTGTTTTTGTTTTTTGTGATGCATTCTTGATTTGGGTATTGCCAGTAATTGGAAAATAATTCACTAAGCTAGACTGATAATTGACAAGTTTACAAAGAAGGCCAAAGATAGAAACTGAAAAAAGCCTGATTAATCTTTTAAGTGTCTAGTTACTTCTTGTGGGAAAACAATTATACTTTTAAGAACAAGAAAGGCAATTGACTTGTGTTATTTTTGCCACAAATAAAGCTCTTAATATAAATGATTTGGATTAACAGAATTTTGCTAAATACAAGTCATTGATGCACTGTTTTTTTCCAAATTATCTTAAGCAAGAGTAATGCTTCAGCATAGCAATTTCATCCAATGCCTTATGGTAATTCTATTAAACTATTATACCCAGCTGCTTATCTGAACCATTTTAATTATTAGCCACATGTGGAAAGCTTCACATCAGCTTATGTTTGCACAATGCAACTTTGTTTGCATTTTTCATAAAACACATTGGTCTTAGTGGTTGGTTTTTTTGTTTTGCCATTTTTACTCGGATTGGAATTGTGGAATTGGAATAAATTAATTAGAGGTAGGCAACTTCATTTTATCTAACTGCAAAACCAGCTGAACAATGCAGGTTCAAAAGTTTAACATGACTGTTACTGGGAGCATATTTTGCTACCGAGAAATGGCGGGGGAAGGGCACAGAATTAAAATTGTAAATGAAAGAAGGGAGTATAGATCCAGTGAGTCTGTCTTCAAGCACAGTTGCAGAAGAGATGACAAGGTGGACTGACCTGAAGATAGGGCAAACATTAGGAAAATGTACTTAACTTCAAGAGCAATTGGAGTGTGTAATAAACTGTCAGGGGAGGTGGTTTAGGAACTATCAGTGGATATTCAAGAACCAGATATGATAAAAGAAAGGATGATAGGAAGAGTTCTGCAAAATAAAATGCGAATGGATTTTGGTCTTGCTGGTTCTAGGTATACATTTATGTTTATTAACAGTATCAGTGTGAGGTGGCTCTCCCAAAATCTAGGCAGATATCTGAAGAAATATGGATTTTTTTTTTTGGCAGGGCAGGGGGAGAGGCTGAATCTCCTACTACTTCCATTCAGATGAAAAACCTCATTCTCCTGAGCAAAAGATATTGGAGGAAACTCTACCAGTGAGGACTTGGGAGTTTCCCAAACCCTATTTGGCAATGGTATTAAGCTGTAGGAAAATACCATACCCCCCAAGTAAATGATATCTACTAGTTCTTCTTTATCCATTAGTGTTTATTTTCAGAGTTAACAGTTTAGAGTGACATTATCTTATATTATAGATGCCATGAAGATTTGCTGTGTATTTCTCTAGCTAGTTTATTACTTGGTCCTTTTTTTATATTCTTGACTACTTTCCCTACCTGATGCTCATTAGTTTTATCAATTCTAGCACCATCTGTTTCCTTTTTTGAAAAGATTTGAACCACATTGGAAGGTAACTCAGAAACCATTCCTGGCTTCAGAGGTAAATGATATGTTTGTGTTAGTTACTCAGCTACTTTTTATTTTACTTTCTAAAAAGTAATTGCAGGAAGGATTGATACGATTTCTATTACAATTGTATTGATACGATACAATTACAATTGTGTATCTGAGTTGACTTCTTATACTTATGTGAAGTTGAATCAATCACTTCAGATGAATTTAGATGAGTAATTTGTTTCCTGAAAGTTTAAAATATATTATCTGAGTATGAATTCACTTGGGTGCTAGAAAGTAGTTCTAATTTGCATAACTGTGACTAATTTTTAAGAATGACAAAAGTCTGATTCTTCATAAGAGCAAGGAAACAGCAGAAACATAGAGTGATGTGTAAAATCAGATGGAAGCATGCTTGTTATTTAAAATCCATATCTCCCCATAATTCATCAGTTCCCTCCTGGGATTTGCCATTCTTTTGAAAAAGAAAAGTAGTAGTTTCTTTTTCAAGTAGTACCTGTAGTTTTGCTTTAGGTACCCAAGATACAGCATGTGCTATCCAGGTACACGCTACCAACAGTGATTACCTTGGTCAGGTCTGAAGCTTTTTTTCCACAGTGCAACCACATATTCCTGTTCAAAGAATTTAATGTTATCCCAGTCTTCTATAAACTGTGTTGCTAACAGAGAACAATATTTGCTCTTCAAAAAATGAAACATTTTTGTGAAGAACAAATTAAAGTTCTCAAATTTAAACTCTGCCAGTTTAACACGCTGAAATTCAGTTAATCATTAAGGCCAATTAAAGGTACAGTTTGGTCAACATGAAATTATCGAATCCCATTAGGACTCTGATGCAATTATCTACTGTTGGTTGCTTATTGTAAAGATTTTTCAATATACCAATTCCTGTTATTCCTTCACAATCAAGATCCATTAAACCAAACTGTTCTTTTCCTTGCTTTATACCTAATTTAGAGTTAAATGGAGAAATAAATGGCACTCTACTCTTTGTTTCATTTAATCCTTGCAATTTTCTTCTAGTTACAGGGGGTCCAAATAATTTCTTATTCTTTGTGCTTATTAAAGAAAATGTGGCACCTGTATCTATCAACATATTTTGTGTGAATGCTCCCTTATTAAATTCACATATACAGTGGGTCATCTGTTTGTAAATGTGCCACTAAATCAGCATGATCTTCTGCTAATATCAGGGAGATAGGGGGCACTTGGCCTCCCTAGACCTGAATTTTGGGACTAGATGGAGCTGTAGGCATATTCCTCTCATGATTAGCTCATCTCTGGAGGAATTCATCAGTAGG
Organism: Natator depressus; assembly: GCF_965152275.1. NCBI lineage: Eukaryota > Metazoa > Chordata > Testudines > Cheloniidae > Natator > Natator depressus. The sequence goes on from NC_134234.1 coordinate 148,531,707, forward strand.
CAAACCATCAATTCGGTCTTTAGGTTCAAACTGTAATAATTTTTTCCATGGCCAATTCCTTCCTGGATCACCTGCCCTTTGTTCATACAGGACCATTCTCCTATTATTTTCTCCTCTATTTAATTCTCCTTTTTTTCTGTCTATTTTGCTGGTTTCCCTGTCCGCTTGGACAATTACTGGAAAAAAGTTATTACTGACACCCTTTTAGGCGTTGCTTTTGGGGGTGGCATCGTTCCCCTTGGTATGTCACAGAATCTTTTTGCTTTTCTGAAAACATCCCATTCACCCGTGAAATATGTATTAACAGGGAAAATTAATGATGGACATGTTTCTAGTCCTAGATTAGCAAAATGGATGTTAGCCTTGCTGAATAAAAATATAACAGTGGAAAAGGTCCCGAGTTTATCACCAGTTCTTTATGGTCTTGTAATTGAAGGGGAACAGCATGAATGTCCCCACCAGAAATTTCTCCTGAAGGACCTACATTATTCCAAGGCGGAGCAATCTTAAGCGAGATTATAGACACAACTGATGTAATTTGGTTTGTGGATGGTTCTAGCTTTTATGAGCCTTAGCTGTGGCACATACGGGGTATGCAGCCGTAAGAATATCCAATGAAAATGTTTTTAAGGGACAGTGCTTACCTTATTAAGCACAAGCTGCTGAAATTGTAGCTGTAGCAGAAGCATTTGAAAATACGTGAATGTATAAAACTGTGGCTATTTTCACAGATTCTGAATCGGTGCTGAGAGCTACAGTGGATTGGATGCCTCTATGGCAAAAGAAGGGCACGAAATCAGCAGATGGTAAATACGCTGCTCATGCTGAAAAGTTAATGTATTTGTGGGAGTTAGCACAACGAAGGACACAACCAGTATTAATGGGAAAAGTAAAAGCCCATAAGAGAAATGTTGAAAGAGCTCAGTGGAATAAGAAGGCAGATGAACAAGCTAAAGAAGAAGCCAAGGAGGGGACAGTATGGCAGCCACAATTCCAATTGATCCCAATAGCTAAACTAGAAAAAGAAAGAATAGAACAGATTGATTTAGTAGGTTTTCAAAACAAAAAAAAAATCCTGAAATAAAAAAATTGGTGTCGAAAGAAAAAGGGATGGAAAATTTGGCAGCATGAAACAGGATTGGTACTAACTACTAAAACAGAGGATAATATGTCTGTGTGTGTGGTTCCAATGGAAATTAGATCTGAAATTATCTCTCTAGTTCATGATAAAAGGCATTTAGGAATAGATAAGACTCTCAGTAGGTTACAAATCGTGGATGGTGGCCAAACACGAGGGCAGATATAGAGCAGTCTGTGAACAACTGTTTACCCTGTGCAACAAATAATGCAGATACTAAAATAATAAAAGGATCATTAGGACACCAGAAAATGGGGGTCCGTGGGCTAGGTTGCAAATAGATTTTATTGGCCCATTGGCAAAAACTGCAAAAGGAAATCAATAATGTTTGGTGATAGTGGATCCTTTTACTAAGTGGGTAGAAGCAATTCCTACAAGAAATAATACTGCATTAACCACAGCTCAGGTTTTGGTGGATCAATTTATTACAAGGTGGGGTATCCCCAAAGAAATAGATTCAGATCAGGGACCTCACTTTATAGGAGAAATTACAAAAGGATTGTGTCAAGCTTTTGGCATTAAGCAAAGACTGCAAATAGCTGGACATCCTCAAAGTTCAGGGCAAGCGTAAAGAACTAATAGAACAATAAAAACTGCCCTGAGGAATGTAGTAAATCAACAGGGTACAGATTGGAATCAGAAACTACCTCTAATATTAATGGCTATCAGGGGAACGGTAGCATCACATGGCGTAACTCTGTTTAAAGCCATGACAAGGAGAGATAGGAAAAATGCAGAGAGGAGTGTTGAATGAGATATGGGATGAGAAAGATTGGTATCTACCTTCCGTTCCCTCTACCTGGACAGAGCAAGATTTAGAGGAGTTCCTGGAAAGTTTACCTGTTCTGGAACCGACTCATCAGAGTTCGAGGGTGGACCAATCATCCCAAATGGAAGCTGTAGTTTACCAAATGGAAGAACAACCCCTTCAAGTCATAACTCCCTTATGGGGGGATCAATGTGGAAGACTAGTAGGTACAATTAACATAAATGGGGGGAAAATATGTCAATCAGGTTATCTAGACACGGGATCTCCATATTCTGTGTTAAACAACATATATAAACCCTCAGATTTTTTTACCCTATATCTCCTCAGATATAGCTGAAGTACGAGGAGTATTAGGGATAAAAAGTGAGCTTCCTGTAACAATCCCATTGAGAGTTAACATAGGGACTAAGGAAATATGTAATGTACATTTCAGAGTCATGAATTTGGGGCAAAATGGACTCTGAATAATAGGGATGGACATCCTTATTGCACTAAGATATTCAATAGATTTAGACAGAAGTATCTTATAGGCAAAATAAAGGAAAAAATTAATCTATAAAATATATGTATGTATGAGTAAAGTAGTGACTTGTCTTTATTTTATTTTAATTTTGATAGAGAAAGAAAAGGGAAGAGTAGAATAGATAAATAAAATGGCTGCTTGGTTTGAGGAAATTCCAAATATGGAGGAGGAGGAAACAGGAGATTTAATGGATGATGAAGAATTAAGAGATTTATTAAATATAGATATGCCAATAGATGAACTTATAAGACTAAATGCAGTAAAGGATGAAAGAGATACGGATGAAGAAAGTGGGATTAAAGAAGAAGAGGAGGGAACTCGCCCACTAATTGTGTCCCAGATATATTTAGCTCAGTATATGAGACTGATGGTTCCAATCCAAATTATTGCAGCAGAAATTGAAACAGTCTGCTATATTGATACTGGATCATTGATGCGGTAGATGGGGATATTATACGATATATGTCATGAGACATGTATATGCTTACGGGACTATCGGGAGAACAGATATCTATTTCCTTAAGTGTTCCTCTATCCATCAACATAGGTATAAGATTAATAGATAACATGTAATTCGGTTTAGCAAATATGGGAGTCGGTAGTAGAGGACTCATTGTTATAGATATTGTGAAAAGATTGAATTATATGATGGATATAAAAGCAAAGGTACTGTGGAATGCTGAATAAAACAATAAGAAGCAAGAGAAATGAAGTATACGATACAGAAGGTTTAATTAGGTAGTCCCGAAAGAAAGTAATGGTAGATTTAGATCCTATGGATGTTTTGAGGCAAAACCCACTAAAGGTCTAATATACTTTTTACATTGTGGAAGGATGGAAGAAATTGATGGAAAAACTTTTAATAAAAGTTCCTACTGATAGAAAGAAAAGAAGTTTGATGGATACAGTACTAGGAGGAACAGGGAATACTGAACAGTATAGATGAAGAGGTATTGGCTAATAAGTTAAATTCAGTAGGACAACGTTTGGAATCTGTGACTAAACTCTAAATAACCTCTTTAAAAGACATAAGTGCTAGCCATCACTGTAGCAACTTTAAAAAAACTTTTAATAAAAGTTCCTACTGATAGAAAGAAAAGACGTTTGATGGATACAGTACTAGGAGCAACAGGTACTGGGCTTGGAATACTGAACAGTATAGATGACGAGGTATTGGCTAATAAGTTAAATTCAGTAGGACAACATTTGGAAGCTGTGTCTAAACTCTAAATAACCTCTTTAAAAGATATAAGTGCTAGCCATCACCGTAGCAACTTTACTTCCGGGTTGGGAAAAGTTACAAAGAGCCGATCATTTCGCCATCTTAAATACAGGAGAGGTGTTGCAAAGCAATGTATCGCTACCAACAGCATGTATACAAGCACAGACTTGGATTCATGATGTGGAGAAAGATATATGAGATGGAATGAGTGGAATTTTGCCTCTAGAAATAAGAAGCATAATGTGGAAATATGCCACTCAGTCTGAGAAAAGACTCTATTCTTGGTGGAAAATGGTAAACTTCACATACAATCCTCAATTGAACCAAGCTACTACATATATAATTATAATTCTAATGCCAAAATTGAATGGATATCTCCTATTATAGCACTTGGGTTAAATGTTAACCCTAGTGTGATGCAACCAATAGAACACAAACTCCGGGTAATAAAACAGAATCAGACATGGAAAACTGTGGAACTTGAGGCTTGTATAGAAGAATGTGGAATTGGATATATTTGTAATAATGGTGCGATTCAACCATATGATATATATTTAAATGAAGAAAGAGGAAAATGCCATTATCAGTAAGATCCTTTTCCATTTAATGGATCCATTGTTGTATATGTTGGAAGAAAATGTGTATGTATTAGAAGTTGGTGTACACTGTTTAAAGCGAATCACGTATACTATGTAACTAATAACCCTTATAAAAACAAATGCTTGTGCAATATTACCTCGGTGATTGATTGCGATTTCAAGTGTACACTACCCAAAATTGAGAATGAAGAAATTAAAGATCAATACCATATATATAAAAGAATTAACCCAATACCTTTAGGATTAAACATAAATTTAGTTAAGCAATTGAGTGATCATCCTGAATTACAAAGACAATTACAAAAGGCTCAGAAAAATGCACAAAAGCTTTTGATTACTGTGCACCATTCTACTAAGAAAATTGAACTAGTAATAGAATGTATAAAAAGTGATACCAAACATAGATGGTGGGAAGTGTTTTGGGGATGGTCACCCATAGCAACAGGATTCTTTAATGTAATTTTGCATCCGAGTGCTAGTCTTGATATTTCAAATTGTAATGGCAATTATGTTTATTATTTTGGTGTACTGAATCAAAAGAAAAACAAAACTACTATGGTACACAGGCAAGTGTGACCAAGGTGGGAATCAAGAGTGGTGAGGAATTGTGCCAGTATGAGGACATGTCTGCTCAGTCTCACGACTATGAGAGCCTTGAACCAACAATGGACAAGACCACACACTCACTGAACTCACAAAACAATTAAATGCTGGATATATAAATGAGTTTATCATACCAGTAGTGAGGGGATTGATACAAAAGGTTTTTTTAAACTGTTCTGTGTCACAACTGGCAACACCAAGGACAGAGCCTTATGTCTGCATCTACTTACAAAGAAAAGCCTCGGGATGGGGTTTAAATTGCCATAAAATTCACTTCCTTCGAACAGCTTAATAAAAATGGTGGCAGTATCATGATACTTCCATTAGCATAATTTAGTAGTTAGTTTTAGGCTAGATCAGTGATGAGCTGCCAAAATCTTAACAACTGGTTCCCTCCTCACCCCACGAGGGGGTCGTGGTCCGTGCCTGCACCTGCCCCCCAGGACCCCTGCCCCATCCAACCTCCTGCGTTCCTTGACGCGCCCCCACCCTCGGGACCCTTGCTCCATCCACCCCCTCCCCTGTCCTCTGCCCCCGGAACTGGGCAGGATGGTCTCGTGGGCCAACGTAGTGGGTGCCCACCGCGCCCTGCCCCTAAGAGCCGGAGGAACCTGCCGGGGGGCGAGGTGGGGAGTCCCGGCGGTGCTTACCTGGGGCGGCTCCCAGAAAGCATCCGACAGGTCCCTCTGGCTCCTAGGGGCGGGGTAGCGAAGCTACGGGTGGAGCAGGGGGAGCGGCCGCTCCCCCCACTGATCACATCAAAAGTGGTGCTTTAGGCACCGACTCTGTGGGTGCTCCAGGGCTGGAGCACCCACAGTGAAAATTTGGTGGGTGCAGAGCACCACGGGCAGCTCACCACGCCACGCCCGGCCCCAGCTCACCTCCTCTCCACCTCCGCCTCCTCCCCTGCATGCACCGCCCCACTCTGCTTCTCCGCTCCCCCCCCCGGCTTCCCGTGAATCAGCTGTTCGTGTGGGAAGCCGGGGGAAGGGCTGAGAAGCAAGCGACAGCTTCGCGCTCAGGCCCAGGGAGGTGGAGGCGAGCTGGGGTGGGGAGCAGTTCCCCTGTGCGCCCCCCTGGTTACCTGCTGCGGCGCGGACGGCCCTCCTCGCGCCCCCCCCACCCCAGCTTCCCTCTGCTCCGCCTCCGCCTCCCTGGACCTGAGCGCGAAGCCGCCGCTTGCATCTCAGCCCTCCCAGGCTTCCCGCAAGAACAGCTGATTCGCGGGAAGCCGGGGGAGGGAGCGGAGAAGCAGAGTGGGACGGAGCTTAACTCAGGGGCGGAAGCAGAGTGGAGGTGAGCTGGGGTGGGTGGTCTGCACCCACCAAATTTTCCCCATGGGTGCTCCAGCCCCAGAGCACCCACGGAGTCAGCGCCTAAGGCGCCACTTTTGTCCGGTTCCAGCGAATCGGTGTGAACCGGCTCCAGCTCACCACTGGGCTAGATGCTTTAGATAAATTATAAATAATGATAGTTTGGACCTATAAATACAAAATGGTGGACACACTGATTTCCTATTAGAAATTCTCAAAATGGAGGACACAGACTAAATCGACCAATAACAAGTAAGAAACAAAGGTCAAACAAAGTTCAGAAAATGTGACTCAGCTCACTCCAAAACACCTGCAGGGGAGGGGTCAGGAGGAGGATTAGCTAGGATGTCAGAGCAGAGCTGAATGGCTGAATAGTTGCCACCCACGCAGGGAGCACTCAGCTTGAAAGGTCAACCAATCAGAGAAGACCAGAAACAGAATATAAGGCTGGCCAGACACAGGCTTGGTGTGTGTGTGTGTGTCTGTTTTATATAGCGAGAGGAAGGAGAAGATCAGGAGAAGAACAGTAAGTGAAGATGGAGAACAGCAGAGAAGGCAACCAGGCAGCAATGATAGAAGGGAAAGATCAGAGCAGAAGGACCTGAGATGAAGCAGAGGAATTGGTGAAGGAGTGCAAGTCTTGTCTATTTTAAAGGACTGTTTGTGTGTCTGTCCGTAAAGCTGGATGTCTGCTTCTGAGTATGATCTAACCCACCCTATCCTGTGAGTGCCCCGCTACCTCTCACAGAATGGTAATTTTTAATTGTTCAGTGTTTCTTTAATGCTATATTATAGTGCTGTTTTATACATATGCACTGGGTATTTGTATGTTACATTGTAATAAGTCTAATGTTGTTATATAGGAGGCCTTATGCATATGTATGAAAAGTGTGTACTAATATTGCAACATTGTATTTGTTTTATAGTCTGTGTAGTTTTGTGTCAATTGAATGTATAATCTCTAAGTATAATGTAATTGTGCTTTACTGCCTGTTATATACTGTACTGCTTTCTTTCTTTCTTGCTTTACTGAATATACAGTAACCACCTAATTTTCTCTCAATAAATAAAAATGTTTTTGAAGAACTACTACTTGTATGACAATCCTTTGAGCGGAGCGCTGTATCCGTGTCCTTTCAAGGTTTAGCAGGATTAGCCTGCTCTGGAGACTCCTTTGCGGGTCGGAGTCAAACCTCCTGGCAATACCCTGGCAATTCCTTTAGAGTGGGTCACCAACTTTCTGCCCAAATGGGCGGAATAAATTAACAATCAATTTATAATTATAGGAGACCAGTATTGGAGTGCCTTGGGGCCACATTTTGGGGTAACACTGACATATTTTTTTTTTTTACTCCCCAATGTAACTGTGTCTTGTATACCATGAAAAGACCAACAAGATGATTGGTTAGAATACACAGTCTTAGTGAACGGTTTCAGAGTAACAGCCGTGTTAGTCTGTATTCGCAAAAAGAAAAGGAGTACTTGTGGCACCTTAGAGACTAACCAATTTATTTGAGCATAAGCTTTCGTGAGCTACAGCTCACTTCATCGGATGCATACTGTGGAAAGTACAGAAGATCTTTTTATACACACAAACCATGGAAAAAATGGGTGTTTACCACTACAAAAGGTTTTCTCTCCCCCCACCCCACTCTCCTGCTGATAATAGCTTATCTAAAGTGATCATTCTCCTTACAATGTGTATGATAATCAAGTTGGGCCATTTCCAGCACAAGAGATCCACTTCCTGGACGTTACAGTGCTAATAAACGATGGTCACATAAACACCACCCTATACCGGAAACCTACTGACCGCTATTCCTACCTACATGCCTCCAGCTTTCACCCTGACCACACCACATGATCCATTGTCTACAGCCAAGCTCTGCGATACAACCGCATTTGCTCCAACCCCTCAGACAGAGACAAACACCTACAAGATCTCTATCCAGCATTCTTACAACTACAATACCCACCTGCGGAAGTGAAGAAACAGATTGATAGAGCCAGAAGCGTTCCCAGAAGTCACCTACTACAGGACAGGCCTAACAAAGAAAATAACAGAACGCCACTAGCCATCACCTTCAGCCCCCAACTAAAACCCCTCCAATGCATTATTAAGGGTCTACAACCTATCCTGAAGGATGACCCAACACTCTCACAAATCTTGGGAGACAGGCCAGTCCTTGCCTACAGACAGCCCCCCAACCTGAAGCAAATACTCACCAGCAACCACATACCACACAACAGAACCACTAACCCAGGAACCTATCCTTGCAACAAAGCCCGTTGCCAACTGTGCCCACATATCTATTCAGGGGACACCATCATAGGGCCTAATAACATCAGCCACACTATCAGAGGCTCGTTCACCTGCACATCCACCGATGTGATATGTGCCAGCAATGCCCCTCTGCCATGTACATTGGTCAAACTGGACAGTCTCTACGTAAAAGAATAAATGGACACAAATCAGATGTCAAGAATTATAACATTCATAAACCAGTCGGAGAACGCTTCAATCTCTCTGGTCACGCGATTACAGACATGGAAGTTGCGATATTACAACAGAAAAACTTCAAAACCAGACTCCAGCGAGAAACTGTTGAATTGGAATTCATTTGCAAATTGGATACAATTAACTTAGGCTTGAATAGAGACTGGGAGTGGCTAAGTCATTATGCAAGGTAACCTATTTCCCCTTGTTTTTTCCTACCCCCCCCCTCAGATGTTCTTGTTAAACCCTGGATTTGTGCTGCAGATGGCCCACCTTGATCATCATACACATTGTAAGGAGAGTGATCACTTTAGATAAGCTATTACCAACAGGAGAGTAGGTTTGTGGGGGGGGGGGGGAAGAAAACCTGGATTTGTGCTGGAAATGGCCCAACTTGATTATCATACACATTGTAAGGAGAGTGATCACTTTAGATAAGCTATTACCAGCAGGAGAGTGGGGTGGGGGGAGAGAAAACCTTTTGTAGTGGTAAACACCCATTTTTTTCATGGTTTGTGTGTATAAAAAGATCTTCTGTACTTTCCACAGTATGCATCTGATGAAGTGAGCTGTAGCTCACGAAAGCTTATGCTCAAATAAATTGGTTAGTCTCTAAGGTGCCACAAGTACTCCTAGTCTTAGTGAAGTAATTTTATTTTTTTAATGGTGTGTGTTTGTGGGTGGGGATCTTCATGATCCCACCAGTCTCCTTTGTGAGAAGCAAAGCACCCAGTTGCTTTTGGTAGAGTCAGTGCATAGTTGCCAACATGTAAGTTCCTTGGGGCAAGGACTGTCCTTTATTCTATGTTTAGAGTGCCCAGCACATGTGGGACCCTAATGCTCATTTGTACCTGTACTTTATTACTATTTTTATTAATGGCATTGGCAATTGTCTAAACTGGTGGACTGATTACTATCATGCTCCCTCAGTCACTGGAGCATCCTAGTGAATTTTAGTACTTAGTTCTTTTCAAACATTAACTAACTAATTGCCATAATACCTCTTTATAAAATGTAAGTACCTTTATGCCTGTTTTATAAACAGAAAAACACAGAGTAAGTGCCTTGATGAAGGCCACAGAGTGAGTCAGCGATATAACCTGGATTAAGACGACCAGAAAAATCATATTTAATTAACTAGATGCTATTAGTGTCTCTCCATTTACCCAGAGGTCACCTGGTTGCTCAGCAAAGTAGGCAGCTCTGATGCAGTGAAAACGGGACCTTGTTATCTGTGCCATCAGCAGCAATCTGAACAGCACTGCTCCCCATGGCTATAGAAGTCACTGGGGGTCCTTCCCAAAATTGAGGGACCTGTGGCCCTGGTTTGCAAGAGACACAAAGGCCAGTTCTTGGCTTTTATAGGGGGAGTTATGAATAAACCATGATGTTTAGCAAAGTCAGTTACAAACTTTCAATCCCCATGACAAGTTATCCTATAATTCCAAGACTGTGTTTGCAAGCAGAGGGAGGCACAAGAAGTTTTCCAGGCAACTAGGTCATTCCCGCTTGCTGCTACATTGGACTCTGATTTTGCCTGCATTCTGTACCCTGCACCCAACTATGTTCCTTTTTTCCTGCTCCTCTCCTAGCTCCTTCCTCAATCTTGCCTATGCTCCTGATTCCCCCTGTACTCCTGCTCTGTGCCTCACCTCCAACCATCAGTTACCAGCGCTGGCTATGAACCCTGGCTCCGACTTCTGACTGACTCTGGCTTGACCCTCAGCTCTGGCATTTCATAGAATCATAGAATATCAGGGTTGGAAGGGACCTCAGGAGGTCATCTAGTCCAACCCCCTGCTCAACGCAGGAGCGATCCCCAATTAAATTATCCCAGCCAGGGCTTTGTCAAGCCTGACCTTAAAAACTTCTAAGGAAGGAGATTCCACCACCTCCCTAGGTAACGCATTCCAGTGCTTCACCACCCTCCTAGTGAAAAAGATTTTCCTGATATCCAACCTAAATCTGCCCCACTGCAACTTGAGACCATTACTCCTTGTCCTGTCATCCGCTACCAATGAGAACAGTCTAGATCCATCCTCTTTGGAACCCCCTTTCAGCTAGTTGAAAGCAGCTATCAAATCCCCCCCCATTCTTCTCTTCTGTAGACTAAACAATCCCAGTTCCCTCAGCCTCTCCTCATAAGTCATGTGTTCCAGTCCCCTAATCATTTTTGTTGCCCTCCGCTGGACTCTCTCCAATTTTTCCACATCCTTCTTGTAGTGTGGGGCCCAAAACTGGACACAGTACTCCAGATGAGGCCTCACCAATGTCGAATAGAGGGGAACGATCACGTCCCTCGATCTGCTGGCAATGCCCCTACTTATACATCCCAAAATGCCATTGGCCTTCTTGGCAACAAGGGCACACTGTTGACTCATATCTAGCTTCTCGTCCACTGTAACCCCTAGGTCCTTTTCTGCAGAACTGCTGCCTAGCCATTCGGTCCCTAGTCTGTAGTGGTGCATGGGATTCTTCCATCCTAAGTGCAGGACTCTGCACTTGTCCTTGTTGAACCTCATCAGATTTCTTTTGGCCCTATCCTCCAATTTGTCTAGGTCCCTCTGTATCCTATCCCTACCCTCCAGTGTATCTACCACTCCTCCCAGTTTAGTGTCGTCTGCAAACTTGCTGAGGGTGCAATCCACACCATCCTCCAGATCATTTATGAAGATATTGAACAAAACCGGCCCCGGGACCGACCCTTGGGGCACTCCGCTTGATACTGTCTGCCAACTAGACATGGAGCCATTGATCACTACCCGACTATGGCTCAACCCCGACTTATTTCCCCAAGCTGGACACCTGCTGTACCCACTAGACCTGACTCCTGCTCTGACCACTAGGCAAGACCACCTAAGGCTGGGTCCCTAACAATACCTAGTGGAGAAGAGTGTGTTTCACAGAAAATAACACCCAAAGTTGACAGACTTAGTAGAAAGGTCAAGGACCGATCACTAAAAAACTTGCACTGACGTTGTTTGTGCTCTCCCCCCCACTACCCCCGAGGATTAACAAGAGTCTGCAACTCCTTCCAGTACTGTCAGTCGAAGATCTATCAGCTGCAACAAATTTATTTTTGGGGGGCAGAAAATGAGGAGCACACCAACTAAGCAAAGAATAGTGTTGATTTAATTTTGTAATTGTCATGAAGACAATTATGAAGCACCCAGGAAAAATGAAAGGCCATGCTAAATTACAACCAATATTTCTGATTTGTTCCCAGATCCTGCACCTCAATTAAAATAGTGTGAACTGAAACATCTTTGTGGGTATTTGGGTGCCAATGACCACACCAAGCACACTGCTTTGCTTCAAAGTTCCCACATCTGATATTCCACAACCCATGACTTCCTAAATTGGAGCAGGGTTAGCTAAGATGATACTCCTAAGGAACTTTAGAAGATCTTATAGTATAGGATACTTAGCTTCAGTAGCAGGTTTTTGTTTTTTTTTAGTATAACACAATATTATGGGAAGTCTATATACTGTAGGAGTTAGGCTGTTAACACCACATCAGATCACTGATCTGTCATGGGTGTCTCATTCATTGCAACAATTACACTATCTTAACATTCATTGCATAGGTAAAAACACTGAAGAGAAGTAGCTACTGGGCACATACCATCTCTGCTTTTCAGAATTAAACTATTTTGATGGTTACTTATTAAAATAACAAAGCACATTATAAAACAATCCCCATAAAGGACTAAGAGCTCGGCTTTTAAAGGCATCTATAATTCTTTAAAAATCTGGCCCTAAGGGCCTATACAGTAGTGGTTCCTTAAAATAAGCTGTATTTTATTTACAGTGGATTTAAAAACATCTGACAACACCAACTATCTGTATTTTAGTTGTCAATATATTCAACAAGGCTTATCTGACTGAAATCCTATATCTGATACTGTACTGTAAATAGTAACCTTTTAACTGTAGGATCATTATGGCATTGAATCTGTGGGACTTTTAAATGCCGTGTAATGTCATTACAACTGTATAGTGCTAAGATATCCCCTCTTTTTAAAATGAATTAAAATAATGTTCTATTTAAATCAAAATCATGCTGAATGGGCTAGACTGATAATTCTTTGAAGGTCTGTGAGCTGCTTGAAATTTTCACATCTCAAGGGTTTATTCTTGTCCAAATTATTTAAATACTGAAACACAGTAGTAGCTGTTCAAATCTGCTCTGCCTGTAATTATCATCATCTATCTTTGGATATAAAAATTGCTTACTACACATCACATACATACTCTGATGGATCACTGTTTCAGAAGGGAAAAAAATGAAAAACAGCTTGCCAAGCTGTTATCTTAGAGCTTTACACTTTTATTTATGCTATTACTGGTAGTCTGCAGAACATATAATAGTACTATTAAATTTGATTCCTCGACAGGTATCAAATTCATCTAGGAATAATGACATTATAATGTCATTGACAGCATTCTGGAAACTGCCAGAGCCATAAATGATCTTCGTACCTTTGTTGCCAAAGCATTTCATCACCATACTCCTTGTCTGAAAAGAGTAATGTCCCAAATCAGTGTCTTGCAATACATGCAGAAGCTAGTGTTAAATATGAAATATTATTGCCATGCAAAAAACATGCACATCAGGCATCTGCTAGTGTTTCAGAATGTTGTCTCTTATTTGCTGAAGTCACATTATTCATTTCAATTTAAATGCCATAGTATTGGGGAATTAGATATAGTAATGTTTAAAATGACTACTGTTCATATATGATACAATTATAAAGACTACGGCCATGTTATTCTATTTTTAAGAAATATACCTTTATACTTTGATATACAACAGCTCTTTCAGGGCTAAATAAGGTCATGTGATAATATTTACAACTAAAGAGAGACAAGATTATATGCTGGGAATTACAGAGCATATTTTTCTAGACTTAATTCTATTGTTTTGTAAAATGTGAATACAAGGAAGCTAATCTGCAGAGCCTACTGTCCACACAGTGTTGGTTATCCTGAATTGTGCAGTACTAGATTAAGTATCTGTTATTCACCCTCCACTCCCCTCCTGGTTTCATAGACATTACACAAAAGACAGACTATTAAAAAGTCTGGAGTCAGTGACCTCAGATATTCAGTTCTGCTGTCCAATATTTGCACAATAAACCAACCCAGAAAGAAGAAATTAGACAATTTTAGGGGAAATTCTTGCAGATTTCACAATGAATTGTAATAAAGTTACCTAGCACAGGACTTTCTGTAAAACAGTGTTAATGTACAACAGAAAAATTCACAGGACAAGGTCTGGGCCTGGCTCAAGTGGTACAAATCAACCACAAAGCTAACTTAACTGGCCCTTAGAGTGGATCCTGGGGTGGTGTAAAACTGCAATGGCAACTCTCACACTGCCACCCATCTTGGCTTCCCCAGTGCAGGGGCTGTGGAGGGCAGGGTTTTGTGTGTGTGGGGTGGGTGGTGGTTGGGTTGTCCCTCCTCCCAGTGTAAAGGTAGATTAAAGCCACTTTACAACCCCACTCCTCTCCTGAGCAGGCCTTGTTTACTTATTCAGAGAACATTTTTAGGATGAATGTTTCATAAAACGCCTCTATAATTTTGTATCCACAATCAAGTCTAGATGCAATTTTCAGGGCACACTCATTTGTGGATTCAAAGATAACACCCCCTGATTTGTGGTGCTACATGCTTTTACATCTGTAACGTTGGGGAGATGTCTACATTCTAACATTTGCATCTTCAACTGATTGCAAGTATAACACTGTCGGTGCAAACTGAGAAGTCAGATTGAGCTCCCATAGAAAATTCAGCTCCTTAAGATCAAATTCTGATCCCACACTCTCACTCTAACTTTCATGGGAGTAGTGTGAGTTTATCTAAAAGCAGAATTTCTGTCTGATGTGTAAGGGATATACTACTATTGTAAAAAGATAAAGAACTGGGTAAAAACATACAATTTCATCCACTGTGACTACAATTTGGGAATTGCTAAAGGTGATATTTGAAGAGCTGAGCATCAACGCAGTGGGTCAAATTCAGCCCTGGCACAAGCAAGCACAACTCCCATTGATTTCAGTTGAAATTGCATCCACTTGCAGAGAGGTTGGATTTGGCCCCGTTTGTCAGGCTATTCAAACAGAGCTTAAGGATTTAGGAAATATTGTTAAGTGTAAGGGAAATTTGCTCTGGTGCAGGGTCTCACTAGGTACAGAAAACAAGTACTGTAGCCTGTGCAGACTCTCTCTCTCTCTCTCTCTCTCTCTCTGTCTCTCCAGGTACTTACAACATCCTCCCCGCCCCTTCTCTCTCTGAAATTGTTACTATGAGAGGAGTACAAAAAGATCCCAGAGGAAATTAACTTATATCATATCCTGGGCTGATGAAACAAGTGAGCAGCAGTGATCTTTTGTTTAACTTTACTGCCCCTACTCAGCTCACATTATTGCAGGTAACAGGCCCAGTGGTGGGGAATGTGGCATATAAACAGGACAACCCACACACAGATGTCTCCCTTCATATCCAGCATATATGCATTTACTACTCATCTCAGGGTTTATGCAAGCCACACCTTTTTAATCAGGTAACGCTGTACTGCACATGCTCATGAATACAAACAAAGCCTAAGTTAGGTAATTATTCACTGGATAGTAAATGGGAAGCCAGCCTCAGATCTGAGACTGGTGATTGGTGCAAAAATAATAAGCATCTCCGCCTGGTTTACAAGTCCACCAATACGCACCCCCAGACATATGCTTACTGTTATATGCCTATTAGGGTATTTGTTAGGTCCAGTATGTAGTAGAGATTTTCTTGCTTTTGGAAGCAAGTCCCCATCTCTTTTCAAAGACAGGACCAGGCTCTAGATAGTGTATTATTTGCAGAGTGCACTATAACTTGAAGTATCTGCTGTACTGTGCTTTCTTACCAGCAGTAACTTGAACTTCATCCTGGACACTGGGTGTCTTATTTTTAGTGGTGATTGCAACATTTCTTTCTGCTGGCATAGCAGTTGTTCCAGAAACCACACCAGTTAACAGAACTTCCACTCGCTCCTCCACTCTGTTTCTGGCTTGACAGCATACAACAGCTACAGGAAAGAAGGGATCGATTTTTGTAAAATGTTACTTTCCTGAAAAATTAGTTTTTTGATTTTAACAAAATAACTAAAAATATAAGGGTGGGATATCTTTAGAAAGATGCTAATACCAGGTATTCAATTACCCCAATTGGGACTGAAATTGTGAAGAGGAGCCAGTCTTACTGTTCCCTTCATATTCTGTCTGATAAAAACGCATGGTAAGATGTTGCTCAATTTATTGAAAAAACATTCTGGACTAAGTAATTAATTTCCACAGCTGCTTCTCAAATAACACTTGAAAAGAAATCTCTGCAATTTCTTTGCAATTATGAAATTTAGAAATTTAATTTAAATTCATTTGAAAATAAAACGGTATAGTATCATTTAAAATATTTTAATTGGAAGTAAAAATAGGTGCTGCAGAAAAAAAGAAATTCAAAAGAAAGTTAATAGTTGTGGAAACTGAAAATGAATTTTTTTTATATCTTAATTTAAGACAACATGCTGTTGCTCAGAGTTGAAGTTTTAGAGAACATTTAAAACAGTTTTAAAGAAACATACTAAGATTTAAAATTTTGCAACTTTAGTTTCCTTTAAATATGTGAAGTAAAGGAATTTTAATATTAAATATGACTTCCTTGAATTCTGTAAATTATTATAATCCTCCCCTGAAAAATGTTTCAATTTTCAATACAAGGGTGTTTTATCCAGTGTATTGTAGTCTGTAAAACCTTCTTGATTATAATTCTTTCAACACCATGAAAGATTAGTAAATTAGATCTAGAAATTGAAGGGCAGTATTATGTTCCCAGATAAAATGATTCAGAAATTTCCAGATGTCTCAAAATCCACATAGACTTGGACAAAGAGCTGATTATCTGTTTCTCAGTTTTAAAAATCAATGTTCTTTCCTTCAAAATTATGCCCAAGTGAATATCAAAAGAATTATTTATTCTGTGATTATGAAAAAGCAAAAGATTTTTTTTATCCACACAGATGATTAGCAGTGACTTTATATAGTCATAGATTTTTAGGTTAGAAGGAACAATTATGATCATCTAGTTTAACTTCCAGCATAATACAGTCCATAGAATTTTACCTAGTACTGCCTGCACCAAGACCATAACTTCTGTTTGGGCTACAGTGTATCTTTTAGAAAGACATCCAAACTGGATTTAAAGTCTTCAAGTGATGGAGAATCCACCACATCCCTTGATAAGTTATTTCAATGGCTAATTACCTTCACTGTTTAAAATGTAGACCTTAATTCTAGCCTGAATTTACCTAGCTTCAGCTTCTAGCCATTGGCTCTTGTTATTCCTTTGTTTGATAGATTACAAATCCCTCTACTATATTCTTCCCACATAGGTACCTATAGAGCATGATCAAGTCACCTCTTAACCTTCTCTTTGATATGATAAATAGACTTAGATTCCCACATTTCTCACGAAAAGGCAGGATTTCCAGAACTTATATCATTCTTGTAACTCCTTTCTGACCACTTTCCAATTTTTCAACATACAGTACTTTATGAAGTCTGGAAATCAGAACGGGACAGTGTTCCCATAATGGTTTCATCAATACTGTAGACACAGGTAATATCACTTCCCTATTCCTACTTCGTATTTCCCTGTTTACATATTCAAGAATCACACCAGTCCTTTTTGCCACAGCATTGCACTAGAAGCTTCTGATCAGTTGGTTATTTACCAGAACTCTAAATCCTTTTCAGAGTCACTGCTTTCCAGGATACAGTCCCTGTATATGGTTCAATCACTGCTTTCGTGCCTCCTGGTGTCAGGTCACGGAGTTTCAGGGGATCTTTTACTCTAGTGCACCCTCTAGTCAGTTGATCTGGTTCTACCATATCTTTTCTTGGTGAATTACCCCTCTGGCCAGGGAACACTTACATTCAACCCCCTTCCAGGGTTACAAAAGTCCAACTAAAAATTCAGAGATCCCAGTGCATAATCCTGACCCTGTTGGGTTTATCCACAGCCTGTCCCCTGGACTCAGTCTCTGGACACTGCCTTTGGATAATGATTCCCCATTTACAGTTACCATTGGAGAACTATCTATTAGCTACTTTTTAATCTAATATGTACTACATTAATTTTATACAAGGCAACTTTTTATAGTCATGTTGTGTGGTACTAAGTCAAACATTTTACAGAACTCTCTTGGGATGCAAAGAAGGACGAGGCTCTCTCTAATCAACCAGAGCAACAGTCTGAAGTTTTGACATCACAGCCTGTAGTTTGTAGGCAATTTTAATCATACTATTTCCAAAGAAAAAACAAGATAATCCTTCTATTTAGGATAACAAGTTAATGAAAAAAATGGATTCCTAGAAGATTACTTGCTATGGGCCACAATCGGTCAACGGCACATCTATAATGGGACGTAAGTACATATGTAAAGTGCTTAAGTGCTTTGCTGAATTGGGGCCTATATTTAGAAGGATAAAGTACAGTCCATTTATAACTGTGGATTGTGCAATGGAAAGAGAACTCACAGTATATAAATAATTGTTACTAAATTGCCATTAAAGGCTATTGATATTCAGAATAAATGAAAAGATGTTGGTGTGAACTACACATATGTATTGTGCATAATTTACATGGCAACAGAACCAGTTATAAATATTCTGAGTTTTCATAACAGCTTTTAGAAATTTAAAATTTAAGATGTGACAGCTTCCAATTATATACAGTAGTATGTCACTTAAGCAATTTATTAATGCTAACATTTTTAATGTATAGTTACCATACCTAGTGAAAACAATGGCCTAAAGAAAAGAGATATTGATCTCAATACTTGCTGGTTTCATAGTACACTAAAGTTTTAAAATAAGAACAAAAGCATTCACCTTTTGTACACATAGTTTTCATGCTAATGAGAAAAGTTATAATGGTGTCATACAGGGCACAAGTGGAATATTTGATAATATTCTGCTTCCCTCCTTTAATGAATAAAGTGGAAATTAGTGAGATGAAAGCTCTAATTAATATCACATTGGCATCTGACTGCAAGTTAAAGGTCCTTAAACAAATTAGAACAATGACAGTACAAATAATATATATTCCTATTAAATTCAATCATTTTAATCCTCAAGACATCTCTCATTATCTTCCCATACTAACATAGGGTTGTTGTTATTTGCCAAAGGGAGATTCAGTATAAAATTGACCAGAAAATTTTCAAGTGCCTTTATCTACTCACAGGCAGTGCTTTTATGAAGGCTATTAGTGTCTAAACCAGTTCACAATGTCCATGTTATTTAACAGAATTTAAAGTAAACCAATTCTGAAGTTATACTGTGATTAAGAAATAGATGTATTTAATTTAGTAGCAAATGATGCCCTATTTATTTCCAAAGTGAGCTAAAACAAAAATCCCATAAATATTAGTCTATATCATTTAGTGCAAATTAGTTTTCCCAGGAGTGTTATGGAAAAATTAAAATGATTTGCAATCTTCCTTCAGAGTTTGCTTTAGGATAAGTAGCAAAATTCTTCTGTCAGATTTACTCAGTGGATGCTGATTCAATATTCTGCTCTCCTCACATATTTGCAAAGGTGTTCTGCACATACAAGCTGAAATCTACCTGTGTCAGCCTTCTGCATGATGCAAGTTCCAAGGGTTAGATGTCAAAAGGCAAGCAACTGTTTTGATTTTATTACAGTTCTTATGTTTGTGGCTTTTCAGCTATTACATACCTGGTGCTGATTTACACGGTTGTGCTTCAGGGATTCCATGAATTGGGTAAATCCAGCATATTCCATGGATTTCCCCATTCTCTGACATGGTGATGCTGTTTGGAAATTCAAGTAAAATATGTAATTAACTTAGAATAGCTGAGAAACTGATGTTATTGATGCTAACTTAAAACTGTGGCCAAGACTAGGAACTTTGGGTGCCCAACTTGAGACACTATGAAAGCCTTATTTAGTCTAAAGGCGGAAAAAACATGGAAATAATCCTTTCAGATATGTTTGTTATTTTGGTTTGTGGTCATATTTCTTGAGTTCTTTCACGGGGCTCACTCCCTTTTCTACTTAAATTATCCTGGACTCCAAAGTTCTCAATGTGCCTGATTATTTTCCATTCCCTCGCATCTTATGCAATCATTAAGAGCTATGCACAGCAACTGCAAAGTGGATGTAAAATGGAACCAAATCAGAATGGTAGTGTTTTACACCCACTTTGCAAAGATGTGAATTTATCACACAAGAGAACTGAGAATTGAGCTGTGTATTCAGGATATGAGAACACGGTCTGATCTGCTCTCACTTATGTCAGTGCAAATATGGAGCAAGTTCATTGAATTTGGTAGTTATATTAGTGGAAAATCAACAAAAATGGAATCAGAATAAAGCCAAATATATCTCTGATAATTGCTTACACAAATATATCAAAAGGATATTTACTGATTTATTATTAGTTCAAATTTGGAACTAATTCAAATTAGTTCAAAGAATAACGGAAGAATCCAACTGTTGTTCATCTAATATACCTAAAAGCAGTGACAAGGAATTCTCTTGAGTTTCCAAATTTAAGAACATGAAAAGCAGGTATTCAAGCTGACGGAGTGCTAGCTACCATTGCAGTTCTTTGTTTGGATATTTAAACACTTACATAGAAACATCTCACAGACTGACAAATTTCTGCCCTTAAAAAATACACATGCAATTTCATCTGAAGGTAATAGGAGTTGTATGCATATGTCTGAGGGAAAAAGTTGACCATTGGCTGAATATGTTCAACAGTGATTTTTTCCTATCACCATAATTACCTTTTCAGTTCTTTGTTTAATTCAGCAGGATCATCATAGGGCCAGTTTTCACCATTCTCCTTCACTACATGAACAATCACCACAGCTTCATACAATTTCATTGTGTCAGGCACAAACAATACCGGGATGTCCAGTTTACCTTTTGGAGGTAGTGGGATTGCTGTAAAATAATACAACAGTTTGTCACTAAGGTGGTAAAGGCATATTTTGAAAGCTTTGAGTCATTTAGTCACTTTCTATTTATACATTTATCTTTGTCTATCCCACAGAATATTTAGTTTGGCCTTTATCATAAAGGACTATTTTCTCAACTGGAACAAAATTACTTTAACCTTTTATTGCAAGTAGTCAAATAATATATTGTTGCTCACAATGAGATGTACAAATGCATGCTTTACTTAAAACCCCAGCTCCTGGAGACAAGTGCTTACTTGAAAATCCAAGCTCTCATTTAAAAAAAAAAGTTTCTAACCTTCATAGTCGTGGAGAAAAGCTTGCAAATGTGACCAGAAGGCACCTTGCAGGCTCAAAAACCTAGAGGTGAATTAAGTATGCAAAATATGTATTTTAAGTCATAATTTTAAGGTGATCCCATGATCTTTTGGGGTCTGACTCATGAATTGTGAATGTTTGGATTTAATACTATCAAAAACAATTCTTTATAACTGTCACATCTACACATGGCTAAACTGTTTTTTCTGATTTGCCTTTATGTAATGATAAATATTTTGTATGAGAGGAAATAATTAGTACATTTGGGCAGGTAACTGCAACCTCAAGTGGAACATTCAAATTCTGTACTGGGTGCTTTAAACC
Source organism: Natator depressus (assembly GCF_965152275.1). NCBI lineage: Eukaryota > Metazoa > Chordata > Testudines > Cheloniidae > Natator > Natator depressus. The sequence goes on from NC_134234.1 coordinate 148,553,048, forward strand.
ACTATTTTGAATGATCTTTTGATTTCACAGAAATGTTTACCTACCAAAGTTTTATTTGAAATATATAAACTGTAAAACCTGGTATAAGTTTCCAGCTTTCCCAGAAGAAAATCTTCTAAAGAGGGTCCTCTGAGCATGACCTTCATTTTAGTAATGGTATTATTTTATCCTGGGAGATTCATGTTTAATCACTTCAGTGGTAGTACATTTCTTCATGCAGCTTGATTTTTGGTCTGTAGCAAAGCTAGTAGTTAGCAGTGAAATAAGTACTTGGAAATGAAGTAGCAATATACGTTCTCTTTCCTCATACTCAATTAAATACTAGGTTTGAACCTCTGCTAACTCGTTTTCTAATTACTGTATTTTGTGTCAGATTTTCTGTTTTTTAAAGATCAAGTTATCAAGATCTTAATTTCTGTTAAACAAGTTAAAATATAAATTTGTACAGTGCTCAGACTATTACTGCAGAAATGAATGGATATACGATGGGCTAGATTCTGGAGGGTAGCCAGATTTCACAGAGTGAAGTCAGGGACATGTGTGTGTACATGCATGCACACATATCACTCACCTTTGCTCGCTCCTGCTGCAGCTCTGTGCATGCTGGAACCCCTGCACTATGTTGAAAGCAGACTAAGACCTGCTCTAACTTGATCAGGCTGCAATAGTCACTGCACTGTAACACAAAGCACTAAATACTACAGTGCAGGGGTGGCCAAACTTACTGACCCTCTGAGCTGCAAACGACAATCTTCAGAAGTCTGAGAGACGGGATGCGCCTGCCAGGGTTCAGGGCTTCTGTCCCCTCCTGCTGAAGCCCTGAGCCCTGGCAGGTGAGCCCCATGGGGCTGATGCCCTGAAACCCCCCTCTCTGTGGGGCAGAAGTCCCTAGCCCCACCAACCTGCCGCAGGGAAGAAGCCCCAAGCTACCCCTCCCCCCCCGTCTGGTAGGTGGAGAATGAGGGGAAATGGGGGGCTCCATGAGCTACATTTTAACTGTAAAAGAGCCGCATGTAGCTCATGAGCCGCATTTTGGTCCTCCCTGCTCAATATATGGTCAGCCCCTAAGGCACTCAAATGCTGTATGCGATATGAAGTGTTGTTTTGGTTGACATCATAGACAAAAGTCTACATTACAGAAATCGTCATCACAAATGGCACCCTAGCCAGCAGTTTCAACAGAGGCTAAATGGGCCTGGAGATTGAACTATTTTACAGTGCACCACGGTTGAAACACATTGGTAGCTGTGACCATTCTGTACCATCTTTCTGTCACTTTTCAATTGCACTTAGCGCTTTTAAAAAACAGATTTGTTTTTATCTGTAATAGCTAGGCTTGGAAGGATTAGATTTTTATTGTAAATGTAGATTTCATTGTACATGCTGAAACTGATGAGAAAATATTTCCATTGATAACTGAAATTTGTAGATAGACAAAGTAAAAATGCTGCTTGAGAAGTTATTAGTTTGATTTAAGGATATTTATTTTGTATATTTTGACATATGATGTTGTGTTTTAAAGATTATAAAGCTTTAACTTTTGAATCTCAATATCTGCTGTCATTAAATAATTATTGTCTGATAACTCCCCCCCCATTATTTTGTTCAACTGTGGAAATGTGCCCTGGGCACCCCCTGCTCCCACCGAAGGAGTTATCTGGCTGAGTGCCTAGTCAAGGTGCAGCTTGGGCCCACCCTCTCCAGTGCTGCCTGTCTCTTCCCTGGCTGGCTGGCTGACTGCCTCTTTAAGCCCAACTGGCTCTCAATTGGCAGATCAGGTCACATGGGAGGTTTCAAACCATGAGCCCTTTAGCTCGTCGCCCTGTGCTTTCGCTCCAATTGCCCAGGTTAAAGGTGGCCCTGGTCAACTCTTCCGGTTGAGATAGAGGGAGTGGAGGCTGGAGTGAATGTGCTTGATTTTGCTCCCTACTGGAGTGACTAGAAGATCTCATGAACTGGTGACGACACAGGACACAAGGGGTCCCAATCAGGCCACCGGGGGGCTCATAGGACATAGGAGGAGGCATCCACTATTGATCTTACCAGGTTTATTGGGGTTGAAGTCTTCTGTCCTCTGTCCATGTCAGTGTGGGTAGTACAATGATGTCAAACATAATAAACAGGAGAACTCTGTACAGAAATCTGAGAGTCAGAAGAGTCGTCCTCAACATAATCCAAAGGGGATGGCAACTGCTCATCCTGGATATAGGAAGTCCTGAGTAAGGTGGTATAAATGAAAGATGCAGAGTCGGTGACCCAGCAAATCTCGATTCGAGTAGTTGCCAAGTACTGGTAAGTGATGGTGAGTCCAGCTCATTGGAGACAAGGAGGTCCTTCGAGAATCTCAGCTGCTGTGGTACTATTGGTATATAAGTGGAAGATAGATAAGATCCTGTGGAGGTTGGCTTCAGTACCGATGATACGGATGCCAAACCCTTGGTGTAAGAATGTCCCAGGTCAGACTCCACTGATACCAATGCAGAGGTACTTAATGATGTATAGGTACTAGGGGTACATCAAGATCTGGCGGTGCAGATCTCTTTGAGGAAGAATCTGTATCAGCCCTGGTACAGTGATCCACAATTGAAGAGGTCTTCAGTGCCAAGTCCTGTTTTGTAGTATGACACTTTAGGTGCCCTCACCGTACTGAAGCCAATCGGAGCCTTTATGGGATTTCATCTGGGACCTGAGGTCTCTGGAGCTTTCTTGTGCATTGATGACCCAGAGAGTTAGAATGTAAAGTTCTCTGTACTGTCAACACCAATGCAGATGCTGCGTGGCCTGAGGCATTTGATGACGGAGACCATGAGGTGGACATAGCAGCAGTGCTTGTATCCCTCAAGGCTCTCAGTGACTGGGATCCTGAGGTAGATGGGGAACTAACTACTTGAAAACTTGGGTATGGGTGGTTGTCAGAACCGAGGCCAGAAGCTGATCTTAAGGCTTTCTCTGTCATCAGTAATTTGAACTTGATCTCCCTGTTTTTCTGAGATCTCATTTTGAAGGTGTAGATTTTGCACTTACTGGGGATATGATGGACTCCCAAACAGCAAAGACACCGAGCATGCCCATAACTGACCGAGATAGATTCCAGGCAGGAAAGAGTTTTTGTAAAATCCACAGATCCTAGCATACCCCAGAACAAAAGTTCAGAATAACCCCCTTAATGAGGAAAAAATGAAAGGAAAAAGGAGGGGACTGTAGTCCCAACAACTAGTACCAAACTAAACTAGGTTTCAGAGTAACAGCCGTGTTAGTCTGTATTCGTAAAAAGAAAAAAGAAAAGGAGTACTTGTGGCACCTTAGAGACTAACCAGTTTATTTGAGCATGAGCTTTCGTGAGCTACAGCTCACTTCATCGGATGCATAGCATATTGTGGAAACTGCAGAAGACATTATATACACACAGAGACCATGAAACAAAACTTCCTCCCACCCCACTGTCCTGCTCGTAACAGCTTATCTAAAGTGATCATCAAGGAGGGCCATTTCCAGCACAAATCCAGGTTTTCTCACCCTTCCCCCCCCCCACGCTACTAAACTGAGGAGAGCAGGAGTAGCTTTACACTGTCTCAGGTCAAAGGTGGTTGACAAGGAACTGAGGGCGGTTCTCCCATGCAGACCTATATGTCCTTGGAATGGGGCACAAGGACACGTAGGGTGCATGTGTGGGCCAAACAGGCTCTGCTAACAAAAATCTCCAAGCAAATGCACAGTGGTGTAAGCACACCTGAAGGGGATCACCCATATGGACTCTCCTTGAACAAGAAACCAGGATTTCTGAGCCTCAGGATTCTTCTGTGGGCAGCAAATGGCTGTGAAACCCAATGATAAATGTGTTCCTTAAGTCCTAGTGGCTTACCCACAGATGTTCACAGCCTACTACTGCTATCTGTTTCTCTTTGGCTCAAGTGACAGAGGTCTGTGCAGTGGCTTACAAGTTCCAACCCTGCCGGCGAACCATGTGGGAACCAATGTAGTTCCACATGATAGAATTTGTTTTTTCAGATTTCATTTTTTAAAAACCTAGGAAGCTACAACAAAAAACCACTATCCTCTCATTTTGACTCATTTTCCCTCCTCTCTCTTCAGGGTTAACTGCTCAGCAAAGGGATTTGGAGAGAAGGATAAGAGTGGTAAAGGCCCTGTCCCCCAGTTTCCTCTTGTTGGAAAACAGCTCTGGACACCAATTTAGCTCTCCCTGGTCTTTAAAGCCACTACTTTCCACTTCGGATTGGATCTTTAGAAAAGCAGCTAGCTAGTCAGCTGCTGCAAGCACCAGAACTACATCTCAGCATATAGTGGGGGGGGGGCAATTTCAGTACACCTCAGCATCACAGACCCCATTGCAACTGACTGCCTGTGGTCTCATGTTGTCTGTACTTGTAGTTCGGGATAGCTGGAGTGCAGTGGTGCTCTGGTGATATTTCCTTCCCCTGACTATGACATCTAGGCTGACGGCTACAAGGACAGTATGGCATACTGTTGCTACACCAGACTATACTACCTGGAAAATCTCCAGCTAGCCAGTCAAGCTATCTTTATGGCCCCTTTGCATTGTCAGAGCAGCACTGGAGTAGCAGCTGGGCTGAAGATCTGGTCCTCTAGCTCTCTGATAAAACGACATTAATAAAGTAAGTTGTGTTTTTTTTCAAAAGCTACAAATTAGACAAGTTTATTTTTATTTTCAGTTATTGTAATGTATGAAAAAATCTGAGAGTTTGGAGAATTATTCTGTGTCCAGCTGTGTATACAGTAGCTAATTCTGCTTGTTAAAGAACACAAGTGCTTCTTAAAATAAATATTGTAATGATGAATCTATCCTGATCTCCGGTTAGTGGAAAACTGATCATTAAACACCACACTAATTTTGTAATACCACTGCTAACTCATGATACAGCTCAATAAACAGCTTATTATTATAAACTATTTATAATGACAGTAATTCTTACATTATTAGGCTTGCTTATGATTGTCAAGTAACCAACTGGTCATTACCTGCTAGTAAAGATTGATTTCCTTATGATTTTCCCTAATTAATAAAATAGATATGAAATAGGTATAATGGCAAAAACCATACGCTGCTTTATGTTTCTCTTCTGTCATTTTTTACTTGGTATGTATCTGCCAGCAAACACTGCATATTAAGGACTTGTTTCTACTGCTCTCTGAGTATTTATATTGTAGTAATCCCTGTAGCATATAGACACGAAATATCCATAACTCTCTCTCCAGAGAGTTCAGAGGCAGTATACCTTTAATTAAAAATGCATTGTCACAATTTCTAATGACCTTTGATCTAGGTAATGACAGTTACATGCTATTTTTTTATTAGTGAGGAAACAGATGGTCTTTTGTAAGCAGACTGTAGCCCATTGAGGGCTTTGAAAATTGGGAACATAACCTTGAATTGGATTAGATATTGAATAAAAAGCTAGTGTCACATGTTCTAATTTACCTGTTCCACTTAGAAGTTGGGTTGCTGCATTCTGAGCCATTTGTAATGTTTGTGTCTACCGTGTCAGCCCTAGGTAGAGTGCACTTCAAGAAATAGCCTTTATTGAAGAAATGAAGGTGTGGATAACTATGCCCAAGTTTTCATCTGTGTGAGGACTGGATCCATTTTTCTTTCCACGTGGAGTGGAAAAAGATATTTATAGCCATTCCTGCAGCTTGGAAATTCAGACATACGAGGTAAGACTATGCAAAACTCTGCTAATTTAGGGATGAACACCCTCAGTGGAGTGGGCCATGGATTCCTCAAGATCTCTGAAAGGCTTCCTCTTCCTTACTGACTGCACCTTTGTCTTACCCAAGTTGAGTTTCAGCCAGCTGTTAATCACCTGGACATACGTTTCTTCACAGCACTGATGTAGGCAGGTTATGGTGTGGTCAGCTTTAGAAAGGACTATATCATTGATTTATTACTGGCAATTGAGCTGGCAGCATCTCAGGTCGTCTTCCAGAGCTTTATCATAGATGATGAACTGGAGCCCTGTGGGATTCCACAGGTGAACACTCTGGGTGGGGAGGAGCAGCTGCCCATCACAACCCTCTGAGAACTAAGTGAAATAAGCAGAACCATCTGGCAGCAAGTCTCTCTCTTCTTGCTAGGTTCCCCAAAAAGGCTATAATGACCTCAGGATCATCTGTGCTGAAAGCAGTAGATAGGTCTGCTACAATCAGTCATGATTGTCTTGTCACTGTCCATCGCTAGGAAGTCAATATGATTGGCACTCTCTTTGTGTCACAGTCAGAATCCGCATGGGAAGAGGATAGATGCTGCTGGAGATGATTTGCTAATACCTCCTCAGTGAATTCACTCAGTAGGGGAGGGTTTAAGATCAGGTAGTTAGTGAGATATTGCCAGGGCTCTGGTAGGTTACTGTCCCTGAGGGATGCATTGATCACACTAGTGTGCAGAAGGCCCAGGTGATCTTTGCTTGCCTTCACCAGCTAGAAAAGGCAAAATTCTGGCTCACGTGTGGAGGGTAAGACTTCTCTGGGCACTTCCACTGGGAGTGGATATATATCAGTGCTTTAGGCTGATTTTTACTGTTACTCTGGTGAGGCTGCTTCAGACCCTCCCCTCCACTTGGCAGTGAGCTTTGCCTGGGGACATGGGTGGGTAAGTATAGCAGTGTGACTTGCCTGTTTTACACTGGTCTTGCACAGCTGGGTAGTTTGTGTAAATGGAAAGAACACTTCCCTGGATCCATCCATGAGGATTCAAGGTGGGTCATTATGGCTGGCCCTGTCTCTTGCTGGGAGATTGCTTGGGGAAATCCCTTTGTCGTCATGACACTTTTTCATTCCTGGGTCAGTGGGTCACAGGTGACATCTGCTTGTATGCAGAAGTCTCCCAGGATAAGACTAGGTGCCTGCAGGGTTAGGCATGAAACAAGATTTGTCTGCTCTGAAATGATTTTTTGGGTGGTCTGTATATAATTAGAATTTCAGCGCTGAACATGTGTCTGACTCACATGTCAGTCAGGTGCATTTCAGCAGTTAGGTTTTCAGGAGTCTCGCTACACCTCAGGGTAGCTGGGAAGATGATGGTCACTTTACCTCACTTGTCACCAATGTATTCATGGAACCAACTTCAGAGAGGAGTCTCCAGAGGGAATTTAAGTTGGTGTAATTTACACTATCTTCCAACCCCTTCCACAGACATTATACTCTGGCTCACTGAATCTGAGTGCAAAGAAGTCTATGTTGGTGCAAATCATACGTAACAAAGAAAGGAAAATAGCTAATCCCAGGAGGGTGTAGAAGGCTGAAAGCTAAATTAGCCCTCATCCTACATTAACTTAAAGATTTTTATATTATCTCCTGGCTCCTCAGCATGTAACCAAAGCATCTTATATTCCCTTAAACATTGTGTGTATAAGTAGGCATAACGGTGTTTAATTGTGCATAAAGGAATCTAATGTACACAACCTTGCATGTCAACCTTCTTGAGTTTGGGCCAGAGTGTCTCCTCCTCCTGCCCCTATCCCACCCGCACTTAGTGGCTGTTTGCTTCCTGAATTATGAGAGCTTAGATCAGTCCATTCCCACTGTGGATGCCTGTTGATGGGGCTCTGATGTCAGTGTTTCAATCTCGAATTCGAGGCCATATTTACCTGATTGCTTTTGAGGATGTTCCTTCCCTTATTAGGAAATCAGACCTTATTATATGGAAATTAGACCTTAACCAGGGATACACAAATGTCTATTTCAAACTTGCAAAATAATTGAAATTGATTTGAGAAGTGTTGGGGTTTGTTTAAAAAAAGTGAGTGGCATGAGAGGAAGAATAGCTGTGTCAAGTCTTTATCCTTTATTTGAATGGTTTCACACCATCACTATTAGAAGCACACAAAGGACAATGTAGTAGAGACAGAGTGTTTGTTTGCCATTTCATGACTCTTGCATTTTATAAAATTTTGTATAACTCTGACAGATACTTTGTGACTTTTTTTGTTTAGAGCTTTAAATTAGAAGGATTTCTTTGTGGTACTAAAGTTAAACAACTGCTATTTAGATGAAAACAAATGGATCAAGAACAGAGCTCAGTAATTAAATATGTACTTTTCTTTAATGCAATTTATTTGGTTTTTAAATGAAGCCTGTCTAAAAGGCCAGGCATGAACTTTCCTGTTCATTTATAAAATTATCCTTCTCTAACTAATAGCCTACAGTACAGTTGCTGCTGAAATAAAAAACTACTTAACATATGACAGCAATATCTATAGCCTTTATTTATCATAAAAGTGTAGTAATAACTAATGCTACAACACATAAGATTGAAACTTATTTTAAAACATATTGCCAAATACAGTAGTTCATTGCTCTGGTAATAACCATAACAAGAAAAATTACATTTTTAATAGTTTAACTTTTAGATTAAATATACCAGTAATAGAAGTTAAATAATGATGAGCATACTCTTGTTTAGGATACATGCATAGTATCATAGTGATGGTATTTTTCATTCCTAACACAAGGTTTCTGCCTGATACATTTTAGGAGAAAATCCCCACCACCGCCACACTCCCATGCCATATTGAGTAGCCAAGTTTGGTGCAGGAATGTTCTGTGGTGGTGAGGGGAAGGCTGTGCAATCTCAGTTGAACCACTCTGTGGCAGCCCCTTGTAGCCACTGTCTTCCCTTGCTGGTATGGCATCCATGCTCTGTGTGGGTGTCACAGGGTTGCCAAGCATCACACACCTTGCAAAACACTCATGGCCTTGCTTCAAGGCCGCCCTCATCCCAACTGCTATTGCATATGTATAACGAGGCTGCTGACAGACTGCAGAGATTCCCTGCAGTTTTTCCTCAAAGCTGCTATGGTAGATTTTACAGGATTTCAGTCTGAGGACTTGGAGCTAAAAGCTAAGAAGGGAAGAGGTGGAAGATGACTTGTCCAGATGATGGGGTAGAGAAAAGGGGTCAGAGTACAATGCAGCAGCTGTACATAGGGCACAGGTTAGGATGGAAAAATGGAATGGGAGCACAGAGAACAATGGGCAGCAGGACTTAAGAAGCAGAGGAAAAAATGGGGGAAGGATGGGAGGCAAAGACAATAAAATGGAGGAAGGTGTGGGAGGGGAGTCAAAGGAAAAGATGGGTGGACACAGGATTGCGGATGGTACTTAGACAGCAAAGTGAGCGAGATACTTACAGTGGGGATACATTTTCTATCTATGATTTAACAGTAGGTTGAGTATTTTTCACTTTTTTTTTCCAGTTCCAATTTTCCCCAAGCATCTGGATGCGGTGTAGACAAAACTTTGGAACACTGTATAAAACCTTCATTTACCTACTGACAACTATGTTGGCTGACTTCAAAGGGTCCATCTTCCTCCTGTGTGTACCCAAGTGTGGGCCTGAGTCATAAGCCATTGAACTCTATGGAAGAACTGCCCATTGACTTCAACAAGCTTTGGCTTGATGCCTAAGAGCACTGGGAAATGAGGGAGCTCTCTCTCTCTGGAGCGCATGCAAAAGATAACTTGCTTTACTCACAGCTGTGAGTAAAATCACTTGGCATACACCTGAAAACTAGGCAACTATGGATCCACATAACACTGGAGTCTCTTGCCCAGCCCTGCTATTCCCCTGGCCTGCTCTTGCTCCCAAACGTCACTGTGTAAGAAACTTCAAGACAGTAAGATAATGCCTGGCAAGCTGGCACACTGTAGATTAACACCTTGGCTGCTGCACACTTGTTGCACACTTAGTTACCGTGTAGACAAGCCCTATGGGAACAACACTGGAAGCATCACATTCATTATGTAGGAAAGATGGCATGTCCCTTTTGGCAGACAACTATAAAAAGACTTCAGTCCTACCCAATTTGTCAATGAAGGTTAAAAGTTCACCTTCCCCTGCGAGATGACACTAGCAGGAAGTTCCACTTTTCCATCTCTCCTATACAGTAAAACCATGACTAGTTTTATCCATTTAATCTCATTTTTAAACCAAAATACACACTGAAATATCTTGAATTTGTGGTTTAAAAAAAACCTATAACTTTCAGTTCAAGTGTAATTGAATTTTTGACATATGTCATATATCTTTGCTTATTTTTGATAGATATTTTTATTTTCATTTTAAACTTTTCTTAACCATCGGTAACTGTTGTTATCACTGACTACACAGTGAAATTCTGAAGCTATAGAAGATTTTAATCAAAATATAAGTATGACAAAATCAGAAATGACATTGGTACAGCTGCATCTTTTTACGTTTTGTATTCAGCCAAACATTACACAATTTATGACAAGTAGCCAGAAATTGTATTACATGTTAATTTTCAAAGAAATCAACTGTATAAAAGCAAATCTTCTCTGATTTATTCTTGGCATGTGAATGGCGAGGGATGCAAAGATTACTCAGCACTTTTATCCTTTCCAAAGTTTATTCCTTGACATAGTTCATAACCTCTTGATAGAGTCAAGAAAAAAAAAAGTGTAGCTTTTAGTCTCTTCTGTGAATCTCCTGTACTATTTCCCTGAGTTTCATCATTGCTCATTGTTGACTAGTCAGTTCCCACACTTGGGCAAACATGCTTCTGCAGTAGGGTTGGTTTGCATATCATATTCCATGGTGTCTCAGTACTCCACAGAAACCAAAATCTAAGGCTGATGTACGTGTCTTAATGATGACAGTAAACTTTTTTGCTACCTTTCTGACTAGATAATTGAAGATTAAAAAAAAAAGAAACCCCTCTCTCCTGCAAGGGATTTTTTGACTCTTGATTCTTATTTACCCCACAGAACTATCTCTGACCATGATGTTGTATGGGTTTTTTTCTCTGAAAGCAGGAATTCAATAATCTATTTCTGAAAATGTGTGTTTTGAAAGGATTCCCTGAGATGACCTTCAAAGATGCTATCACAGCTTCTCCTCGACTAACTTTGCATGTGGATCGTTTGATCAACTCCTTTGGTCTACTAGAAGTTTTTCAGACATTATAATATTGCATGAACCCCAATGATCTGGATGGCGAATGGAGTAGAATCAGCAGATATCTGTGTGGCCTGTCATAATTTTCAGCAAGAATACTAGAAATGGAAATTGGAAACAGGTTCATAAACTCTGCACCTGTGCAGAGGACTGGGATTGAGTCTCTCTCCAATGTGTTACTGGTGTCAGGATTCCAACACAGTCAGTCAGGACCCTGGGTCAGAGCAGGGGCAAACCTGAGCTAGGGAGCAGAGGAGGAGTGTGTAGTCAGATTCCAAGCCAAGGTCGATACTCAGAATCAGAGTCTGAGTCAGGTTTCAGGATCCAAGTCAGGAGGCGAAGTCCAAATCAACCCAAGGTCAAAGCCAGAAGTTCAGGAGCAAGGAGTGGTCATGGCAGCTACAGGACATCTGCACTGTTGCCTGGACACCTCCTGGAATACCCCTTTGGCTTCCTGCCCTCTATAAACCTATTGAGAGCCATGAGTTTGCTGCCTCTCAGACCCCTTGAGACAAGGACTTCCCAGGGTCTGTCTTCACAGCAGGTCTTGGACAGTGGCACTATCTGGTTATAGCTGCTGCTATGTGGCAGTGTAGAGATGCTGGCAGCTCTGCAGGCCTGGGTTCTAGACCCTCAGGGCCTTACGTTTGCATGGCAATCTGAAAAATAAATCTGATGATCTGTGATTGTGACAGGTGGTACTGATAACCTACTGTGGATTTCCTTAACAGTAACACAACTGAGGAACAGAAGTTTGTTCCCAGACAAGACATTGGCAAAAACATTCTGCATCAAGAAATTATGGTGGGGTGGCAAGCTCTATCTCTTCCTCAGAAAAATCTTTGGTTTCAAACTTGTCATTCACTCTGACATGCTCCCTGTTAGTTCTGTCAAGAGAGAAAAAAGATGTTTTCCGAGAGTACCTGTACGTGGTGGGTGTGTCTTGTATCCACAGCTCTCCAGGTTGCAAGATGTTCTGTTCTGAATATACTCTGACAGAGTCCCACACCGCATCTACTTTCGTTGAGGAAAGGCTCAATCTGATTTTGAACCATCTGCTCTGGCTATTTATTCATGCCACTGCTGCCCAGTTGTCATAGCAGGCAAAGATATATCAATATAGGTTGTCAATCGCAGGTCAGAAAAGGCTAACTCAACAGCCAAAATTTGGAGAATGTTGGAGCAACTGATATTCATGTGTTCAAGATCATGTCCAGATGTGGGAGCTCCGGGATGGGAATCCAGTAGGAACAAATGAAATCCACTTGTACAAGAGATAAAATGACTTTACCATTTTCAGATTAAATTCAAATCTGGGAGACCTGGAGAAATTTATGAGTGGGATTGTATGATGGGATTGCTTGTTAGGGTGGGAGGTTTTGGCAGCCCTGATGGTCCCTTCCAGTTTATGTCTTATGCTCCTAAATCTCATGCTTCAGGGCTTAAGCCCGCCACCCATAGAGGTCAGGAAGGGATTTTTACCCCACAGTGTATTCTGGGGTTTTTTGGTCTCCTTCCTCTGAAGCATCAGAGATGGCTGTGGCTGAACATGGGACACTGGACTGAGTGGGCCAGTGCTCTCAGGTGGCACCAAGCAGTCTTTCTCTCATGTGCTCCACTGGCTGGCCCCTGCTTGGGATCTAACTGATCACTGTGTGGGGTCTGAAAGGAATTTTCCCCGAGGTTAGATTGGCAGTGACCTTGGGGACTTTTCACCTTCCCCTGCAGCATGGAAGGCAGGTAACTTTCCAGAATTATCTGTCTATAGCTTACTTAGGTACTTAATGGAAATCTCTTCACCAGTCCTCACTTGGTGTTATTTGAAAGGCAGGGTGAACAAGTGCAGAATTAAATTGCCTTTTTCTTTAATATATAGGAGATGGTGTATGAAGGCAGGATTAGGAAAGACAAGAGTGATTCCAAACATAGGGATAGAGTTAAATGAGTAAATCTGCAGTGAACAGCCCTTCTTACTGCATTCCATTAATTCCTAGATTTTGAGGCCATTCTGATCATCTAGTCTCACCTCCTGCATAACAAAGGCCAGGGGTTTTCCCTGAATAAATTTCTGCTTCATGTCCAGTAGCTGTAGACCCATATCTAGAGCACATCTTTTTGAAAAACATGTAATCTTGGTGCCCAAATTTTCAGTGATTTAAAATCCACCATATATCTTGGTAAGTTTTTCAAATAGTTCATTGCCTTTACTGTTATGTCTGCACATTACTTCTAGTCTGCATTTGCTGAGCTTCAGCTTCTAGCCACTGGATCTTATTATACTTTGGCCTAATGGATTGAAGAACCCTCTATTAAATTTTCTTTTCCTATGTTGGTACTTATAGATTGTGATAAAGTCATCCCTTCTGGTTGTTAAACTGTAACAACTGAGCTCTTTGAGTCTCTCACTATAAGGTGTGTTTTCCGATCCTTTAATCATTCTTTTGGCAATTCTCTGAAACCTCTTCACTTTTTCAATATCCTAGTTAGACACCAGGACTGCACACAGAATTCCAGTAGCAACCACATCAATTCCAAATACAGAGGTAATACATCCTCCCTACTTCTAATTGATAGCCTTCATGTCCAACAATTGCATAAGCCCTTTTAGCCACAGTATTGCCCTGGGAGCTCATGTTCAACTGATTATCTACCATTATCTCCATGACTGATCAGATGGGTCTGCACTGTATTGTGGGAGATACAGTCCTCCAGGAAGGCAGGCTCATAGGAGACAATGGGCCCAAATTATAACTCCCATAAGGCAATGCATTAGAGAAACACAGTTTAATGTTGTTCTGACTTGGAAGGAAACCTTTTGGGTCAATTCAACAAATCTAAATGAAATTAAACATTTTGATTTCAGAAATGTAAAAATGTATTGTTTCAACTGAAAATGTCTAACGGTAGTGTTTTGACATTTCCAAATAGAATTTTTCTGAATTAACAATCTGAAAATTTCAAAATTCAACTTTTCCTTCTGTTTCAAGACAAAACAAATGTTGAAATGCTGGAATTCCCTGTGGGATGGAAATTCTAAATTTCACTCAGCTCATAGCAACAAGCATATATGTTGTTGGTTGAGGCTTTATTCTATTTACATCTAAGAAATATCATCAAGCCATGATCACTGGCACCTAAGCAACCACTAATTTTTATTTTTGTGATTAATTCTTTGTGTGTCAAGATTAGGTGTAATATAAAATTCAGCTCTAGAGGTCTAATACACAATTCTAATAGACTTCCCTCAGAAAGTGTACTGATTACAAGCAGTATTAAAAGAACACAGTCATCTTAATTCCTACAGACACTATCAGTCTTAGCTCCTAGCATAGGGACAATAGGCCCTATTAGAAGACACAAATCTCAGTGTATCATTGTTTATAACAGCTGTTAGTTACTTTCCAAGTGAACAGTGAGTGTACTTTGTCCCACTACAGAAAAAAGGGGAGGTAAATACTTAACTACCCAAAATCGGTTGTGCCTTGAAGTGAAGTCAGTACTGTAATAGCCTACAGTAGTATACTGACTGTAGGACCTTCTCCTCCATTCGTTTCTCTAAAAACATTTAATATGAAGTATTTTTAAAAGAGAAAAATACAGTACAAAACTTGAGAAGGGATAGTAAACGGAAGTTATATGGGGTATTTTCTACAACTGCAATTACTTTAAAAGAAAATTTCAAAGAACTGTAGTAAAATAAACAAAAAAAAGCAATTTAATTGCTTACATTTTATAGCTTACATTTTACTATAAATGGAGCAGCAACTATGTTGTTGAAAAGTAACATCTTTTTGAGACTAGCAACGTGGTTTCTACTATCAGGTAGTTAAAAAATGCTGAATTGGAGTTTACATTTGATAATTAGTTTATAGAGAGTGAGTGGTTCTGCTCAATTTGCTAATGCTCTGAATGCTGGGCTGTGAGCAAAATGGTTAAATGCAGGATTTCTTTTTTTTGGTCAATGATAGTAAATCTATTCCCCTTCTGCTTAAATACTGGTTTGAGAAATCAGAACTATTTTATTTTATAAATATGTAACATTACAAAAATTAAACTGTTGAGTTCTTTTTCTGATTATTAAACTAGTATTGTATCTGGCTTAAAAATGGGTCTCTTAGCACTGGGGTTTCATACTGCCAATATGACTTTTCATCAACATGACTGCGTCCTTCAGAAGGTTCAGAAATGTCAAACGCAAATAACACCCCCTAATTTAAATTAGAATTTGCAGCTTATTAAATGCTGGGAATTGCTTTTCGGGATGTTGGCTGATTAAAAGAGACTGTAGCCTACTTTTAGAAATACAGCTCTTCCAAATAATTCATTTAGAAGCAGCAAGGTTTCTGCGGGAAAACCAAGCAGCTTTAGAAAGCATACCTATTCACCCGACTATGTCTGTTCTGTACATTCTAGTCAACTCTGTGAAAGCAATGGTTTGAAGCATACCCATTACTCTTTAGGAAAAAAAGTATTGTCTATAAAAACTATCAGTGCCCCCTTTTTCCCCCTTTCAACTTGAGGATGTAGGAGAATGCAAAACTACATAACTTCAGTAAGGCCAGCCCTGCTTTGTACTATGCAGCAGAGCAGAAAATAATTGTTTCCAAAATGGGCTTATTTGAAAAAAAAATACTATACTGTAACTGATTCACCAAATCCAACAATGAAACCAATGTGTTTTTTTCTGGCTGAACCTTTACCCAACCTCAACTCTCTTTTATGGTTAGATAGGCCCTTCCCCTTGAAAATGACACGTATCTCCTCTTATTACAGATACAGGTTCTTCAGTTTTAAGATGTAGAACTTGCTGTTTTAAGTTTGATGCTGTTCTTGGAATTCACCCTGCATCGCATCTCAGAGGGGCCACCGCATCACTGAGCTTACAACATCCCTTCTTCCTTGTGAAGTCTCAAACGAAGGGAGAAGTCCTTTGGATAAGTTCCCTGGGCTTCACAATAGCAATTTTAGTCTCAATCATACTCTTGGTACCAACACTTAGTTTACCATGAATGAACAGACACACAAAAAAGCTTACAATGCATTATTTTAAATTTTATGTACATGTTATAATGGGGGATACACAAATCATGATACATAAATGCAGGTATTCTGACAGTGCCAGTTAAGTTTGGAAAGCCTTTAAAGAGTTTCACTTCCTTTTAACAAGGAACTAAAAGGAAGTGAGACTCTTTAAAGGCTTTCCAAATGTAACTGGAATGAGCTTCATTCATTGAAATACAGCATTACACTAATTAGTACTTCATACCTGCTCTGTGATGTCATCTAATAGCATGAAACCAGCTCTACAAATAAATAGCCACCAATTCAACCAGCAAAATGTTGCTGAGGAAAAACTTTAGATATAAAAGATAGAATGAAAACGTGGCCCCAACAGCAGTCAATGAGGTCTGCAGATTGAATGTAGCTGAGGTAATATAAATAGCAGGAAAACACATGGATTGCATTAGGATTCAATGTGGAACAGGCACTGATACTTATAATTAATAGAAATAAATTTTATAGGCTATTACCCTTTGTTTTATCTTAAAATCTATTATGCAGGGGAATAAGATTTAAAGTATATAGGATTTTAGTGCTTGTAAAACAAGCAGAGAAAGGTTATAGTAGTCAATGTAAAAAAAAAGTCAGTGCAATCCATGTTCATTTAAACTTAAAAAAGCAAAGACATTTAGCATTAAGATTCTCAAAAGAATATGAAATTCCCCACGTCACAATCATGAAACACTGCACAGTGCACCATACTATAAAGCAAATTTTATGTATTTAATAAATATACTTAAATTATGGGAACTGCTCATATCTCAATTAAATCAGAGCTTGAATCTGTTAGGTCTCTGAATATTAATTCTCACAATACCTTCGTGAGGGAAGTAATATTAACAATTTACATATGAACAAAAGAAACTGAGCCACAGCAGAGAAGTTAAAGTGATTTGCCCAAGGTCACATAGTGAGTCATCAGCATAGTTGGTCCCCAGACTCTTAAACCTGTGCTCTGACCTCTAAATTATATTTGTTTTCTAAGTAGAACTTGCCAAGCCTTGTGATTTCTGGTTCATAAGAAATTTCAGTTTTTTATATTTTGGGTTCATTTTGACTCAGACAGAAACCAATTTTTTTTTTTTTAATTTTCACAAACTGGCAATTCTGAAATTTTGGTTTCAGAAGCACCAACACATGATGTTTCTGAAACAAAATATGCTTCCCAGGACCAGGATGCTGCGTGAAACTTAAAAGTCTTGCAGCAATCTGGGCTGCATGGTTGCCTGCAGCAGACTCAGGAGCTGAATCCCAGCTCAAACTGGAGTTCTCAGTACTGCCAGTGGGGGGCATGGATCCGTGTTCACATCGCACTCCCCATCAGCACCCGGCCCAGGACAAGGAAACTAAGGATCCAACCAGCGGAACAAATTCGGTGATGAATCCTGGTCACATGCCACCTGAGGCACGTTGCACATACACTAAGAAGAAGTACTACCAGTTTCCTTGATGTGGATGTGGGAGCCTAGACCTAAAAGCACCAGCTGCAGCTCAGTCTTTGAGAACTTCCAGGCTCCTTGTGATAAGCTGGTGGAAACTAAGCTTCTATTAGAACTGAAGCTCCCAATCCACATGGTGTGGCTGCTAAGGAGCTGCAGACCATGGAAACGCCATGTGGCCTGCCCAGGACCAAGAACCTCAGGTTTTCAAGGTCTGTGGCTCCATCGCTGTCCTGCCATGCCAGGGCTTCCTGCTGTGAAACCAAGAGTCTGCAAACCCTGAGAGCTTCCAGGCTCCTGGCCACAGAGTTGAAAGCCAGGAAACCCTGCCTCAGGCCAGGGGTCTTAGAGTCTAGGCTAGGCTAGTGGCTCTATGGAAGCCTGGGGTCCATAGCAGCACACCAGATGAGCTGACCAGAAACTACACAGGTTTCTGACAGAACAATGGATTTGCTTGCAGTCATGGACCTCTCAATTTTATTACCAGTTTTGCAACTGATTTATTGTGAAATCTTAGTGCAGTCACAGTCTCAGTTTCCCTACTTGTAAAATTAGTATAATAGTAAATCCTCCTCAACTGGATAATGTTATGTAAGTCTAAAGTACTACCATTAATTCATTTCCATTACCTAGAATTATTTTCTGAGAGTTACAAAAGGTTGTGCAAATAAAGGTTCCACCCATGGAGAGCAGGCATCATCTTCTAAATTCATCAAAATTGTTTTAATAATAAACTAAGCAGTGTTAGATGCTTACGCCTAGACCATTACAGAGCAAATTTCCTTCCTCATTCCAGAAATTAGAATTTGGGAGAGTTCTAGAAAGTTGAACCTATCTCCAACATTTGCAGTCATGATACTCTAAATGGGTTAGTGCTCTGTAGAAGAAATACGTTCAGTTTCTCCCCTTCCCCACAAGACAGTAATATAACAAGTGACCACAACTGTATTAGAGGATTTTATAAATGTTGCTAACATAAACACCTCTGTGTCCAATTTAATGATTTTCTCTTGCAGGAGTTGATGACCTTTTAATATTAACATATTGAGTTGAAAGTTTCTGATCTAATTGTAACTCTAAATCTCTCCTCCATATTTCTCTAAGGCTATCCTAATTCTAGCCTATACCTGAGGTTAAAATCCTATCTACTATATACCATAATTTCCAAGCCGTATATATACTATACATTTTAATAGTGACAATGCCTTAGTTATACTTGTCATTAAAGCATCTTTTTCTATTTAAAGCACCACACATTCACCATTATTGCCTAAACTGATTTTTTCCTCAGACTGATAATGATGTGACTCTTCAAAGGAAGGAAAATATTGCTTAAACCTATATTTATTTTTTCAAATCCAACCAGGCCAAAATGCCATCATCAATTATTTCTAATGATGGAGGATTTGAGATTGGTCTCTTTTTAAGTGTATAAGGTTTTAGCATAAATATTTTAAACACTGAGAACCATATATCATGGGCATGAGTTACCATGGATAGAATGGAAAAATTATTATTCTAGCAGTCCTAAATCCTAAAGGCATGGTGAGAGGTAGCAGCAGAAGCAGCCTCTTCCCTAAATGCATCCGGACAGGTTCAACACCAGAAATTTCATCAAACCAAAATAGGACTTGTCTAATCATAAAGGCTTTATGACAGAAAAGTAAATTGGGGAATCTAAATTCTCTTTTGTAACTAAAAGATACAAATTTTTAATGAGAATTTGAATAATTTATCTCCCCCATAAAAATGTTTTGAATAGTTGGATAATTCTATTAGTAGTATGATTGAATATCCAGGGAAGAGAATTAAAGTGGTAGAATAATGTGGATATGATGTTCATTTTAATTAAATTAATCCTTCCCTACAGTGAACAATTTAAATGACTCCATTTGTTAAAAGCTAGAGTTATGGTATTATTGGGTTTAGGATAAGTTTAATATCTTGTGGGCATGGTGAAATAATATTATATATAATATAAATAAATGTTTTGGTGACTATTTAGGTCCTGATTCACTGAAGCAATTAAGTACATTCTTAACTTTAAGCATGTGATTAATCCCATTCCTATTCAGCAGAGCATTGAAAGCATATATGTAATCTACATCATAAGATCCCAGGATGTCACTCTGAAGCCTAGAATGTCTGTTGAGTCAATGTGAAGCAGTGAAAACATATACAACAGTGGTTCTCAACCTGCAGTCCATGGGCCACTTGCAGCCCAATCAGCTAATTTGCACCCAACAATTACATTGGTTGTCTGAAGGAGACTGAACAGATAATGGATTATTTGGCCCATCTGCCACAGTTCTTTAACATTACCCATACAACACTACGACCAGCACCAACAATAACCCCAAACACACACAGCCCCTCACTGTAGCATACTTCCTCATTTGCACCTGCACCAATCAGCATTAATCTTCCAGGATTGCCATTCATTCTGTGTGTGACTCTGAAGTCTACTATGTCTCTGACTCAGTGTGAAGCAATGGAAACAGCTACAAGTACAGCTGAGAGCTCTTTTTGTTTAAAATAGCACCAGGTTCAATCACTGGGCCCTATGAGAACCGGATGGAATGTTAGAGACCAAAGGTTCTGTGGTTGGAATGTGACAGTTGATCAGAGGAGGTGGGAGTAACAGCTATGTGGGGTGACCGAGTTGGTTGTGCCTCCAGCCAGGGGGCAGCTCTGTGCACAGGCTTTGGGGACCATGTACAAACAGCAACATGGCTCACTACAAGTATGCAAACAACATATACAGAGGCGATGCTAGGGAGGGGCAGGAATGGTCACATGCCCCTCCCCAGACACCTGGGGGGGCACATTCCAGAGGGGGTGGGGAGATACAGTTGTGCTCAGGTACCTGCCTCAGGTCAGAAGGAGAGTATCTTGCCTGTGCTCTGTGGCTGCTTGCCCTGCCCTGCCTCAGGGCAAGAGGCTCGGGGGGGGGGGGAGGGAGGGAAGAAGGGGGAGTTGCTGGGGATGATTGTGGGGATCGTGGGGGGAAACGGGGACAGCATACTCCAGGGCTGGGAGTCTGGTGGGGCGGGGTGGCTGCAGCAAGGCAACAGCCATGTGGCCTGAATAGATGGGCATCTGGGAGGGTAGCAGGGCCAGGGGCTAGCAGTGTGTGTGTGTGGGGGGGTGTTTGGGGGAGAAATAAATCCATGGGGGATGGGAGGGCTCAGGGAGGGAGGAAGGGGGGGGGCGCCGTGGATACTGGGGATGATCGTGGGGGGAGGACGGGGCACAGCATAGACCACGGCTGGGAGTCTGGTGGGTGGAGGGTGGCTGTAGTAAGGAAACAGCCATGTGGCCTGGATGGATGGGCATCTGTTTTTTGTTTTTGTTTTTAAAGATTGAAACAAAGAGAAGCACTGAGCACCTCTCTGGCTTGTAAGAAAAGAGTGGGGTAGAGTCTGTGTATGTAGTGGTAGCCCAGGGGTGAATGCTTGCTCACTCCATTACCCTCTCAGAACCCCAGGTCAGAATTAAAATACCCTGGATTTCCTCCCTCGCATGATGAATCCCTTAGGATTAATTATGATAGGACCACAATTCCCACAGATTTTCTGTTCATGCCATCGTGTCTGCAGACAAGTGAACTTCACCTTGCTAAGGCCACTATTGGGGTTGAAAAGAGCAGCTCAAGGACATGGGCCAGCTGAATCTTTAGGCTGGAATATAACTGCTTGAGCGCTCTGGTTGGATGCTCAAATGGTTTGAACTGGGACTGTCTAACATGCCCAGTGCCCCTTCCTTGTTTCCTTGCCCCTCTTCTGAATGGGCAGGTCTAAACTGGGACAATAGGCAGTGTTTAAAAACATGTTTGCTAACATGCTTGAACTATCACATTTTTCAATACAACCTATTTCCTAGTCTAGACAGGGTGGGTCAATGCCATATCCCCACATTCCATACTTCCCTCAGGTATAGGCTTTAAAGAGGGAAATTGCTCTATCGTGTAGTAAGCAGGGCTGTGGGTGTGTTTTCCAGCAATGTGTCTTTTGGTTTTCATTATTCACCCTCTCTCGTAGTCTTGAGACAGAAGCAGTTGCTGACTGTAGCCTCCTCTGAGAGCCACAAACCTCTCTCCTGTTTTTGCTGGGAGTGTGATTTGTATCTAATGCTGGAAGAGCTGTAAAGCATGTTTAGCTGATGGACTCCTTTCACGCTATGCCCTTAGCAGCACATTCTGAGGTGGCACCTAATTTCATATGTAAAGTCTTTTGATTGAAGCAGTTTGGACAGGTCAGGTGGTTTGTTTGCATTAGCACTCTGGTTTCGGTAGGTCTACAGCATATGCGCCCTATTCCCATAGTAGCATTTTGGTGGTCTTGCTATGTAACAAGAGAGCCACTTCCAGCTCACATTGTAAATACAAAAAGTAGCATTCATGGCAATGTTTTCTCTGCAAAGAATTTCCCAAGAAAGTATAAGGACAAAGTGTTGTCAGCTGCTCTCTCCCACAAGGTGCAAAGTACACAACAGGTGTGCACCGATCCTGAGTATCACCTTACTGCACCCATCCCTGCAGTCGCTGAGTGTTACATGGATACATACTTCAATATTATTTCTATTACAATACATCAATACCTAACAGGGGCTTACAAATTACAAGCTCTGAAAATACTGTATACAGATTTCAGAGTAGCAGCCGTGTTAGTCTGTATTCGCAAAAAGAAAAGGAGTATTTGTGGTACCTTAGAGACTAACCAATTTATTTGAGCATAAGCTTTCGTGAGCTACAGCTCACTTCATCCACTGTATACATAATGGGTATTAGAAGGTATGCTGTATTGTACACAGTGGTGGGTTGGAAGGTATGGCATATTGTGTACAGTGGGATATTGGAAGGTATACTACTGTATTGTATACTTTGATGTACTGAAAGGTATCGCATACTGTTGCACTTTGAAAGCTAGGGGTATAATTAATCTGTTGTTGTCATAAATATAAAGGGAAGGGTAATCACCTTTAAAATCCCTCCTGGCCAGAGGAAAAATTCTTTCACCTGTAAAGGGTTAAGAAGCTAAAGGTAACCTCGCTGGCACCTGACCAAAATGACCAATGAGGAGACAAGATACTTTCAAAAGCTGGGAGGAGGGAGAAAAACAAAGGGTCTGGGTCTGTCTGTGTGATGCTTTTGCCGGGGACAGAACAGGAATGGAGGCTTACAACTTAGTAAGTAATCTAGCTAGGTATGTGTTAGATTATGATTTCTTTAAATGGCTGAGAAAATAGCTGTGCTGAATAGAATGAATATTCCTGTCTGTGTGTCTTTTTTGTAACTTAAGGTTTTGCCTAAAGGGATTCTCTATGTTTTGAATCTAATTACCCTGTAAGGTATTTACCATCCTGATTTTACAGAGGTGATTCTTTTCTACTTCTATTAAAAGTCTTCTTGTAAGGAAACTGAATGCTTTTTCATTGTTCTAAGATCCAAGGGTTTGGGTCTGTGGTCACCTATGCAAATTGGTGAGGATTTTTACCAAACCTTCCCCAGGAAGTGGGGTGCAAGGGTTGGGAGGATTTTGGGGGGAAAGATGTTTCCAAACAACATTTTCTCAGGAACCCAGATAAAGTGTGGTGGTGGCAGTGGAAGTCCAAGGGCAAAGGGTAAAATAGTTTGTACCTTGGGGAAGTTTTAACCTAAGCTGGTAAAAGTAAGCTTAGGAGGTTTTCATGCAGGTCCCCACATCTGTACCCTAGAGTTCAGAGTGGGGAAGGAACCTTGACAGTTGTAATTTCACTGGTGTCAGTGAAATTACATCAGGGTCAAACTGGCCTAGTAGATTGAATTCTTTTTCTGTACTGCTGCAAAAATACCTTATGGCTTACATTGTTCCAGAAATCCTCAGCAAACATACAGTTAGTTATTGTTTGTTCCCTGCACTTTAGTGTAACAGAAACTAAAATGAAAAGAGGAATTTAAGGCTTAAGCCATAAAGCAAGCAGGTCAAATGTATAATTGAAGTGACTGAGCAACGCAATAGGTGTCCAAAAGCTGGGATGCTAAGGAAAACCTGGTGTCTTGGTGGAGAGATGCAATAGATCTCCTCTGCCCCCAAAGCCAAACAGAAAGTAGCAGGTCAGTGGTGACAGAGCAGGTAAACCTGGCCTAAGATGATCACACCATTATCCGTCCCTAGTACTACTGACCTAAGGGACAGCTCTCTGCTTATGCAGCACAGAGTGAACTTGAAACAGCCAAAGGACTCTCCCCAGTAGCAGTGATGGTTCTGCTGCCTTCTGCATCTGCCATCTACTGTGCCGGAACCCACTGTGTGGCATAAGGGAAAGCAAAGGCTTCTCAGAGGCAAGGAGGAGACAGAGCATGTGAGGGAAGGGGAGGAGGCAGAGCTAGGCTCTGATATACCCAGTTCTCAACTGGCTTAAGGTCCTTGGGGGATCTTTCCACTTGGGCACAGTGGAGAATGAAGCCCAAATCTATGAAATAGGCCAGAGTTCTGGATCACTGAAATAAGCGTCTTGGCCTGGTATCCCCATTTATATAGCTGTTGTTACAGGAAAACGCTCTCTTACATTTTTAGCCCCTGGCTGGTCTTTTTAAATAAGTAATATATAAGTAAAGATGGATCAGCTGTCTCATTGGTTTGATGGAGATATAGCAGCTCAAGGGCATAAAATTATCATTCACTTTAGCAGGGATCAAAGCCAGCTAGATAGCAAATAAATGACACATTTTTTGCACTGTCTGAGCAAGACCTTACTAATTTGCTTCTAAGTCCCCATTCTATTGTCCAATTTGCTGGGCACTCTCCCCAGACAAACTCTACATAGCAGTGTACTTTACTGCCTGCTTGCATGCTGCGAGACAGTGTATTTCTCTTGGCAGCTATCTTCCATTGAATTTCTCTAAACGACAAAGTGCAGGTAGAACGACTGTCTCTCTGAACAGCTGCAGAAATTTTTTTGGGACATGCAAACTTGTTGGAGGGCTAAGCTGCTACTATTATTCAGAGCTTTCACCCCAATGGCAACGCTTGCATTCTGTGCTGTTTACCGGTTTAACGTGTTTGCATCTTTGTCACTAGAATCAGGATAATTCCTTGACACTGCCTATGAAATTAATATGCATCTAGTGTGCTAATATAAATAATTTGTTATCTTAGTGCTTGGGAATGTGAACAAGGGATAGGACTTCACTCCAAACAGTATTTTTTATTAAAATAAAGATGGATTATTTTTCTATCAAAACCTCACTTGGTTTGGCTGTAATTATAAAGCTGTATGCAGTTGTGCTGGCATTGTGTTGGGGTTATATTTATTCATAAGACTGATTCTTGCTGTTTATTCTAAGGTAACAGTGAGCATACCAAAGAAGCAAATGACAGAATGCATAAGCAGTTCTGTGACTGCTCTTTTTTTAAGAATCTGAAGTGTCAGAGCCAGCAATGTACAAATCGGCCTAAATGCTAGGCATATGTTAGGACACCTTTCTTAAGATTTTTAATTCACGTATGAAACATACAATCACAGTTTTCTTCATGTGTAGCTCTTTTTTAGAACAGTCTCCATCTGCTATTACATAGTATCGTAAAACATGACATCAAAAGTAGCGCTAGAAAACAAAACTCCTTTGTCTCATGAGTTCCTGCCTTGAACCCTGCTGCATACCACCAAAACCTTTTAAATTGTGCCCCCTTAATATCAGCAGTTACTAGTCGTCTATGCCCATATGTGCATGTTTAAAAAAACAAACAAACAAACAAACAAAAACCACATGCCTTTACAAATTACACTTATGTGACAGCATGGGCTTTCAGCTACTAGTGTTAAAAAGAATATGCAATCATGTAATTAAAGACAGTATCATAATGCATATTCACAAGGAGGGCCAAATTAAGATTGCATGGGCATCTTTAAATCTATCATTTTCTATACTTCTGAGTGCTCCAGTTAGCAACCTGAATACTGTTCCTTTAACATAGTTGGGGTTTTGTGTATGTCTGTTCAATATTATGTAATAACATTTTGAATTAATTGTTTCTCCACTCTTATTCCTGAAAATATGGTCTTGACAAAGGATAAATGTTAACAAGTAGTTCAAAATGATGGTATATCAAAAGGTAATATAGAAAATAGATCTATACTCAATACATGACCCTGTTCGAGTTGAAAGTTTTTGCAATGAGGCCATTTATGCCTCCCGATTAGCCTGTGATAATTGCATACATGAACTAAAAGTAAAGCCAACAATCTCTATGATATGGGAAAAAGAAAGCCCAGTTCGGCTCTTCAACTACTACTCAGGTCCTTCACTAAAACAGAAATTCACATAGGAGCACCATATCAGTGGGCAAAGATGGGATCTATGTGAACAAAAGCATCTTGAAGAGCTCTAGTTACTGTAAGGTAAGTAACCTCTCTTTCTTTTTCAATCATTTGTCCACACAGATCCTACTGTAGGTGAGTGACTAGCAGCTACCCCTCAAGGAGGTGGGTGATTGAGTTCCTACCTAATTAATGACTGGAGAACACTATTACGTAGAAGAAAAAGGGACTCTTCTTCTGGAAACAAGGCCTTTTCCTAGAAAACTCAAAAGCTCTTCATTGGTACTGATATAAGGAAGATGGAGGCCCCTGTCTGGAAAATGATTTGGATCAGTTTGGGTTCCTCTTTTGTGACGGTGTATAGAGACCCAGAGGCTGAAGCATCACTGACAAGTCTTCGGACATTGAGGCACTTAATCAGTTCTGGAATTTAGTATGTCATAGCCTTCAAAAGGCAGGTCTTCAATAGTTTCCTGAACCTCTTTTGGGATACCTGATGACTGCAGCCATGATGTTAGTCTCATAATCACCACAGTGGGCATAGACCTGGCTGCAGTGTGAGAGGCAACCAACAAGACTTGCAGAGCTATCTTCACCGTGAATGGCCTTTTGAAGCCACCACTCTCAGTCAGTCTCTAGTCTGCTAAGGAAGTCTCTCAGGGTATGTCTACACTGCAAGTACATATCCGCAGCTGGACCATGACAGCTGACTTGGGCTCATGGGCTATTGAACTGCGGTGTAGACTTTGGGCTCAGGCTGCAGCCTGAGCTCTGGGACACTCCCACCTCGCAGGGTCATAGAGCCCAGGCTTCAGCCTGAGCCTGAATGTCTGCATCACAATTAAACATCCCCTTAGACTGAACCCCATGATCCTGAATTGGGTTTTTAATTGCAGTGTAGACATACCCGCACACAGTTGTAAAATCTTGTGCCATAGCATAAATACTTGAGACATCACAGACAGAATAGTGTGGCATTTGAAACAGCCTTCAACAGGGCTCAAATACCCTGCTGAGCTTCATTGGCTTGGCTCCTTCTTGACTGGGAGAAAAAATGGTTGTACACTCTGAAGAATTACCCACTTGTGGGGCCAAAATTGGATGCCACTCACCATAGATTGTGTAGATCTTCAGAGTATGATTCCTGTTCTCCTTTCTTATAGAATTTGATCAGCATTAAAATAGTTAACAATGTGGATATTTAAATCATCATCACTAGATATCTGAGTTAACACCTTACTGAGATGAGCAGAGGTATTTCAAACCTCTGTGCTATTTTTTAGCACTGAGATGTTTTAGGTAAAACATCACTGCATCAGTTACACTCAGTTCGTATTTTGAAGCTTTTTCCACACCTTTAAGGGATATAGATGTTGGGTGAGCTTCTGTATTGCACCATAGAGGGAAGGAGGACTGTAGTAGTGTGGGAAGGGAAGGAAGGAGGACTGTAGTGATGTGACACAGAAACCTATCTGTGGTTCACTACTTTGTCAGAAACTCTTGTCTGGCGTGACATATTCATTACACCTCACACATTGGTGTCATGATATTTATTTAAAAGGTGATATATCATTTGAAATCTACCACCACACTGGTCATTCATGTCACTGTGAAATGTCTGTAACACCTTGGTAGGTGAAAATTATAGCTACTCTCTGATATTATGTCCTGGAGACTGTAAACAGACAAAGGTGACAAAACAGGTTTCTTCTATATAAAGGAAGAGGAAAGAAAATATGGAGGCAGATGACCTGCCCAGGAAACAGGGTTCTGACCTCCTGCCTCCAGGTCAGCCAGCGGCTAACCTTCCTGCAGCTTTGTAAGGGGGGGAGGATAGTATGACCGTAAGTGCATCCCAATGCCAGAGGGCAAGGGGCTCACTCGTATCAGGTAATGAGTTTCATCTGGCCTGACCAATTCAGTGTACTCAATATTGTTATAATCTGTATATAAAAGGTATGTAAGATATTGGAAAACTAACTCTCTGATCATTAATGTTCTTTCATGATATATGCACAGGGTGTGCACAAAAATTATGAATATGTGCTAGTATTATATTCTTAAAATGTGTTTGGCAAATAATGCAGAAGCACAGTCTGCCTCAGACAAAGGATTGTGTATTTGATGCTCTGACAACCCCGTCTTCAGGCAAAGAAAATGAAGGTCTATTTTTACATATTAGGTAAAGAAACCTATCAAGCCAACAAGTGGGGGAGGAGACAGCATGGCGTCTGTCCCAGCAGGTAAGGGAAGCTTTTATTTATCAAAGCGTTTACTTTCCACAGAATATGTTGCAAAAGTTTACTGGTCTATAAAGACAAGAGGGGCTGAACCTCAAGTGATAAACAATTGAATCAACTGACTGTATGTCAATATTACTGTATTACAAAGTGTATAGAGTGAAGTCTTTTCAGAAAGCTAATGCCACGCTGATGATTAACACCATTGTGAAATTTATGTATTAACACAATATGAGGAAATATGGATACTTCATGATACTGTGCTTTAAAGTCTGGCCAATCAGGGAGAAACAGGTTTCCTCCTAGACAGGAGAAAAGGCAGGTATTTATTTACCTGTCTCATATGTAAGTTAAGCATTATGGAATCAAAAGGATGGAAGCCCCATTTATATACAGAGGGAAGGGAAGGCCACAGGAAGAGAAAAACAGGTTGAGGTCATCCTGCCTCTTGAAACAAAGTAGTTGAACTTCTGAAGATGTAAGCAGAGACAGAAGCCATCTGTGGCATCCATCACTAGACAGACACAAGGGAACAGAGCTTTTACAAGCTGAGAAAGATGGGTCCTTCTACCAAGGGGGAAGTTGAAGTCTCTGGAAAATGAATATAGGTGAGAAACCCACTTACACAAAGATTTTTCACCCAGGCAGATAAGAAAAGCCAGCATCTTGTACCTCTGTGGAAGGTCCTGACCAAGGGAAAATCGCTGGGAAGAAAAATGACTGGTGAAAGAAACTTGAACAAAGCCTATACCTTACTAGATTTATTTTAGACCTTTTACATATGTGTTTTCACTTTTATTTGTTGTAACCATTTCTAACTTTTTATTTCTTTTACTTGGCATCACTTCAAATGTGGCCTCAATATTTTTTTTATTTTTTACTATAAACCAAATCAGAGCTCTGTTTGCAGGGAAGGGTAGATTTACCCAGTTAAATTAATAAGTGCTAATGTACTTTTGTCTCTTTACAGGAACAAACGGATCTTATTATTTTTCTGAACTGTCCAGAAGAGGGCTAGACATTGCAGAACACATGGTATTGGGAAAATCTGGGACTTGGAATGTGTCGGGGTCACCTTGCTGGTTGTTACCGAGGCTGGTGGAAACCAGAGTGGGGCTGTGAACAGGCTGCTGGGCCAGAGGTGCTGAACCAGGGCTGTCTAGCACACAGACACTTAGGGTGTGACCTGCATGCTGTAATACTGACTATGAGCATCCCAGGCAGAGAGCTCCAGTAGCAAAGCATTGTAAGGCCACCAGGGTTACAGGGTAAGAGGTGACACAACACCTCTCTGGTCTGGCTTTCACCCCAGAGCCCGTGACAAATTGCTTTAAGCTACTTGTGTGCCCTTCCTATCCTGGGCTGCTCCAAAGGCAGTAGAGGCCCCCAGCATATCTTTAGCCTTGGGGGCCTGTCTAATTTACAGCAGCCTCATGGGCTGCGCTGAGGCCATGTCACTGCCCAGAATCTCCTTAGCACGGTATGCTCCAGCTCTGCTCCCTCATGTCAAGGCTTGTCAAAGCTCAGAGGATAGTCTTATGGTTGTCCCCTGCAATGCCTGTGCTAGGGGAATCCTCTCCGAGCTGGGATAAGGGCTTTTAGGGCTCTTTTATACCACTCAGGCCCTTTTACCCAGCGTAAAAGGTCTGGATCGGGGAGAAGACCTCACCCTTCACTAAAAAAAAATCAAAGCTTAAATTCTGGAACACAAAGTGGCAGCATGAGCGGATGTCAGAGTATGCTGTATTCTTGTATGCCATTTAGGGCTCAAAGTGATATGATTAGGAGACCTTCTGGGGGCCCATTTAAGACAAACCTTCAAGTTTTTCTAGTTTAATTCAATATTTGAGCCACTCTATTGTACAAAAATGTTTGTTCTGGACAAGAATCTTTAAATTAGTTACTGTACGCCTACGTATAGAGATTTGACCTTTGCTTAACTTTTGTGCTTGTATTTGCTACAGCATTCTTAATCTCATTGTAATAGGTTACACTTTCTTTGCTTATTAAAAAAAGTCAATACAATGTTTTATGTAAAAAAAAAAAAAAAATTGAACATTAATTCAAAACAATAGTTGAGAAATCAAGCCCTCAGAAGTCATTTAGTGCAACGTTAAAGTAGAAAGCTCAGTTTCAATACTGCCTCTGGTGCCTGTGCCTTAAGATATGGTATGTGTGTGTGTCTCTCTCTCTCCTCCCCCATTAGCAATATAATCACATAATTTAATCTTATAACAGCTACTGCTCAGCTAAAACCAGAAAATAAACCAGAGATTAAATAAAAATCTAATATATAGTCACACTTAAAACAAGTGCTGGATCTTATTGTGGCCCTCTGTCTCCAAAGTCTTGCAAAGACGTTCCGTCTTCTTTTCTATTTTTGTAGTGGTAGGGTAATTTTCAAATATAGCTAAGTGACTTTGGTGCTTAAGTACCATACTCAAAAGGGAAAATTGACTTTCAGTAAGATTTAGCAGCCTAGGTACATAAGTCATATTTGAAAATGGGATCTTGGTTTCAAAGTTATTGGGGTGCTTTTGAAAATTGTATCTTTGGACTCCGTAAATAAAGTTTGTCTTTGTATTTCTTTCCCCCTAAATCATGGGGATTGTTATTTTAAACAGCTATAGTAAAATATTAAAGTAGATGGAAGTGTCCAATATTGCTTCCTGCAAACTGTTCTACTCAAAACTCAATGAGGGATCCAGACAGAAAACTTTTAAGAATGGAGGATTTAAAATACATAAAATGAGGCTCCATGAAAGAAATGCAACAATGTAGATACAGCTTTGGAGACTGCATGTAAATTCTGTTCCAATTGTCCTTCCACCTAAAAATATTTTATAAAAATTTGATTTTTTGATATTGGGGATAGTTTCTGAATTTTTTGGCTATATCCAAAGAATGAGTGTGCAGATAATTTGCCATGGCTAATTTAGGTCTAGATATAGAGCTTTGATTCATTATAGGGCAAAAGCACCCTATTTCAACTGAGTTTTGGTTATTAAAATATCACTAAATAAGGAACAGGGTATTTCTACCTATGCAAGGACATGCTCTGAGTCAGTCTGTCCATCCACAGCAGTTAATACATGGATCACCATCAGCAGGTTATTCCAATTTATGATTAATGGTCTTTTCAGTTTCTAGCCCTATTGAAATCAGGAAATCTAATTTTTTATCAAGAGCCAAAACATACTGAAATAACTGAATACTTGGTTTCTCTGTGTTATAAACTAGAGAAAGGAGACTAAGTTATGTGAAATAATAGCCTCCCCTGAGGAGGATTTGTATAGTTTAATTGCTCTGAAGTACTGTACCTGGGGTGGTTAGTAAGAAATGATGAGACAGTGATGAAACAGTGATGAAACCTACTGCATGGCCTAACTTCAATCTGTGAGGCAATTATATCTTGAATATCTGTTTCCCATGATAAATTCACATGAGAAGTTTTATATGGCTTTGCATGGGACTGCAAGAAGGGTGACTTTTCTGATGTCAAGCCAGTCTATATCTGGTACAGAAGTATATGACAGAGACCTCCAAGCAGAGGAAAATAAATAAAATAAGAGAACAGCAACTTGCAACCTCCTTCCCAATAGCTGTTAGCTAGAAGGGGAAGCAAAATACATGTCAAGAAATACCCAAACTGTGACAAAATTTGGAGGAAAC
This sequence comes from Natator depressus, assembly GCF_965152275.1. Taxonomy (NCBI): domain Eukaryota; kingdom Metazoa; phylum Chordata; order Testudines; family Cheloniidae; genus Natator; species Natator depressus. The sequence continues at coordinate 148,584,715 of NC_134234.1, forward strand.
TGAGTGGTTAATCTCACATTTCCTTTTTCCATAGGACCCACTATGGCTATTTCCAGGAGAAGCTGATACAGGCTTTAGTTTGTATTTCTCCAAAGGCTAATTTATTTGGTTTAATTCCATATAGAGCAGGGGAGGGCAAACTACGGCCCGCGGGCTGGATCTGGCCAATCAGGGCCTTCAATGTGGCCCGCAGGATTGCCAGCCCCGTGGTGCAGTGGGGGCTGAGGCAGGCTCCCTGCCTGCCCTGGCTCCGCGCCACTCCCGGAAGCAGCCAGCATTACATCCCTGCAGCCCCTGGGGGGGACGGGGGGCAGAGGGCTCCATGCGCTGCCCTAGCCTGCGGGTGTCACCCCCCCCACCACAGCTCCCATTGTCCGGGAATGGGGAACTGCAGCCAATAGGAGCTTCGGGGGTGGTACCCACAGGCAAGGGCCACGCGCAGCGGAACCACCTGCCCCACCCCACACCCAGAAGCCACTGCCGGACATGCTGGCCTCTTCCGGGAGCGGCGTGGGGCCAGGGCAGGCAGCGAGCTTTCCTTAGCCCCGCTGAGTGCCACTGCCACCCCGGACCTGCTCGAGGTAAGTGGCATCAGGCCAGAGCCTGCACCCCGAACGCCTCCTGCACCGCAACTCCCTGCCCTGGAGCCCCCTAGCCCCCTGCCTTGATCCCCCCACTGCACCGCACCCCAACCCCCTGCCCTGAGCCCCCTCCTACACCCCAACCCCTTGTCCCAGCCCTACATTCATGGCCCTGCATACAATTTCCCCACCCAGATGTGGTCCTTGGGCCAAAAGGTTTGGCCACCCCTGATATAGAGCATTTATGTGAATGTGTATGGTTATATAATGATAGAGATAAACACACACACATACACAACTGTATGAAACACGAGTCAGAGCAAAAGTTTAAGGTTCATAATCTAATAAAATGCCTTGTACAATTTGAAATTGAAAAACATAATTTACAACGTGACCTACACAAAGACCCTGTTTTGAAAAAGCATTTAAATGGCTTGAATAAATACAGAAATCTTTCCATCATTTTTGGGATGTGGGATAGACCATTGTTTTTATATTAACATTAAAGCAAAAGATGACACTATCACATTATGAAAGACTTGCAATTATTACTGAAATCACCTAAATTATGAATTCATCCTGAACTAACCACAAGATTGCTCCGTATTGCAGGATAACTTCAGGAAACAAGTTGCTATTAATGTACAACTCGTATATAAATGTTTGTAAAATTTACAGAAGTAAAGGTAATAAATTACTTTCAGATCCTATATCAGTTAGAAGGCATAAGTATAAATTAAAACATTGCACATAAAGACTTAAAAGTAAATATTTCAGTTATTTCTTGGCAAGTCTAAGTTCTAGTTTCCAGATTTCTCTGAAATAGCTGAAAATATCAAACAGTGTAGGAAAATACAGAAAATAATAGCTTTCAATGGACAAAGTGCCTTGGGAAAAAAGAAGGGATGAAGGAATATACATGCTTAAATACAGCTGAGTGATTGTAAAGGCTATTTCTTGCTTTCTTTAGTGTTATATGAACTAATATAAGGGGAACTTTCAATTGTTAAATTATTTTACTTCAGGAAATTCTTTTCTCCTGCTTTCTCCTTAACTGATCCCTTTAAATGGATAATTTATCAAAAACAGAGCCAGTCTTAAGGGAAAATGGCACCCTGGGCAAACTTGTATTTTGGCACCCCTGGCCCCCATGGGTGCCCCCGGTTGCCCTGTGAGCTCCCCAACTCCCCTTTGCCCCAACCCCTACACTGTGCCTCCTTCAGCTCAACCCCTGCACCCCACCTCCTGCACCCATGTGGGTTAAACTGACCTTGATGCAGAGCAGCTAGCATTGCTGCTCTCTCCCTCCCTTGAACACTGCTCCTCTGCGCACCCCTGAAGGGGGGTGGGGGGGAGCAAGGAGCTATGTCAGGGCTGCCTGAATCCAGGTCACTTTCCCCACCTGGGCTGCATAAGGGGAGGACAGGTGAGCATCAGCCCTGGTGTGGAAAGTCACCTGGATGAACAGAGCTCTTATTATTTCTCCTCACTTCCCCCCTCACAGCCCCTAGGGAGGTGCGGAGGAACATCAGTGGGGGGGCAGCAGTATCTGTGAGTCACTGCTCCCCCCCCCCTTTTTCCTCTGCCAGGAGGAAGCAGGGAGAAATCTGGGTGCCCCGCAATGTGGCTCTCCCCTGCCAGCCAGGAGAAGCTTCTGACTATACCAGCAGTGTGCACCTCTGCACTGCCACATGGTGCCCACTTGATCATGGCACCCTTGGGCAGTCGCCTGGGTGGCCCACCGCTAATGCTGGCCCTGTCTAAAAAGTGCCTTTTTTCATTGAAATTTCTTCGTCTTCTCCATTACGCTGTGCTAGGGAAACCATGTGTTGTTGCAAGAGAAATACATTAAACTAATAACTTTTCATGCACATGAAGAAGGAACTGCTTTTCAGATATACAGATCTGTATATATTCCACACACATATTATGTTACTAATTTGGGAATCTAAACAGGTTGTTTGGGTTCAGTTTTTTTTTTTGTTTTTGTTGGTTTTTTTATACCTTCAGTTTACATTTTAATAGGAGATCTTCCAGCTAGATGCTTTTTCCACCAACTAGGTCACGTATCTTTGTATAATGCTATTACTAATCTTCACAGACTTAAAATGTAACCTTGCCCATTTGGCTCAAACATAGGATAGCTTGGTTTACCTTAAATGAATTTATCCTCCTCCATTAAAAGCACTTGCTTCATGTAAACAATATGACACTATTTTTCAAGGGGTCTTACACTCATTTTTTTGGTTAGTTAGCCACATTCTAGAAAAAAATGCAGTGACCTCTTGTTTCTTTTACATATCAACAACAACATTTGTAGCCTTCTTTCCTAAAATGGGATAATCAAATGTCATGCTTCATGGTGTAATACGATTATTACAGGGGAAGGAAGGAATGTCTGTTTCTGCCACATACAGCACTGTCAACTGGCAAGCCACAGTTTCAGGGATAGGTGTAATTCTTTCCTATGAAATATAAGGTGTTGGCCACTGGCTCACTGATTTAGGATGAATTCCTAGTCCCAGTGAAGTCAAACTCAATATATCGTAGTGCAAACTTCTCAAACTTTTAAAATTTTGTTTATATACACAATGTAACTTCCTATATATTTCAAGGTCTGTAAAAGATGACACCTTGTAGAACCACAGAGCATATAAACAGGAAGCCACATACCTTGTGTCTGCTTCAGTGGAAGATAGAAAGCAAACTCCTTACTGCTGGAGCGATGCAGGACAGATTCACGGAGAGGACGTATGGTTTGTTCCTGATCTAATGGGGAAAAAAGGGAGAAAAAAATTCTTACACTTCAATGTCACATTCAAGGAGTGAAATTCACTGGAATTGAAATGTGATCAAATGAGTTCTCTAATGAAAGAGCTTCACAAATGAATGTTCTTCAAAGTGTACTTTGAAACAGGAGGTGACATTTTTGAAGGGTCTCCCAGTGTTTTAATCACTTTCCTTAATATGCTGAATATAACTGTAGATTTAAACATGGAAAGCCTGTTAAATATCTTTACAATAAGAGAGACAAGATGGATGAGGTAATATTTTTTTATTGGTCCAACTACAGAAGTTGGTCCAATAGAAGATAAGATATTACCTCACCCATCTTGTGTCTCTAATATCCTGTGACCAATATGGCTACAACAATGCTGCATTTACAATAAGATACATATTTCCATTTTTTTTAAATCAAAGGTTAAAAGTGAAAATCTTCTCAGTTGGAAAGGTACTCAATGCACAAAAGAAATTGCCTATGATCCAAACATTAATCTACTACTCATATGACTCACAATATCACACTCCTTATTGCATGCTACCATATCCTGGATATAAATATTTGAAGACCAAGGCAAGTAGGTGGATAAAGAAACAAAACAGGTAATAGTGTAAAACATGTAAGCCCTGACAAGAGCAAGTGAGTTGGAGCTAGCAAAACTGCAACATGAGGAAGAGATGCTGTAGAGGTTAGACAATGAGAAGATGCTGTTGCTGTAACAAGTAGTAACTGGATCAATTGTACAGGCTCTCATCAGTTACTAGTTCATAAAGATCCTGCATATTTAAATCATTGTTACTATTTTCAGATGCAGTGACAGATTTCTATTTACATTTAATCCTGAAAACATTTATACCCAGGCACGGTAGCTGGACAATTTACGGGCATGTAACCAATAGAATCAACCTACCTGACCAGGAAGGCCTGTGGTGCATTTACAGGCCTGGACATGGTGCAGAGTCATGATCTGATTTAGGTAGCTAAATTACTGAGAGAGAGGGTATTTTGGATAAATGAACAATCATATTGTAGGCAGTCCAGTCTAGTGGCTAGAGCACTGGACTGCGACTCAGGGGACCTGGGTTCTCATCCCAGCTCTGCTACCGGCCTGCTGAGTGACCTCAGGCAAATCACTTCCCCACTCTGTACCTTAGTTTCCTAACGTGGATAATGATGCTTACCTCCTTTGTAATGTACTTTGGGAGCTACAGATGAAGAGTGCTATATAAGAGCTAGGTATTATTATTGTTAAAACTATTTCTGAGGCATGCACTGAAGACTTGTAAGTCTAATCATGTGCCTGGGATCTAAGTCTCTGCAAGAACATACAGCATCAGCAGATTGGTACCTAGTTAACAGAGGTGATACTTAAAAGGAAGTAGCAGGAAAACCTGGGGGTAGGGAGGTAATTCTAAGAACCTGAGCCAAAGGGATTGATTGTGCTAAGTGAATGTGACGTGTGTGGACACTCACATTGAGAAGGATGAAATGACTTGCCAAGGACAAGACGATGTTATACAGACACTGTCTTAAGTTACCTTGAAGGTTACTCTGGAGTGTGATGTGGTCACTGTGGAAGCAGAAGCCAAGCCTGAGCACTATTACTTAATGAAAAACTGAAAAGCTATGTGACTTACTTTACATTCTGAATTAATTTTATTTATTGTTTATATTACCATAAGACCCAAAATGTCCTACGTACTGTGCAAACGCAGAGGAAGAAGCCGTTCCCACCTCAAAGACCTAAGTTTGCCGACACAAAGTAGACAAAGGGTGGGGGCAGGGAAACATGATACAAACAAAGAGATGTGGGGGAGAACAGGAATACATTTTATTAGCTACTGAATTTTTTTTGTTTTTTTGAAGTGTAAATATACTATTTTTGTGGACAATACTATATTACTGAGTTTTCAAAACTAATTCTAAGTACTCAGATTAAGAGAGGGAGAGAGAAACTGACAGCCATTCAGGAAGACATCTAGGAAAAACTGACATGAAGGAAGGTCACTGCAGTGTATCGCAATGAGGACTGTGCAAAGATGTCCAATTTCACTAATTTAAATAAGACTGACTGACTGTAGTGAGGATTACTTGAGGGAAGGAGACCTAGCTTTTGAGAGTGTATCCATGCATTTGCATGTGGATGGACTGATTTTCCAAACTTGTAGGAAAGAAACAGAGTTTAAATCAGGCAACTACATTTTACAGTACCTCTATTGTACTGAGAAGTGAGACTATTAACTACAGATATATGGATGAATGCTCTCTCTAAACAACAAAATTAACAGGAATGTGCCTTCATTATCCAGTCATTAAAGGACACTGATTTCACCTCAGAACTGGAGAAAACAAAACATGCATAAAACAAAGATAGTTAGTATATCTACAACTCTCCTGTGAAACAGGGTATTTTAAAACATCCCACTGAACTTCAGCCTGTTTTACCTGATAGGGGGCCATACAAGTAAAAACTGTCTGACTGCACATAGAATGGGTGACTGTGAGGCTATTTTAAGGAAACCCAAAGCAGGATGGATGGGAAAAATTGACATGCTTTTCTTAAATACAATGTCAAGTTAATGGTATGACAAGCCATTTTTATTATATCCATATACTGCAGCGGAAGGAGCTAAATGTTTTGTAAACTTATTCTGTAAAACTGAAGGAACTTCCTAATTATTTCCCCAAGTCTGTAATGCGCTAAATTCATTACAGCAAGTTTCTCTCATTTGAAGCCTTCTTGCTGTGATCAGGATTTTGCAATGATCACAATAACTTTCACATAAATATTTATTCAACACTGAAGTTATTTTTCAGAAAACTGTTCAACTAACCTCTGGAGATATGGTTACTGTAAACTAATTACACCATGTGAAATTAAAAGCACTGTGTAATACCTCATGATGTCCTAGAAATGTGCATATGTTATCATAACCATACTTATTAGTGGTTAACATGATGGTTGCAATTATGCCAAAAACAACACAACTAATCTCAGCACTTTCATTTTAAATTAATTAATCACTCTCTAAGTTGACCTGAAAAAAAAAAGTGAATTTCTTTATATCTGTGTTAATTTAGGCCAACGCTGGTATACAAATATGCTGTGATATTTATTTCCAATATATTTTTACTGTAAGAAATATAATAGTGATAAGTTGGAATGTGCACATTTGAGGTAGGCTGGACACGTGATAAAAATCGGAGAAAACAACCAGCAAAGAAAGCCTGGGAAGAAGAGGACAGCAAGAAAAGATGTGCAAGACCACAGTTTCAATGGACGGACTCCGTCAAGAGAAGTTTTAAGAGAAAAGGACTGGACCTCAAAGACCTGTCCGATGAACCAGAAAAGAGACGCAAAGAATCATAGTCACCTCCACCCCTATGTAAATAGGAAAAGGAGTGAAGAGGTGAAGTGAAGTGATATTTTTATCATAAACAAACAATTCTTTAGGTCAGATTTCCTCTTTGAGTTCAGCATTTCATTCAGTTAAATAAATTAATAAAGGGGGCACGTAAGTAATAAGAGAGCAGTCTGAAAACATGTCTAAAACAAGTGGCAATTCTGCATGGAAATGAATTGATTGAGCTAGTGTGTGTACAATTCTATCTTGAAAATACTATTAGCTTTAGTAATGCACAGCATGAGCCAACTATTTTAATGTCACCCTGAACAAGCCCTAGCTAAATGCCATCTCAAATATTGGTACAGGAGATCAGTTTTGCTTAAGATAAATATACAAGTAGATAATGCTAGATCCCAAAGATGAACCAATTACCATCCTCCGATGATTATTAACTAGCACAGAGACTTGAATCTTATTTGAGCACAGATCTTTAGTCATTTGGGTAGACTGCTTGAAAACACTACAGTAGAACCTCAGAGTTACAAACACTTTGGGAATACAGGTTGTTTGTAACTCTGAAATGTTTGTAACTCTGAACAAAATGTTATGATTGTTCTTTCAAAAGTTTACAACTTAATACAGCTTTAAAACTTTACTATGCAGAAGAAAAATACTGCTTTCCCTTTATTTTTTAGTAGTTTACATTTAACACTTTACTGTACTGTATTTGCTTTTTTTTTTTTCCCCTCTGCTGCTGCCTGATTGTGTACTTCCAGTTCCAAATGAGTTGTGTGGTTGGCTGGTCAGTTCATAACTCTGGTGTTCATAACTCTGAAGTTCTACTGTAGTTCATTTTTTCCTGAAACTTGGAAATATTTTACCCATGAAGCTGCATTCATTAATATTATCTGTTTTGGTTACAATAAAAATATTGGTGTCAATTGCCCGTATTTGGGGGCAGATTATACAACCCTTACACTGGTGAGCACTTAGGCCTTGTCTACACTGGAGATTTCAGTCATTGGTGGTCTGGTACTGGTATTACTATTTGCACTGGTGCAGTTTACCCAGCGTGAAACAGCTGAATCAGTGCAAACGGCAGATAAGTCTGTCTATGCTAGTGGTTTTCCACTGGTCTGTAGCTACAACAGTGACCGGCCACCAATGGCTCATATCACCTAGTACATTAATGGGAGCATTTATGTGATTAAAAATTGTACAGTCAGGCCCTTGTTACGTATAAACAATTGAGGTGGAATGTTGGGCCCACTGAATTCAACACAAAATTCCCATTAACTTCAGTGGAGCCAGGATTTCATCCCTGGTACATATAGAAGTTTTGTGATTTCACTTTCTGTACAGATATAAAAAATAGAGAAGTGCTAGAGTGGTGGTGTCATTGAAAATTCACAAGTACATAAATAGTGCTTATGTGTGTTCTTGGTTTGGTAAAACTTGAGAATGAAAATGATCAGTCTTCTACCCTTGTCAATCTGATCTATATAAAGTAGGGCTATAGATTGAACCAGAAGAAATGCAGCACTGAATCATCTATGATGTTTGTCAACCAATGCATATCTAATTTGCCATTTACAAACTTTTTAGACAGTTTTTTCATACATCTAGGGAAGAACTCCTCATACAATAATTATTGCTTCACAGTTTTTTTCATGTTTTGAGAATCATGATAAAGCCACCTTATTATGAAAACAAATTCCTCTAACACGCTATCTAAAATAGTTACAAAAATAAATTCTGTAAGTTTTGATGTTTAAGGCTCATACGTCTCTAACTTAGATCCTCTATTCCCTCTGTTGCCATGTTTAATTCTCTTAAGAAGTGTTACATGGTCTGAAACACAATTTGTAAAGATCACAATCAAACAATTCATTCTGCTGGCCGACTTGCTACTTTCTGTCAGTTTCCCATGTAGTTGAGTTCTGCCCCATATTGCTCTCCTAATAACCTTGACAAAGAGTATGGTGAGGCCAATGCAGGAGTATATCCACTAAATAAAGGTCTGAATTCCAATAATATACTTTAAAGCTAATATATTACCTGAAAGACTTCAGGGTGTTAAAATGTGTGCTCCTACATGACTAAGCCTACTACTGTAAACTACAATTTATTCCTGTTCAATAAGACAGATTTATTTACAGACCTGGGTAGATCTATTTGTTTTTGGTTGTCAGATAGCACAGTCATTTCTTAGGATTAATATTTTTCAAGAAAATAAAAGGTTTCAAGAATCACTTGGAATTAGTGGCCATCACTCTCAGGGCTACAATAATAAGGGCTTAAGTCTCAGTGATCATTCAGGTGGTTTTATTACTTGATATGATACTAAAAGACCATTCATTTTAATGCATAAATTTGTCTAGGTACCAAAAAAACCCCAACCCAAAACAATGCTCCCTCTCAAACCCTGACTTTGTAGTTAAAATATTTGTATTTAACTAACCCCAGAGGCAGGATTATTATTAATGGTGAATACTATGGCAGTTTTGTATGGATATTTCTGATTCATTTCTATTTTTCTAATTGTATATAGTCATTGTTGTAGGAGCTCCAACAGCCAGGACAGGCACTTCAGCTTAAATCCAATTAAAATAAAATGTAGACCCATCACATCATGGGATAGGGAAGTCAGTGACTATATTGGAATAGTGCTCAGTTCTGGGCACCTTATCAGAACAATACAGACAAGATGGCATTCATACAAGAGCAATAAAAATGGTTGGGGGGACTACCTGACTTGAACTGCAATGAAAAATTAATTGTATGGGGTAGTTTTGCTACATGTTGATTATGGGCACATGCATGCAAACGCTTATTAGGGTGTGTGTACATATCCTTACTCACACACTAAGTTCCAGTAAATCCTACCCTTGAATGAGAGAACACCACTATATCAGCTCATGTGTCACCTATCTTCCCTCCAGCTAGTGTAGGGGACACAGCCAAGGGAGAGAAGTTTGGCTACACTATCTCTATGGCCTGGCAACACCCATTATCACTTGGGTGTTGGGGTCATAGGCAGCCAGCACAACGTAAGCACTTAAATTGCACCAAGAGATTAGATGGGCACAGAATTATGTGCTTCCTCTTTTCCTTAGCTGTGAAGAGTACTGCTCCGCCACTGCTCAGAAACTGGACCTTTGTGTGCAGGAACTCACCTATGATGGCTACATCTACTTTTTTAAGGTTAGTGTGGCTGCAGTTAGCGGAGTGGTACTGGCATGCCATTCCTTGACCAGTTGACTGCCTAAAAGGATGTCTCAATACACTCAGAGCTCAGACGAGATTTCTGGGGCCTCCAAAACCAGAAGACAGTACAGGCTCTGATTAGTGATTTATTATTTTATTCTTGCCTGGACCAATCAAAGCTTTTGTGACAAGTAAAGGAGCAGCTTATTCACCGTGAAGCACTGTATTCTGTGTTAGTAAAAATATTGAGTGTGAATTTGCATTTTTGTATTATGTCTGTGGTCAATTTTCTTCTATAGTTCTAAGACTGCTGTATGTATCACCACAATCAGTGACATGATCATCATCAACAACCTAGTTACACCACTGCACATTCTCTAAATCTTTTATGAGAGGTTTGAAGAAATATATTTGAGAATAAAAACTATTTAAAGAGAAATTTAGAAAATCTGTTATGAGACTAAAGCCTCTACTTTCTGTTTAAGGACGATGCTTTTGTTATAAGTGCACACACTACCTGAAATTAGACACTCAAAGATACCTGATTCTGCATTAAGATTTGGATCTCAGAGCCTATGATCATACTTCAAATAGTTTTGAAGTACCATTCTCTCTGCACTTACATATATTGCATCTACACCAAGTGACCCTAATGTTCAGTATATCATTGACTGAGCTCTATCTTCAGTTATGCATGAACAGCTCCCACTGAAATCAAAAGTTAGTTGCACGTGCATTTCTGAGTGCTCAACTTGGTACCACACTGCGCGTTCAGTATATAACAATATTGGTCTCAGTCTTGAAAACACTTACATGTGTGTAAATACACTTACATAAGTAGACACAATAAGGTCAATGGGACTACTCCCCTGAGTAAAATTAAACATACTTAAGTGTTTGCAGGATCAGGGCCATTATGAGTAAAGAAATATTTTGAATTAGAAGATAAATATCTTTCTATTTTAATGCTTTAATTTTCATTATCCTAAAGTAATTCTGAATAATAAAACAATTCAGCCTCATAAGGAGTATAATACTTAAATGAAGGGAAAAGGTTAACATTACAGTATTTGGGGGATTCGGGGGGTAGGGGGAATTGTGACAAGGTGATCTATCTCTATAAATGAGATAGATTAACAGACTCCATGCACAGGTGCAGCAAATCACTAAATGTCACCTGAGACTCAAGAAGACAGATAAAAAACAGGAACCTCAGAAGAGTCAAGCTAGCCAGGGAACAAAAAGCTGACTAGCAAGCCTAATGTCATTTCAGAATAAGATCTTTATGGGAACTTTTGTTGCTATGGCAATGGTATTTATACTAAATACTAAGATAGATGAACTAGAGTGCCTAGCATTCAATGAGGATATTGATATAATAGGCATCACAGAAACTTGATGGAATGAGGATAATCAATGGGACACAGTAATACCTGTGTATAAAATATATAGTAATGAAAGTAGGTTATGCTGGCAGGGGAGTGGCATTATATGTTAAAGGAAGCATAGAGTCAAATAAGGTAAAAAACTCAAATGAAACAAACTGCACCATAGAATCTTTATGGACATAATTTCCATGCTTGAATACAAAGAGTAGAGCAGTAGGAATATCCTACTGACCACCTGAACCAGGATGGTGACAGTGATTGTGAAACACTAAGGGAGGTTGGAGAGGCTACAAAAGCAGAAAGTGCAATAATAATGGGTGACTTCAACTATCCTCATATTAACTGGGTAAATGTCACCTTAGGGCATGATGCAGAGATAAAATTTCTAGACACCATAAGATGGCTGCTTCCTGGAACAGCTAGGATAACATTTAACTTCTAAATGTCACAAATTAAAATTAAATTAAAACTTTTAAATGTCACAAATTAAAATTAAAAGCAGCAAGCAGCACTGGGACTATTTAAAAACACCTTGTAGCAAGGCGGTCTGGTTCCCGGCCACCCCGGAGAGTGACGAGCCTCTTTGGACGCCAAAGTAGGTGGAGCCAGCGAACCCTGAGCCCGCCCCTCAGAGGTCAAGGCGCAGGACAGGAAGTATAAAAGCCCAATCCCGGAGCTCAGTTGAAAGACAGCCACCGGAGAGGCCAGACACATGTGGCAGAACTCCCAGCTGGGAGACCACAGCGATCGGCGGCCGACCCAAGGACTGGCCAGACCAGCCAATGCCTGATGCTAGCCCGAGCCCAGAGATGCTGCCAAGCTTGCCGTTCGCCAGTTACCCCGAGGAGCTGCCAAGCCAACCGTGCACCAGTTACCCCGAGGAGCTCATGGTGTATGATCCCTTGGAGGATGTCGGCTGGACCCAGGTACCTCTAGAGAGGGAGATAGGAAGTAGCCCGGGGGCAGCCGACCCTAGTCTGGCTGTAGCACTGCCAGAGCCAATGTCAGTGTATTGCGGCCAGGATCCCCACTGACACAGCAGCGGGTCTTCTGCCGCTGCTAGGGCCCTGGGCTGGGACGCAGTGGAGTGGGTGGGCCTGAGTCCCCCCTGCCACCCATCTCGCGGGTGGCAGTCTCCCCCTCTCCCAGGCCTCTCGGAGCCAGGAGCCTGGGTTTGCTAGTGAACTGTTTGCTCAGCCCCTGCCTGAGAGCCTGAGCTATTGACTGTTTGTTGCCCCGCCCTGACCCAGGTTCCTGGGCCTTGCTATTGAACTCTTTGCTCAGGCAGGCTAATTCCCCGACACACCTGACAGAAATAGTGAGGCGGTTTGGTTCCTTGCCGCCCCAGAGAGTGATGAGCCCTGGCCGAACTCGCTTACACACCCTAATAGAGGCTCAGACTAAATGTATACCTCATATCAGAAAAGACAATAAGAGGACCAAAAGAACCACAAAAAGAAAAGGAGTACTTGTGGCACCTTAGAGACTAACCAATTTATTGGAGCATAAGCTTTCGTGAGCTACAGCTCACTTAATCGGATGCAAGAGAACCGCAGTGGCTAAACAGCAGAATAACGGAGGCTGGTAGAGGCAAAAAGGCATTCGTTAAAACTTGGAAGTCAAATGATAATAAGAATAAGAAGAAAGAGCACAAGCTCTAGGATGTTAAGTGTAAAAGTATAATAAGGCAGGTCAAGAAACAATTTGAGAAACAACTTGCTAAAGACACAAAAACTAAAAGAAAGAACATTTGTAAGTACATCAGATGCAGGAAGCCAGTCAAACAGGCAGTAGGGCCACTAGATGACAAAGGAGCACTCAAGGAAGACAAGGCCATTGCAGAGAAGCTAAATTTATTCTTTGCATTGGTCTTCATTGCAGAGGATGTGGGGGTACTTTGCCCCTTCACCTCCCCCCCAACCTTGCTGCTCCTCCATATCCCCTCTGGTGGGTCGAGTCCCCCTCCTTACGCTGTGCGGAGAACCAGCCCCCAGTCGGAGTGCTCAGCTCACCAGCAGCCTGGCCAGCAGGCTCCTTCCTTCCCCCACTGTTCCGGCTATTATAGTACCCCAGAAAAGCCCAAGACCCTCCGCCCGAGGGTATTGGCCAGAAGGAGCCTAGCCCTGCATGTGCCAAAGCCCCGCACTGGCACAGGGAAGCCTCTCCACCCCTCAGCTAAGCTCTGGAGTGGTGTGGGGGTAAAGCAATTTCCAGCCTGTACAAGCCCCGACCCCAGGGAGTGAGAGGGTTCTTCCTTCCCCTGGGCACCCTCCCCTGCTGAGCCACCTCTCTGTCTGGGTGCACTGAAGCCCCTGTAGTCAGATTCCCTGGGCCCTGGTGCACAATGCATCCTTAGGGCTTAACCTCTTCCTGCACACGCTTTAACCAGGGGACAGGAGGCGGCTGGGTTATGTCAGTGGCCAGCTGCAGCCTGGAGGTGTTAGCTGCCTTTAGACACTGTGCAGGTAGGAAGGGACAAGCTGCTTCCAGCCGCAGGGGTGTGGAGTGGGGGGGAAGGGGTGAAGAGATGAGCTCTGCAAAGACACGGGCCAGGTCATCCCCGCCCCGCCTCCTCTGCGACTGGAAGCAGCTCCTGTCCCTTCCCTCCCACACAGTACCAAAAGGCTGCTGCTGGCCACATTCTGGTGTGAACCCTGGCAGAAATCTGGAGAGGGGAGCATGTGACCCTGTGTGGCCCCTCCCACATGTTGCCTCAGGAAGACATGGCACCAGCTACCAGGAGAGGCCGGTCTGTCCTGCGGGCCCAGTCAGGAATGGAGGGTGGAGAGCGCCGGGCAGGAGGATCGGATCGGTCGGTCACGCCCCCGTGTGAGAGAGGTATGAGGGAGGGAGAGTGTGTGTGTGTGTGTGTGTGACCTCTCCTGTGTGAACCCTAAAGCCTTAAAGATAAGAAGGTAAATTAAAAGAATCCAACTACACAGTATTTCTTTTTAACAGGGGCTCAGTCAACTTGATGTTAAACGTTTGTACTGCATAGTTCTGATTGATTGCTGTTGATCTCGCTTGAAGATGAATAATTTTACCAGGTGTCCCATATTCAGCATAGGGAAATATGTTCACCCAAATTCAAACAGTCTTCAAAGTCCCAAAATACAGTCCATCCACACAAACCATATTCACCTCTGGTGTCAGTCCTGGGGCCTTTCTTCTGTCCTAGCTTTCTTTTTCCCAAGTAGTCACTGCAGTCCTTTCTAGCTGGAGTGATTCCTGGTCTTTCAGCAGGAACTCCCCAGTCTTTCTACATGGAGTCCTTTTCTCCCTAGAAGAGGATCCCCAAAATTCTCCTGGGGCCATCTATTCTCTGGTCAGGATAGGTCAGAAAGCAAACCCCTCTTCTGCACCCTGGTCCTTCAGCCTTCTCCAGCCCCGGTCTTTGGCTCTCTTTCTTGGACCTCAATTTAGAACTCTCCCAGATGCTGCCCTGCTCTACTAATCAGGTCCAGCTGTTCTGTCAGAGGAGAACTGGACCCACTATCCTTAAAGGGACCTGCCATCCTGTGACACATACATTTTAGCAACATTACAGTTCATAAACATTTATACACCATACTGGAAATTGTATTTTACTGAACATGTATGCCCAACTCCTCAAAGATCTTTAGGCACCTAGCTTCCATTGATTTCAATTGAAGGAGGCACCTAGTTACTTTTGAGGATCTGAGCCATAATTACTAAATTATTAAAAACTGAAGTTTTATAGTCATGACTCTGCTTATGCAGCTAGGAATTACTTCCTTTGAAAATATATTAGAAGTAGGCTTGCATACAGAAGAAAGAATGCCACTTTTTACCAAAAAGAACAAAAGGAATTGTTACTGTTTCTGCAAAAAGCAAGCCAAAGCCTGCACAATGCTGTTTTGAAGAAGGCTTGGATACATAGCTCAGTTATCCTACTGTGACTTTTTAAAAATTATTATTTATTATTATTATTTCCAGGTCATCAGTAGTAATACATTGAGGAAATTAACCAGGTTTTACAAATTCAAGACAGATTTTAGAGTTGTTTATATTGTTTTATTTTTGTATGATGGGCTCTACAGTGTTAATCCCCTCAAAGAAAAGGCCTTACGGTTTTACCGTAAAATACTACAGGAATATTAGTTCATTATTTCAGGTCCACTAATGTGTAATTAATCCAAGGCAAAACGGAGAGCAAAAACTGAATCTAAGGTGCAAAAGTAAAGATTAGAGTTTTTCCTAGGACAGTTTACTTCTACACCAGTAAAAGAACCTCTTTGGAGAACCTCTTTGGAATAAGTTAATGCTCTATAATTGCATCCTATTTAAACAAGGAAGGTTTTTGTGAACTCAAGGCACAACTCAAGTATATCAGAATGTCGCAGTTCAGTAGTCTTTAGTATCCATTTTAAGCTATGTAAATGATTTCTGATGGGACTCTATTGTGGAGACAAATGCTTGTTCTCATATTAGTTTTGTGAAGAGTGTAATAGATTAGCATTTTACAAATAATAGCTTGGTGATCTAGTAGTATTAAATATGCCATTTGGCACTGTATGCTTAACAAGACTTGCAGCTTGCTTCTTATAATTGTTCTGTTGCTGTGCAAATCAGAGGAAATAGTGACCTGCATTTTACAGTAGTGTAAAACATGCTCTATTCTATGAAGTGAAATAGAAACACATAGTATCATGGTTGCCACACACATCCTCTAACTCAAGAAGTAGGATTTTCAAACTGTGGCCAGCTTACTGCCTGTAATTCACAAATCATTGGTTGATCATGTACATTGGCTGTGCTCCTCTTTTACAGGTGCTTCTTCAGGCACTCCAGGGTCAATGAAGAGCCTGAATGCCTGAGGGAGACAGCTATAAAGGAGAAGGAACAAGCCTTGGGCCATTGCAACTATAAGAGAAGGAAGAGTGTGTGGCGCTGCACCCCATATTCTTCATAGTGATATTATTATCATATGATTAGGACATAATTATGATGTATTTTATGCAAGATAAGTCATTGGAAAAGTTATTTTGCTGAATATGATTATCCTATTTGTATGCATATATCATTTTTGTATCTGAAGTTCTGAATATTGACTGTGCATCTGTATTCCAAATGTAGTTAAACCTAGGTAGTGCCCACAAGACAAGATGCTTTCAGTCTAGATGGTGGGTGGGGAAGAGCCTATCCAGGACAATGGGCCATTAGGAAAAAACAATAGGCCTTAAGAGAAGCTTATCTCCCACTTGGTGATGAGACTTCCTAAGAACACGCCAAACATTCTGTGAGTAATGGCTGCTATGACTCTACAAGGACATGTGATCAGACCACATGATTCTGGACTCCACCTTGGGATGTCAGTATTTTTTCCACAAACAGGTCTGAAAACCAAAGCTTTGAAACAAAGGGTTCTCACTATATACAAAAGCTATATAAGGCAGGTAGTGACATCATCTGGTGTTCTTCACTCCCCACAAAAGACGACTCCTGGAAACACCTGAGGAACAAAGACTGAACTGGGGGAAGTGCTGGACCCAGGCTAAAGGGATTTTTAGCCTGTAAATGAAACACATGGGGATTCCAAGCTATAAAGTGAGTGCAGCTTGCCCCTTAAGAATATGCAGCCTGCTTATATCATCTTAGTGTGAGAATCTGCTAATTCATATCCAATCTATTTCATGTATCAAGCTTAGTTGGCATTTTTTTTATTTGCTAGGTAACCTGCTTTGATCTGTTTGCTATCACTTATAATCACTTAAAATCTATCTTTTGTAGTTAATAAACTTGGTTTTGCTTTATCTAAACCAATAAGTTGGAGTGAAGTATGTGGGAATCATAGCTCGGGGCAAAGGCTCTTGCATATTCCTCTCCACAATGAGGGATGGGGGTAAACTTTATGAGCTTATGCTGCACAGTTCCCTGTGCAGCGTAAAATGGTATAATTTTGGGTTTATACTCCAGAGGGTGTGTGCACCTGGGGAGCTGGGAGTTGCCTTAGCTGTAGCCTTCCTATGCAGGGGCTGGTCAGAGAGCCTGCATGTAACTGCAGTTGGGTGTGTCCCTACCTGTATGTATGCTGGTGAAAGTGCAGGCTGGAGGGCTTTGCAGCTTGTCAGAGCAGCACAGTGTGAGAGGCAGCCGGGGCTGGTGGGTCAGTGGTACCCCAGTTCCAGGTGGCACCCCGGGGGGGACTTGTTACAAAGTGGATGCTTGTATCTCCAAGAGGCAAAGATTTGCAAGTGGTACCAAAACTTGGGGACAGAACTAGGTGCTTCCTCAATGAGATAGTTCAGAGAAGTGAAGAGGTGTTTGGGAGCAGGGCAGATAGTGTAAAAGCAGGAGACCCAGAAGACAAGTGACACCAGGGTGGAAAAAGGGAGCTGGAGACTAGTAGGAAAAGAGGGTAAAAGAGGGATTGGACAGGTTAAGGAAGCATGAGACTAGGCACAGGATAAGCGTTGATGAGATTGAAACAAACATATGTAATGTGGCAAGGGAATGAAGAGAAAAAGGAGACAAAGGGATTGGTTAACTATTGGGAAAGGAATTTACAATAGAACCTCAGAGTTATGAACTGACCAGTCAAACAGACCTTGTTTGGAACCAGAAGTATGAATCAGACAGCAGCAAAGACAAAAAAAAAAAAAGCAAATACAGTACAATGCTGTGTTAAATGTAAGCTACTAAATAAAAGGAAAGTTTAAAAAATTGTCAAGGTAAGGAAAGTGTTTCTGTGCTTGTTTCATTTAAATTAAGATGGCTAAAAGCATCAATTTTCTTCTTCTTAGTACAATTTCAAAGTTGTATTAAATTAATGTTCAGTTGTAAACTTCTGAAAGAAAAACCATAACATTTTGTTCAGAATTAACATGTCAGAGTTACGAACTACCTCCATTCCCAAGGTGTTCATAACTCTGAGGTTCTGCGGTAATTTGATTTAATGTTAAATGTACACACAGAGTTCACCAAGTACTACAGTTACACCAAAGATGGTAGGTTCATGAATGAGACTGATTGGAAAGGGAGATGTTCCACAAGAAACTTTAAGAAAACACCATGATAAAGTTTTAAAACCCTTTTTCTAGGAAATGGGGTCAAGGTACATAATGCTTCTAAGCAGTTTGGAGCATACAATTGAAATGAAGCCCCATGGTTTCATATGGTTTCATCATAAGTTGATGACCTAGTCCTCAGGCTTTCACTTCCAGGTTAAAATGGGGCGGAGAAAGCAAAGAAAGGAAGTAGTCAGATGGTGTGCTGTCCTAAATTCCCTGTAAGCCACATGGCCATGCAGCAGCCTATTTAGTGCCACCCAGGCACTTAGGGAACCTGCCCAGGGACTGGCCAGCGGAGGGGTCCCCTCTCCCAGCCCCCAACCTGCCATGGCTGGAGAGCTCATCCTATGGCTCGGTCCTGCCCGCTGACAGGGCGCCCCTACGCGGCCCGAACCCAGCCACGGCTGGGGCAGCGCAGCCCAAACCCAAGCAGCCTGGCTGGAACCCAGCCGCAGTTGGCATGGCCCAGACCCTACCCAAGTGGTCCGGTCTGGACCCAGCCACAGCTGGCGTGGCCTTGACCCAGCCGGGGCGACCCAGCCCAGACCTTCCACAGCGCCCCTCCCCTGGCTCAAACCCAGTCCTGGCCGGATCTGCCAGGGCTGGAGAAGGGGTGCCTATCCTGCAGCCCCAGCCCCGGAGGTGCTGCAGTGGGGACAAGCGCCTTTCCCCGCAGCCGAGGTGCTCGAGAGCCCCCACCTCCAGCCTGAGCCCCTCCCACACTCCGAACCCCTCGCCCCCACCCCCACCACATGAATTTTGTTATGTGCACCAATATGAAGGTCATGTGTCACACATCACCTCCATATTGGTGCACATAACAAAATTCATTCCACACATGGGTGGGAAAAATTAGAGGGAACACTGGTGCTGTCTCAAAAATGGAGCTGCATTTCACCTCAGTAGTGAATGAATACACTTCAGTGATTGGAAACTTTGTTCAGCTGAGTCCAAGTGCTTTGAGGTCCAGAATGAAAAACATTCAATCAAGACAAAATTGTTCTTTTTACCAGACACAGCACAATTTTTACCCAGACGGAAGGTGCTAACAGAATTGAAGAGCCCTGCTATAAAATGGCAAGATCCCAGCTAGATCATGGGGTGGGAAGAATTGAAGACAAAATTCTGAAGAGTAGGAATGGGATAGAACAAGTTTCACTGGAAGCTCCCTGTGGGGAAAGTAGGTGGAGGTAGGGGGTGTGTGTGTTGGTGTGTGAGGGGGGAAATCAAGAGACTGAGGGCGAATCTGAGCCTGAGGTGGGGTGGGAGTTGGACAGTGGGTTGGGGGGGGGAGAGGTTAGTAGGAATGTAGAGGGGAGATTTGCAGATTAGAGAAGGGGGAAATTACCCCTCTATTATAGTTTGGTCCTGGACCTTAGTCCCTAATGGTTGAGGACCTTTTGGAGCAAGGTCTGGCTAGAGTTCATTTCTCCTAGGAATCAAGGCCTGAATCCACAAAGGCACTTAGGCACTGTAATTGCTGAACGTTATGGCACCTAACTTTTAGGCACCTAGAAAAAACAACAGGAACTACAAAACCTGAGTTAAACACCTAGACTCCTATGCAATGAATAGGGTGAGACAAGCACCTAAGAATGGGATCAAAACAGCCAGAAATGCTAGGTGGGGAGCTACTTAAAATAGCCAATGGGAGATGTCAACCGTGTGTCCTAAACCCTGCCACTCTAATGGAGAGTAATGCCTATGTCCAGGCTGCAAGGAAGCATCTCTCTGTTATCTATCCGCGAATGGAACCTCATCTCCTGAAGTCAAGCAGCTTAGATGCCTAAGTAGCTTCTTGCACGAATGACTTAGACACCTGCCTCGTTCTGCACAAAACAGCTGAAGCAGGAAGCGCTGACCTTCTAACTTTTAGCCCAGTACTTAGAGTGCTCACCTGGGATGTGGGCCTGAGAGGGACAAATTATTTGAACAGGGTTCTCCCTCCTCTTGGGAGCGTACTCTAACCACTGGGCTCTGGGCTTTTCTGATGTGGGGCTCCCTCAATCTCTCCTGTTTAAGCTGTTCCACTGCAGATAAATAATGAGTGATTGGAGCAAACGGACTGGACTCAGGGGAGAGACACAGAATACCACTCTGTTAGACTGGTGGTTAGAGCCCCCATCTGGGTCCAAAGAGGACCTAATGAGGTCCAGCTGTCAGCTGCTCCCGCCAGGACCCACAGCTCATAGGGTAGACCAGGATTTTTCCTCCCTTCCAGGGAGGCCAATGCCATCCTCCCCTTGCAAATTACTATTACAACATTATTGCTGGGGTGGGGTACCTACACCCTGTCACACATGTATTGCTTGCATATACCTCAACTGTTATTTAATCCAATGGAGTTCTGAGTTCGTTGTTCAGCATGGTCACAGAACCAGAAGACTTAGTTTTGTATACCATTTCTCAGCTTCTTAAATTAACACAGAAGAATTCAGCTTTAGCCAAAATAAAGATTTCAAATCTAGCAGTGGTATGCAAATTATGGGTTTTTCCAAGGTCTCTATTTGTCCCATCCCAATTTGCTTTTCAGTGCTGATATGTTGAGACGTTCCACTGTGGGATGTATTAAAAAACAGCTATCTTGTTTTCTCTGATAGCTAAATGATTTATTTGTAGCTGATTGAGCTGAATTTCACATCTGAAACTGAAAGGGTCAGATGTCTGCTATCATTATGACAAGAAACTAGCCATTACAGAGATTTAGTTTGGATTACTCCCCTATTTATTGAGTTAGCTACAACCTGTCTTTAAAATTTCCATTTGCTAAATGACTTAAGCCATCAAATATGTTAAAATGTCATTTATGTGAACAATAAATTTCAAGATGAGATAGTTAATGACTAATCTCAATAAATCTCCACCAACGTTCTTGCCTGGACAGTATTATGGCTGAATTCATAGATTTCAAGGCCAAAAGGGGCCATTGTGATCATCTAGTCTGACCTCCCGTATAACATAGGCCATAAACATGCCCAAAATAATTCCTAGAGCATGTCTTTTAGAAAAACATCCGATCTTGATCTAAAAATTGTGATTGATGGAGAATCTTCAAAAAAGAACTATATAAGTTCATGAAGGATAGGTCCATCAGTGGCGATTAGTCAAGATGAGTAGGGATGGTGTCCCTAAACTCTGTTTGTCAGAAGTTGGGAATGGGCGACTGGGCATGGATCATTTGATGATTACCTATTCTGTCCATTCCCTATGGGGCACCTGGCATTGGTTACTGTTGGAAGACAGGATACTGGGCTAGATGGACCTTTGATCTGACTCAGTATGGCCGTTCTTATGTTCTTAATCCACCACGACCCTCGGTAAACTTTTTCAATGGTTTATTACCCTCACTGTTAAAAATGTACATCTTATTTACAGTCTGAATTGTCTAGCTTCAACTTCCAGCCATTGGATCACGTTATTCCTTTCTCTGTGAGACTGAAGAGTCCCTGATTAAATATTTGTTCCCCATGTATATACTTACAGTCTGTGGAAGTCATCCCTTAACCTTCTATTTGCTAATCTAAACAAACTGAGTTGTTTGAGTCTATCGCTCTAATCCTTTAATCATTCTCTTGGCTCCTCTCTGAGCCCGCTTCAATTTATCAACATCCTTCTTGAATTGTGGGCACCAGAACTGGACACAGTATTTCAGCAGTGGTCACACCACTGTCAAATATAGAAATAAAATTACCTTTCTACACCTACTCAAGATTCCCCTGTTTATGCATTCCAGAATCATATTAGCCACAACTTCACACTGGGAGCTAACGTTCAGTTGATTATCCATCACAACCCCCAAATCTTTTTCAGAGTCACTGTTTCCCAGGATACAGGCCCCCATTCTGTAAGTATGGCCTACATTCTTTGTTCCTAGATCTATACATTTACATTTAGCCATATTAAAATGAAATTCAGGCTGCATAGACATCTTGCTTGGAGCCTTCAGTATTACAAAATCTGTACACACCTGATTTAGCCTGAGATTAAGATTTGTGTGTGTGAACACGCGCATACACGCACACCATGGGCCTGTATCTATATCTGATGAGAAAACCTTTAAGAAGAATATTAAGACAGACTATAACCAAGCCATATTACCAAAGCACAGGCATGGAGGTACCAAGGAACTGTTCCTCACCATGTATATCTCTATTATATCATATGCAATTTCCAGACTAGTAACCATTTCTCTATACCACAGATACTTTTAATGCAATCAAACAGAAATTATTAAAGCAAGAATCTGTACCTGCTAACAGCACATCTACCAGTATATCTTCAGTGGTAGGATTTTTGAAGGATATGATGACGGAAGAATGACGACCAATACAAGTACTTATGCTAGCTGGTTCCATTGGCTGAGGGATAAGGCCAACCCCAGACAGATGAAATATCCACTCATTAAGCTGTAGGGGAAAGAAAAACATTGATATTAGAAAAAAGCAGCCTCCACATTGCACATCTTATTGAAGCTCACTGAAGATCATTTTCTGTTGTTCTGGTTGTATACTTGTGGAAGAAATGTTGTCCAACTTTTTCTTTATTTTTATTTTATTATTTTATTATTATTATTTATTATTTTATTTTTTCTCCCTTTACTCTTAGATTTTATCTATTCTAATCATTGATCTCTTGGAAGAAATAGATCCAATGGTCTAAAAGCTTAATATAAAGAAGAACACATTGTGAATATAGTCGCAAGAAGTCCAGAGGAAGAATACAGATCACTGATATATAAGGGATAACAGAAGAACCACATAAAAAAACTAACACCGTGACAGTAAACGCCAGAAAGGATTTTAAAGAACAAAGAGATACATGTATTTAATACATTTTATATTTGTGTTTATACATCAACAGCATGCAGACTAAGAGAACAGGGAGTCAAAGGAGCAATTAAGGAGGATAAAGACATTGCAGATAAATGATTTATTTGCATCAGTCTTCATTACATAGGATGTTATGGGAGATACCTGTCCCAGACCTATTCTTTGCAAGTAATAAGATTGAGCACTGATAATGATCAAGGTGTACAAAAAGAAGACCCTCAGACAAAATGAGAAATGAAATAGAAAAAGGACTGGATAGTCCAAGAGTTCTGAAGGAACTTAAGAATGAAGTGGCTGAGTTAACAAAATTATACACTATTTCATGTAAATGGGACTTGAGGGCAATAGTTGTACCTAACTTTTCTTCTTCTTCTTTTTTTTTTTAAAGGTACTGGGTGAAAATGGGAGTTACAGACCACAATACTTCAGCAACATGTAAATGGTTAAAAATAATTTAAAACAGAATTATAAAATGCCTAGATTAATATGAGATGAGAGAGAGAAACAAACCACCGTTGCTTCTGTAAAGGAAAATTCTTTAAGTATGTGAACAAAATAAGTGGATAAAAAAAAGAAGCAGATGAAATAATGTATCTGTATTTTTTAAAAGCCTTTGCAAAGTCCCTCACCTGAGCCTATTAATGCAACTCAGTAGTTATGAGATAAAAAAAGAAAGAGTAGGAGTAAATGATCAACTTTCCACAGGAAAAAATGCTAACATCAGGATGCTTTCTATTTTTGTATTAGAAACTGTACTGTTTAATATATTTATTAGTGAGCTAGAAAAGGGGATGAATAGCAAGATGGCAACATTTGCAGATGACAAAAAAATTATTTACATTAGTCAAGACTGTAGAAGACATTCATGAACTTCTTAAGTACCTAACCAAGCTAGATGAATGGGTAAGCATGATGACAGATGAAATTCACTGTTGACAAATGCAATAATTCTCATAATTATTGCAAAGAATTGTTTGAGTTATTTGTACATATACCTTATGGGGTTTAAAATATACAATAACCACTCAGGAAAAACACATGGACCTCACTGTGGACAGCTCAATGAGAACTGCTTAATGTGCAGTGGTGGACAAAAACAAAATATTGTAAAGGATGTACAAGATATGGAATAGAAAATAAAGAATGAAAATATCACACTAATATAAACCACTGGTACACCATGATCTGGAGTACTGTGGTTAGTTCTGGACACTATCAGAATAAAGATATAACAGAAAGAGTGGGGAATAGCGTAACAAATACATGGAAATATTTTATATAAAGTGGAATTGAAAAGATTGGGTCTGTTTAGAGAGGAGATGAATAAAAGGGGACATGGGAGTTACACACAATATAGAAAGATGGTACACTGGTTGCCCTTACTTATGTTTTATAAGCAATGGGATATTCAATTAAATTGAAAAGAAAAAGAAAATTAAAGCTTATTAAAGGAAAGGGTTTTTTGTACAAGACATAATTAACCTGTGGAACCCAATGTCACAGATAATCATTGGGGCCAAGAATTTAGTAGGATTCAAAAAAGAATTAGATCTTTATATAGATGTGAAGAACATCCATAGTTACATAAATCAGAATATAAAAAATTGATTTTTGTTTTCACTTTAGTAAGGGATATAAATCCCCTTTCCAATCTAAGGCATAATTTCCATTATTCTAACAAAAGTTAAGGAGAAAATCCCCTATATGGTCAGGTTATTTCACAATTGTGCACCTCATACAGGTGGCTCTCAGAGACAGCATAATGGATTAGATGGACCACTGGTCTAATCCAGTACAGAAGTTCCTGTATTCCTACTCCTAAAAGATAAATACACATCGGGTCAAGTTCACCCCTGGTGTAATTCCACTACCAAGAATGAATATAGTCTATTTCCTTTGAATTTAGTAAACTACTTCCCTTTATCCCCACATCATAAGCCAAAATATCCACATGAGGGTGGAGGAAATGGCAAATAAAAATATTCCTTCCTGCCAAGTTTAGAATAAATTATAAGGTAGAAAAACTTTAATATCTTGGGTAACTCAGGTGTGGAATCAGATTGGACTGTCTAGAAGTGATGATTATGAAATCAAAATTTATTTAGATATTGCTGACTTAAATATAATGTAGCTGTGTTTCATCTGTGGACACCATTCTCAGCCTCTGACAAGAAGGCAGGGGTTATCATTAAAAATATTTTGTTGCAATTTGGGAGAGTACCCAGAGCAGCTCTTTGGAAAGCTTCTTTGCAATCACAGAAGAAACTGACTGGAAGGTTCCAAAGGCAGCAGTTATAATGAACATGTGACATGCAACATCCTTTAGGGGGTCATGTTCCATCACTGCCTCAAGGAGCCAAAAATCTTTAACAGCTTGAAGGAGTATTGCCAGTCGCACACTAAGGAGCTGAGACACAACAGCCTGAATTTGGCAGATGACGTATTTAGAGAAGCATATGTGCTATACATCGTTAAGATGGTTCTGTAACTACTTGTTATGATTGGTACAAATGCATGACCCTTACTGGAGTCTTGTGCCAGTCCACAACTAACAGCAAAACAAAACATAAAACCCAGAATTTGAGTCCAATTAAACCTTAAGTTTGCTCATCCTCATTCATATGGCAAGAACATAAGAACAGCCATACTGGGTCAGACCAAAGGTCCATCTAGCCCAGTATCCTGTCTTCTGACAGTGGCCAATGCCAGGTGCCCCAGGGGAAATGAACACAACAGGTAATCATCAAGTGATCCATCCCCTGTTGCCCATTCCCAGCTTCCAGCAAACAGAGAGTAGGGACACCATCCCTGCCCAAGGCAAGAAGAAATCTTAAATTAAACTTCTTCCAGACCTCTCTTTAGGCAGACTGTCTTTGCTAGGAGCAATGCAGTGAAGGAAGGGAATTGCTCAGCATGGTCATAACCCTGATGAGAAGGAAGTGAGACACAGGGGTCTTCACCCAAGAGAAGCAACAGCCGGGGAGCTGGAAGCTTGAGAGTGGGTGCCCTTGCCAGACCACTGAGGAGAAATACAGGTGCAGTTACCCTGAACTGTGACTAAAAGTACCTTCCCAGGGAGGAAATACCAAACAAAGTACTAAAGGGCACTTTAATCTAGTGGAGAAAGGCATAACAAAAACCAATGGCTAGAAGTTAGAAGCACATGAATTCAAACTAAAAATAAGACACAGATCTTTAACAGTGAGGATGATTAACCACTGGAACAAACTACTAAGGGAAAGAGTGGATTCTTCATAAACCTGACATCTTCAAATCAGGACCGGATGCCTTTCTAGAAGGTATGCTTTAGTCAAACAACTTACTGGGCTCAACACTGGGGTAACTGGATGAAATTCTGTGGCCTATATTCTGGAGGAGGTCAGACTATCTAATGGTACCTTTTGGCCTTAAAATCTATTAATTTAACTGTTTCTCAAGTGGTTTAGCTCAGCTCTAATGTGAACCCATGCCTGGTAACCTAGATATTGTAATTGATGCCCTGATCTACTGTGAATACAGACCTGATAAACTAGCTATCATGGGGTGTGTGTGTGTGTGTGTGTGTGTTAGTGTTATACACATACACACACACACACACAAGTTTACTTAAACTATCAGTAAAGGAGAAGGTACACTTTTCATTCAGCTGCATAGAGGGTGTAGCCTATAAAGTTAGCTGTTAATAAAGATTTATCTGATAGAAAATAAATCAGTTTCTTGTGTTAGTCCTATTTCTCCTCACTGAAATTGAAATGTTTAAAGATAAACCATGCTGTCTTAGAAGGAAAGGGGCTAAATTTTCCCGGATTTTTGATTGCCTGTATTTTTGTGTTTCCAGCTGGGGACACTTTGGATGTTCTGAACCTGATGCTCTGAAGTGCTGAGCACCCTCGGAAAAAAACATCCTCAAGGTTTCTCAAGTTGGGCAGCCAAAAAAATGAGGCATCCAAAATTAAAAGCCAAATTTTGTAAAAAAAAAAAAATTAGACACCCCCCGCCCCCAATCTACAGTTAAAAGAAAAGGTTTAGCTTGCATCTGAAATGGAAACCTAACAGGATGCAGAGGAAGAATATGCACTGCCCACTGCAACATATCAGGAGGAAAGAACTAAAAAAAATAACCCTAAGCAAAGAATATTTGACAAGATCTATTGCAAAGCTCCACTTCTCTCCTATGCTGCTTAGTACTATTAGCCTTGCTCCATTACATATGGATGTTGCTGGTGTGCTAGGAGAACAAGATGATAGAAATATACTAACACTCTGGGCATGCATTATATTCAAGCTGGCAATTCAGTTGTGCTATCCCAACAAAGCTAATTTTAGGTTTCAAAAACCTATAGTAAAGTGATTAGAACCTAAACTTGGATTTTTATTCTGAAGAGCTCTTCACACAGCTCTAAACCAGAAACAAATGAAGAAGATAACAGCCCTTAGCAGCTTCTCTCAATTCAGCAAAGAGGCAGAATCAAAAAAGTTAAGGTTTATCCTATAAGTACTGTCATTAGCTGATTTTAGATTAGTCAGTTACACAGCTATGACGTGGTTTACAGGGTCAGTTCAGATGCATTTAATCAGTGAAATCAAGAAAGGAAAATCAATGCACATTTTTTTAGGTTAAAAAGTTGTTCTAGGATTCAGATATTAGAAAACAACCACCTTAGATTTGTGCAAATACATTATATCTTTTAAAATGTAATAAATAATTAGCACCCTGGAATCATCTGGCATCAATTTGGTAAGGACTTAGGCAGTGAAAGTGAACAGAATAAAAAAAGAAAGATCCATATGGTTCAGGGATGAAAAGGACATTGAAAAAAATTACAAAGGTAAGAGCAACAGATTGAAAAGGTTGAGAGGGCATGGACAAAGCAACTGAAAGGATGAGATATTGATTAAAGTTCAGCCGCAGATCAAAACTTGGAGATTTGCCATTATTTGAAAGGAGGTGCACTGGATGAGAAAAATCAAGTGTCAGGGCTCAATTTGTTCCTGAAAGGTTTAAGTGAATTATTTACTTGCTTTATTGCTTCTGTATCTGATGAAGAATTAAACTTTTAATGTATAGACCAGAGTTCTGAGAGCTATTAGGATTCAGAAAAGATAATGGCATTTTGTCCTCTTGAACTGCCCTTGCTTATATACCACTTATACCAGAAATGCTGGCTCCTTGCTTTTATTCTTAATAAATATTAAAGAGGAGATGGACTCTAAAAATGCATGCTTTGCAACCGCCACCTACAGGTAATCCGTCTGTTAGGCATTCTGATATCGGAGGGGGTGGGGTCGGGGGGAAGGGCTATATCACTTTCTTACTCCTTTTTTCTTGTAGAAGAGACAAGTTCTGTTTTTGCAGTATTACCGAGAATCTTACTAGAGACATTTCCCTAGCATTCAACTGAGGTAATTTTCAAGTCAACAGCCCATTAGGATATTTGACAGCCCAACAAGAACAAAGAGGAAATTACATACATTTGGAAAGCAAACATTTCACTCAAGCACAACTCATGTGCTGACATTATGGCACTCGTGTCATAATATCAGTTCTGCTCTTTGTCTCCAGCTGCAATTTTTAGGAAGCTAGTAGGTCAAGGAGATGACTCATGCTTCTCCATTTAGTTGCTTCTCTTTAAAGATTCAGGAAACACACAGGAAAAATGCTAAAAATTTTAACACATTAAATGTAAAGAAGATTAGTTTCAAGTTAAATCAAAGGATGATAATTCTTTCAAGTCCAAGAGTATTTCTAAAGAAGATAAACATTAATAAGTGGGGCTTATTTATGATAATACTTTACAAAAGGAACTATTAAATTAATTTCAGAGCAGGAAGACTATTTCAGTAATGAATAATTTGGGATAACCTGGTAATTACTAAGCAAATTAGAAATACTAATGCATATTCTAGTTCTCTGCACATCAACCAACAGCATTAATTCTATCTAAGATTGTAGATATGCTGAAAGCTGAGCAAAGTTAAGGCTAAAGCAAACTGTTCATCATGTGCATCTAAGTCGATTATTTTTGCACTGGCTGTATGATTAAGGATCAAAAAATCTGATTTTAAATTGTCCTTTTGACTGAAACTTTTATTTATAACTATATTTGAAAATATTGTATTATCTGATTTCATAGTGCTTTGGACACTAAACATAGCATCATACCTGTGGGCATGTGAAGGTGATTGATGCCGTGTGATTGGCTCTTCCCAGGACAGAAGGACAGAACTGAACAGGTACTTCAGTAGTGGAATGAGGAGCCACCATCAGCTGTGCAAACACACAAAGCAAGCAAAAGAGAGAGGAAAAAAATCAATACTTTTTTTGAGTTAGTTCCTTTGTTGTGCTTTTTATCGACACTGTTGATGTTTATTTGATTAATGTGTTCCACTGTACACATTCTCAAGTCAGCACACATGGTCTGGTAAGACTGATAAAATGTACTGCAGTAAACAGTATTTAGTGGCAGTCACAGCACGTTTATTCCACAAATACTAACAATGTGGTATTACTGACTGCTCAAAAGGAAGCTAAGTTTGGTTTCTTAAAATACCAATGGAAGGAAAATGATTTTTATTTCTGATCACTTTTCTACTCTTTATTTTATTTTATTTTTTTCACATCAATGTGATACTAAAAATGCTAGTACACTGAAATCAAAAGAAACAAACAGACTTTAAGAGGAATATATAGTATGCTTATATATGCCTCTCCTCTTCTGCTCACATACACTCACACAGTAAATGAGGTTGCTACAGTTCATCGGCTTCTGAACTACATTAGTGTGATTCACAATTGCACAGGGAAAAGCCAGGTGCCCAGCTACATTGTGATCATACAAGTGTTCTGAAGCTCAAGGCAAACAGAACACAGTATCAGTGCTTTTGCCAATATAGATCAGTTGGGCAAAATCACTGATTTCACAAATGCTACATTTTATTTCATTTTAAAAAAATGATAATATTTGTAGTTTGTTCATATCTAAACAGTTTTAATGCATTTTACTCTGTGGTAATACAGAACAAAATTGATAGATCCCATTCAAGTTAGTATTACATTTTATTCAGTGATGCTATTTAAAACTAACAGAGATCAAAACATTACATTACAACAGCTGGCACTGACAAACGCCTGTTCCAAAGTAGCTGTCAACCCTGCAAGATTAGTAACAGGCAGTAAACAAGAATTATTAGACCATCAGTTTTTGTGCACTATAGTTAATGGTCTTGTCACCGTGTCCATGGCAGACCCCAATTTTTGGAAGTTTATAACCAAATAGGGCTTGGGGTTCTGTATTCCTTGCACGTCCAAATCTCCAAATGATGTCAGTGGGAGCTTGATTTAAGTGAGCAATGAAGGATTAGGCCCAGATATAATTGACAAAGGGTTGAAACTTGACATGCTGTGTTTGATAACTTTTTTTTCTTTTTACAAGTAACAAAAGAAGTTTATTGTTCTGGATACATTAATTCTAATCCTATATTTTAGAGGAAATATTTTATTTTTAAGTGTTATTTTGCCATCTCTATTATATTAAAAAAAATTGTTGAAAACTAAGTTGGTGTATAGACCAGAATGTGCGATGGAGTCAGTAACATGTAAATAGATACTTACAGAATTGGATTAATAAAAGGGAATGTTCTGCAATTACAGTTCTCTAAGGCAGTGCTACTCAAAGTGGTGGTCCGTGGACTGGTGCCCGTCCGCCAGCCATCGGCTGCCGGTCTGCGCACACATTGGAAAAAAAAATTGCCGGTCCCCCACATCAGATAGCTTGAGAAGCACTGCTCTAAGCTATTACAGAGATCCACAGTTCTGGGTCTTCTGACTTCAAGAATTAACTGGCAAACATTTGCATTATATTTCCAACACTAGAAACTGCAAAGGTCACGCTAGAATACAATCCTGTTTTCAGTCACTAAAAGCATTCTGAAATTTTCACATATTAGGTTGAAATTTTCCAGGACTAGTCTCTACTCAAAGACAAAATTATCTGGACAATTTGAGTAAAAATGCTTCAGCCATTTTTGAATGAGAGGAGAGTGAAAAACACATTCTTCCATTATGGAAAAAAAAAAAAATCTTGGAACCATTTCTGAAAAGAACAAACAACAAAATGGCTGGTGGTAAAAAAGTGGAACCTGGCCTGGAAAGAATTGTTAGTGATGGTGTCAAACAGTTTTTAAAACAAATTAGGACAGTCCATTTAAAAAAAAAATCTACCTTATCAGACCACTGAAGTTGAAGAATTAATCATTTAAAAAAAACCAGTCAAGTCCCAAACTAACAAGGACTTGTATGTACAACTTTTCCTTTTGTATGTATTATGCAGTGTTGTCTGGTGGACAGAGCACTGGACTGGGACTCAGGAGACCATGATTCTATTTCCAGCTCAACTGCTGGTTGCCACTGGGCAAATCACTTTATCTCTGCACCTCAGTTTCCCCCTTTGTAAAAGAGGGATAATGATGCTGACTTCCTTTGCAAAGCACTTTGAGATTTACTGATGAAAAGTGCTATATAAAAGCTTGGTATTATTATTAATTACATGGTCATATATTATTTCCCAAAAATATAGCACACTATTTTTTTCTACAGTCCTTTAAGATGCAGCAAGATGTAAGTTACTCAGTGAGAAAGCCAGGGCCTTGAGGCCAAAAGAGAGAGTTGCAGAAGGGAAAAATAAATAACAGGAGGGCATAAGGTATAGACATGAAGGCTAGAACTTCAGTCTGAAGAGCCTGAGACAGGTGGTATTCACCACAGTGCAACCAGGAGGCCATGCAGAGACACAGCAAGGGACTACTATGGAGAGTAGTTGCCACAGGAAATGCTTTAAAAAGGACTAAATTTTGCTCACTTCAGATAGTAAGATGTGCTGAAGATACTCTTTCATTTCATTCACATAAAAGCTACAGCGATAACAAGTGGCTTCTGGAGGTCTTCACAAGAGAAACTAGTGGGAAAGAGCCTCAAAAAATCTGAAGACTGCTTCTATGAAAACACAAAACTTTATTATGAAGCAGTTAGAATTGCTACATACACTGCATATGAGAGACATATCCAGAAAAAAGAAAAGGAGTACTTGTGGCACCTTAGAGACTAACAAATTTATTTGAGCATAAGCTTTCGTGAGCTACAGCTCACTTCATCGGAAGCATTCAGTGGAAAATACAGTGGGGAGATTTATATACATAGAGAACATGAAACAATGGGTGTTACCATACACACTGTAACCAGAGTGATCACTTAAGGTGAGCTATTACCAGCAGGAGAGCGGGGGGGGGGGGTGAGAGGGGGGAGAAAACCTTTTGTAGTGATAATCAAGGTGGGCCATTTCCAGCAGTTGACAAGAACGTGTGAGGAACAGTGGGGTGGGGGAGGGGGAAATAAGTTTTACTTTGTGTAATGACCCATCCACTCCCAGTCTCTATTCAAGCCTAAGTTAATTGTATCCAGTTTGCAAATTAATTCCAATTCAGCAGTCTCTCGTTGGAGTCTGTTTTTGAAGTTTTTTTGTTGAAGAATTGCCACTTTTAGATCTGTAATCGAGTGACCAGAGATATTGAAGTGTTCTCCGACTGGTTTTTGAATGTTATAATTCTTGACGTCTGATTTGTGTCCATTTATTCTTTTACGTAGAGACTGTTCAGTTTGACCAATGTACACGGCAGAGGGGCCATCACCTTCAGCCCCCAACTAAAACCTCTCCAACGCATCATCAAGGATCTACAACCTATCCTGAAGGATGACCCATCACTCTCACAGATCCTGGGAGACAGGTCAGTCCTTGCTTACAGACAGACCCCCAACCTGAAGCAAATACTCACTAGCAACCACACACCACACAACAGAACCACTAACCCAGGATCCTATCCTTGCAACAAAGCCCGTTGCCAACTGTGTCCACATATCTATTCAGGGGACACCATCATAGGACCTAATCACATCAGCCACACTATCAGAGGCTCATTCACCTGCACATCTACCAATGTGATATATGTCATTATGTGCCAGTAATGCCCCTCTGCCATGTAGCTCACGAAAGCTTATGCTCAAATAAATCTGTTAGTCTCTAAGGTACCACGAGTACTCCTTTTCTTTTTGCGAATACAGACTAACACAGCTGCTACTCTGAAACATATCAGAAAAGCAAAGGAATTAAAAGTTAAGCCACCTAGCAGTACATACTCACTACTCCTCTACCCACAAGCACACACCATACCATTACCATAACTACAGTACACCATAGTCTACACCAGGGGTCTCAAACACGTGGCCAGCAGGGTTATTTTCTGTGGCCCGCCAGGTCCCTGCGCCCCCCCCAGCATTTACCTAGAGCGGCTCCGGTCCGGCACACACCGTGGGCAGGGCAGGCTCCCTCCCTGCCTGCCTGCCTGCCCACCTGCCCTGTCCTGCCCCTGCGCTGCTTCAGGAAGCGGCCGGGACCTGGGTGGGGGAAACCGCGGCCAATGTGAGCTTCGGGGGAGGTACCTGGAGGAGCGGCCAGGGCAACACACAGACCCCTGTGCCCCCTCCCCCAGGTCCCGGCCTGTTCCAGGAGCGACATGGGGGGGGGGGCGGGGACGGAGCCTGCCCTGCCCCTGGTGTGCACCGGGCCAGACCCACCCTCTGAACCCCTCCTGCAGCCGAACCCCCTGCCCTGAGCCCCCTGCTGCACCCCACACCCCTTCTGCACCCCAACCCGCTGCCCTAAGCCCCCTGCCGCACCCCTCCTGCACCCCAACTCCCTGCCCTGAGCCCCCTGCTGCACCCCGCACCCTGACCCCTGCCCTGAGCCCCCTGACGCACGCCGTGCCCCTCCTGCACCCCCTGGGGGCAGGGAGGGGGCGGAGTTGGGGTGGAGATTTCAGGGAAGGGGTGAGAAGAGGTGGGGCAGGGGCAGGGCCGGGGCAGCAGGGGGCAAGGGGGCAGTGGTGCGGCCCTCGGGCCAATGTACTGGTCCTCATGTGGCCCTTGTCATCATTTGAGTTTGAGACCCCAGTCTACACCTTTAACTCTACCTCCCTTTTCTGAACACACCGCTTATCCAATAATTTTTTTCTCTTTACTAGCACTTGAGAATGTTTGAGGTAGTAATTGGTTGTAACTGGGTGGCTGCGCAGCCGGCCGGAGAGAAGCGCTGCTTTGAAGGGGAAACCGCCGCTTCTCTCCAGCTGCATAGCTGCCCCTGCCTCCTCCTGAGTCCTCCACCAATATTCGCAAGGCCACATTCTGAAAGGGGCTTTAGGGGGGTTGGATGGGGGTGGGGTCCCGGGGTGCCTGTCAGGGGGCGGGGGTGTGGATAGGGGTCAGGGCAATCAGGGAGCAGGGGGAGTTGGATAGGGGGTGGGATCCGGGGGGGGGGTGGTCAGGGAACAAGGAGTGGGGGGGGTCAGAGGTTCTGAGGGGGCCACTCAGTGGGCGGGAAGTGGGACGGGGATGATAGGGTTTGGGTTTGGGGAGGCACAGCCTTCCCTACCTGGCCCTCCATAGAGTTTTGGAACCCCAATGTGGCCCTCAGGCCAAAGAGTTTGCCCACTCCTGATCTAGTCTGACCCCCTGTATAACACAGGCCACCAAATGTCCCAAAATAATTCCTAGAGCAGATCTTTTAGAAAAACATCCAATCTTGATTTTAAAATGATCAGTGATGGGGAATCCACCACAACCTTTGGTGAATTGTTTTAACAGTTAATTACCCTCATTGTTAAAAATGCACACCTTATTTCCAGCCTAAATTTGTCTAACTTCAACTTCAAGCCACTGGATCATGTTATACTTTTCCCTGCCAGAATAAAGAGCCCATTATTAAACATTCCTTCCCCATGTCTATACTTAGAGGCTGT